>NW_019154147.1:909406-1185645 GCF_002288905.1 Enhydra lutris kenyoni
ATCCATTTTGAGTCTATTTTCATGTGTGGTCTAAGGAAATGGTCCAATTTCATTATTCTGCAAGGTTAGAACATTTTATAGAAAACCTTGATTTGGTGAAGGGAGCACCATGATGCTTTTATTGATAAAATATATGATCAAATCAGATGTAATTATTACCTGTATATCTTCCATTTGTCTTTTGTTAAAGCTGGTTAACAATCTATTATGTTAGTATTACTACTTTACTTTTTAAGAAGAACATTCTTTCAAAAAGAAAGTAGGATAAGAGAGAGATTAAGGATGCGAGTGGTAGGTGTGAAGGGGTAGAATATATCTAAAGAATCACTAGATAAAATAAAAGTTTAGTCTAAGAAAAATAAACTGAGTATTAGTGACTTTACTATACTACCGTGTATTTCCCAGTGATTTATATCTTCTTTTATTTGGTAGTTTACTATTACTAGCTAAACTGGTTCCTGTACAGACAATGACATCTAATGACATTAACTTACCTAATGACATTAATTAATGGCCTTAATTTAAACTAGTTGATGGCTTAAATAAATAAACTTGATTGATTTAAAAAACATTTCTTCATATCTATTTTTAACAGGCAAAATAACTTATACTATACAGTGTTCTTATTTCAGTTGACCTTTTCCTGTAAAGTAGTTTTATCCTTGAAAAGAGACGGGAGATAGGAGAGGCACCTTACCTACCCAAATACATAAACTCATTATAATAAAACTGTTCCATGGACATTCTTGTACTCCTTGAGGGTATAATCCCTTCCAAGACAATTAGAAAAATAAATTCTTGGAGTTTGAATGTACCTTAAAGATTATGAAAAATAAATTGGAGTGTTTTTTTGGGGGGGGGTCTCTTTTCTTTTTTTCAATAAGTGGGACAGCTAAAGACCTCATTTATAGTTCTAAGAGTTCATTCATGACAGATCCCAAAGTAAAATCAGAACTTACTCTTTCCAGTTTTTATTTCCATTTTGACATTACATACACAATATAACACACATATATGTGTGTATATATATGTATATATATGTATATATATATACATGTATAAGCACACACACACATTCACTGCCCACCTCTAACCTGCCCCAGGGGTAAAAAAACTTACATCAACATAATGGAACACAAAATTAAGTTTATTTTTTCCTTGACCCATTTTTAGATTTCTAAATTGCTCTGCACTAATATTTTAATTTGTAAGTGCTGAATAGTTAAGACTTCTTTCTCTGTGGAAATCTCAATTGACTTTTTCAAGGAGGCTGAAAACTCTTAAAGGATATTCTTGGATTATTGCATATTTAAAAGAGAAAAAAAATAAAAGCTACTTCAGCAATGTCATTACATTTTTCTTCACAAAGCAATACATTGTAAACTAACTTTTACTTCTTTACTTTCAAGTAGATTGTTTTAGGTTTCCTCTGCCGTATAAGAAAATAAAGTCCTTTTTCCCCCTTCTTTTTCTTAGTTTCCCTCTCTTTCTTTTTTTCTTTCCTTTTTTTGTCATTTAATTTGCAATTCTTGTAGTATTTTACCAATTAGGAAGGTAAATTTTAGCAATTAGTGTGTTTTGGGTATTGTGACAATTGTATATAAGTGTGCTTTAAAATGAAGATAGTGGACACCTCTTACGTTATCAGAAACCTAGAATTTGGAAGGGCACAGCAACTCTGCTGTTTAACCTTATGATTTCTGGCTGGCTCTCCTCCGAGAAACCCTTCAGACCTTGGCCCCCTCAGATCTTACAAGGGCAGAGGGACAGTCATTCTTCTGCAAAATCTATTTCTCAAACTGATCTTTAACATTAACACATGGTAAGCTTAGCTATTCAGATATTGTGAGCTGGAGCTGGGAAAACATGTGGCTCCAAGTTTAATATGTTGAGACAGTATTTTAGTTTGCAAAGGAATCCTGAGAGGAACTTTTTAAAGTTTGCTATTTCAGCCATGCTTCTTGCTGTTTCTGATGTTTATTCTGCACAAACATTATGTAGAAGAGTACTGTGTTTTTTCAAGGCTGAACATAACGGTTCGATCATTTTGCTGCTTTTTAACTTTTTCCAATATAACAACATTACTATTCACTTCATTTCAAGCAGCTCTGTCGTTGATTTTCAAGCTTATTCACCAGGTCATCACTGAATGTATAGCCATCCTTTCTTCTAACATCCTTCATCCTTCAATGTGGTAAAGTGGGTGTTCTCTTCCATCCCCACTGCCTCTAGTTCCTTCTCCCCTCCACCCCCATCTTTTCCTATAGTGTTGTAGGCTTCGGCAATAGTTTTTCATTTACTTTTCAGAAAATTCTACGCTATTCCCTGGTTTGAAACTTTTCAGAACATACCTTCCCATCTACTAAGTGGATTAAAATAGTGAGAATACATCTTCCTTACTCATTCTGTGTTTTCACTTATTGAAATCTAAGTATATAGTTGGCAACATAGTGTCTTTTTGCCTTCCTAACATGACAGTGATTTCATGTATAATAATTGGGGCTATGCATATCAATTAAAAAAGATTGAACCTTATTAATAACTATTACTCATTATTATTGCAAAATTTGATGCATATCTTTGGGTTTTGAACTACTCTCCATCTTTTTATGTTTTTGGTAGAAGTCTTAATTAGATCTAACAGGATATCTAGTTTTTTCCTCTTCAAATCATTGATAATATTAACTTTTTACAATAGTTTATAAAATTAAACTTTTAATATAAAATTGAGAAGAGACTTTCATAATGAGAAGGTAAAATGGTAAATTTAAAAATAAAAATCACAACTCATGATATGGGTAAAACTTATATTTGAATCCTAACTTGTTTTTCTTGAGCTAAGAAAATAAACCATACTTTGATCAATACTGGAGGTTATAGTCCCTTTTGTAATGTTTGGATTGTGACTATATAATTCTAGAATTACCACTGTCAGTCAGTATCATAAAGGGACTTAGTCAAGATGTATATGTGAATGCTTAAGTAGTTGAAGTTCTTAATTCTTATTTTTCAAAAAACTAACAGTTTTGTTATGGTAAGAGAAGGGGAGATGGGGACTTAACAACAAAGAAGAGTGTAATAATAATTTAAATAGATTTTTTTTCCACCAGGAAGGCAGATTAAGGGTGAATACAAAAGAGAGGCAAGGTTAGAATACTGCCACAACTTCTGATCTTTATTTTTTTAAGGATTTTCTGTGATTGTATACTTTATTGCAGAGACAACAAACTATGTGTTAGGTCTGTAAAAGACAGCATAAATATTCAGGGGCCTGTGAATACAGCTCATTTAAGTTTATATGACACAAGCTGAGACAAGGTTGACTTGTTGAAAAGCAAAACAATAATGTATACCAGAGTTCACATTAAGCACATTTTTTATTGCATCCACTTGCTTTTGTTTTTGCTTTTGTGTTTTTTTATCATTTCCCAATGTATGAGATGAAAAACAACCAAGCAACTCCCCCAAAAAACAAATCTGCTTTGCATATAGACTAATCTATACTGACAATAATATACATTGTATTCACATAAACCTAAAGGGCATGCTTATTTATTATTCATTAATGTCAATAGATAACCGACTGTCACTTCCAGTCAGAGTGGAGTCTGACAGAAAGCTGACAGTGATTGACGGACATGCTCCTGAGAATCTGCATAGGCAGAATGCTTAGGTCAGTTGAACATATAAAACCATTCTGGACCCAGATTGAGCATGAGGAATCTTACTGGTATTTTTATTTTTAAAAGCATTGCATAGCCCTAAGAACTCATTTGATCTTAAGAATAATTTTAGATCTTTAGTGCCATAATTATCAAATTAAAGTAGTAACTAATTTGATTTTTAAAAAATATCATGTTTCTGGCTCAGATCCTAGAGTCAGAATGTTGATTTTGGTTACCCTGTCTTATAGAAAGAGGGGAAAAAAAGGTTGATCGTTGCCTTGTACATACGTACCTGAAATTATTGACATTGTATTGAAGGAAATACTATTTAATTTGGAGAATAACAGTTAAAAGTCATTGATGTACAGTCCGTGTGATTTTAAAAATAAAAGGGAACTGTATTCTTGAATTTTTTCCTTGAATGGTCTCAGCACTGTATATTTTTAAATGGATTCCTCAGCCTTAATAAATATACTTATTTTACTGAGTTATTTTTTTAAGTTATTATACTTATTTTACTGAGTTTTATTTTACTTGTTAATATTATACCTAGAATGAAATTTTTGGCTATTGAGATTTTAATTAATAGTTATTTTCAACAAAAATTTGCTAATTTTCTCAACTTGGGTGAAAGCATTAACACTAAAAAATAATACACAGAATTTCAGAATATTTTAATAGAGGCTTAATAGTTTTATTTCAGAGTGCAAGAAAATTATTGCATTATATTTTGTCTGCAGTTTAACAAAAGGGTTAACGTGAGTTAGAATTGGTATATCCTTACCTTCATTTTGTGCAATTTATTTTTATTTTTCTCTTTTTTTTAACGAAGATCAGTATATTTTACATACATATATATTTAGTAGCTAACTCTGCAATTCCAGATATGCCAATATGTTAAATTGTATTTTGCATAGAATAAGTAAATGTTGACAGTTACATATTATAATATTATAGACTGTCTGAATTAGAAATCCATACATACTCAAAATGGTCATTTCTCATAAAATGTGTTACATGTAAATCTGTTTGTAAGACCTTTTTATAATTTTAGCATATGTGTTTTTAAACATTTAAATTTGAGGTTAGGTAATTTCTTTCAGATTATTCAAATATCAATAACAAATCTCCAACATATTAAAATAATTCACAGCCAGGATCTTAAAGTCACATGTAATTTATTCCATTGTTATAGCATCTTTGTTATGTATTAAATATTTTCATAAATTTTTTTTAGTCAGAGAAGGCCATATTTCACAGTGTCAGCCAGTAGTAGAAAGCAAAATGGAAAAATTTATATAGACTAGAATTCTATAGAATGAAAATTATATAGAATATTTTCAGTTACATTTGTTTTATAATATGGTTGTCAGTAACTGCTTATATAAAATGAGAAGTACTTTTTTCCTACCTACTGAATAGTTTTGCGTAATGTATTTTACATATATTAGTCATTAAATAGACATGAGATTTTGACTTTCCATTTAGAAGGATACTATGAGATTATCTAAGGGTTAATTTCTACAGACAGATGACATACCACTGTCATTAAAATGACATTGGGCAACTGGGATAAATAGCTCAACATTTTCTATGCTGACATGGTGTTTTCCTGTCTGACTGTGTCCTTTCCAATAGACAGCAGAGA
Source organism: Enhydra lutris kenyoni (assembly GCF_002288905.1). NCBI lineage: Eukaryota > Metazoa > Chordata > Mammalia > Carnivora > Mustelidae > Enhydra > Enhydra lutris. Next base: position 914,720 of record NW_019154147.1, read on the forward strand.
GGCAATTACAAAAAAAGACATCTGTGCCAAGGTTTAGCTAGCCAAAAAGGGCAAGCTCTTGTGTTTAAAAGGTAGAGAATCCAATTGATGAAAATGTCTGGACCTGTTAGCGCTAATAAAGCTGAAGGCCACTGGGAAGCTCAGAGAGGGTCTTTTGTTGTGGAGATAGAAAGAGACCCAAACTATGACACTTTAGGGGAGCAGGGTCAGCAGAGAAGATCATCCATCTTCTTCAGTGGCAGCTTTCTGTCAGATTCTAACCCTGCTCAGGAGAGGAACTAAGCCTCTCCTGTTGACACCAACGGATTCTCAGCCAAGTGTAAATGAAGCTAATATTCACTGACCTTATGCATAGCAAATGAAGCCCTGTGTGTCATTTGAGAAATAATGTTTTCTGACACTTCAAAAAATGAATGATGGACAGAATGTGTGTGTGTGTGTGTGTGCATGTGTGTTGGCCAAGTAAGCAAATATAGATCTTTTAGTCACTCCATATTTTTAGTTGATTTTCATAATAGTCACAGATTTACCATGTAGACACCAATTTAGCTTTGAATTATTTTCCTGTACATGTCATGACATTTTACATGCAGAGCTTACCTGTGTTGTAGAACAGGCTCCCATTTGGCTTCTGTTAATCTTTATAACAGTGCCTTGTCACAGGAAGAGAAGATTGACTTCTCACTAATAAAAGATCTAAGTTTCAAGAAAATTCTGAGTTACTAGTTTGCATTCAAAACATCATGAAATAATAGATTTCTTTGTGATTATAAAAAGTGGAATGGTCTCATTAAAGACAAAGTCAGAAAGGCTATATTTTATCAATTTTTACAGCATTGTCTAAAAGCACTTTTCTTTCTAGTTAGCAATGTATGTTACAACCTAGTAGCCTCCTTTGTCTATAATTCAAGATTTCATATATTTTGCTTACTGAGGATTACACTTTAAATTGTATAATGTGCATTTCTCACTCTGAAGGGTTTTTCATAATACCTAAAAAACAAAACAAAACAAAAAAAAACCTCTCACGAAAATGGTTAACATGTACCAGTGATCATAAATGTCCATTACATCAACAATACAAAGTATCCTCTGTACTCTATAAGTAAAATATTACCACTGACAAAAACGAAAAAATAGCTGGGAAAATTTATAAGACAATATATTTTTTTTAAATTGTAGAATTTAAGGATTCAAGGAAAAGATAAAGTACGACATTGACTTTTCAAAAAGAGTTCCATGGAAGGTGATTATCTGACATGGTGGATTCGTGAGAATCACCAGGACAGATCTGCATCTAATTGACATCAATCATGTTTGAGCTGAAAATAAACAGTTGTAAAATTTTCGGAATCTGTGTATTGATTTTTGTTCACCTCATCAGTCTTGTTTATTTGGACTTATTAAAGGAATGAGCATGTTTTTTGTTCCACCAAACTCAAAAAGACATCATCTGATGATTAAGATATTTTCTTCTTCTTTTTTGACAAGTAACTAAGCTCAGATGAGATCATACACAAAGTTTTCTCCTGGCAATGTTCCTGAACCTAATCATACAAAGACACTAAACATGTGTTTTGTCAATTCTTATTTTTCCCCACATTTGTCTGAATCTGAGCGCCCGTCTACGTAAAGTGATGTTCCCACACTGAAGAGAATTTATCGTGTTGATAGTATTTTCTCTGAGTTCTGACAGCTCTCTCCTATTAGTTGGTTATCTTCTGTAGGATTTAACAATGATGTACATAAAAAGTGCAGCTTTGCTGCTTTGTTTATGAATTATATGCCGTATCTGCATATACAGGTGTTAAATTCAGTCAGTGAATCGATGATTTTCCAAGCAGTACTCTGACAAAGCCGCTTCCTCAGTTATGTTCTTGTGCTTAGTGGTAGTGGTGACAGTGGTGGTTGTTAAGGGTGGTGGACTAAATTGGACTGATTCACATCTGTTGAATTACCTTAGTTTGTCCAAAGGGTCTTTGAATTGAATCCAGTGACATAAATACACACAAATGTATTCCAGAAATGACAGGACCCTCCTATCCTGGATATAAGTTTGCTCTTAGTGATCTGGACAGTCTGTTCTCTTAAAGACATGTGAAAAGCTGTCTGGAATACAGATGCAATTTTGCTCAAGGTTTTTTTTTTTTCTTTTTTTTTTTTTTTTTTTTTTTTTTTCTTTTTTTTTTTTTTTTTTTTTTTTTTTTTTTTTTTTTTTTTTACATTGGTTGTAGATTTTCTTGATTTTTTCAAAAACAAAGAACTTCCAAAATGGAAGAACTGGTTAAATGGCAGTAGATTTTGCTTCATGGGATCACTGGCTAATGGAGTTAGCCAGGTGTTTGAATCTAAATTGAAAGGCCAATTGTACTTTATGATCTGCAGAAGTCAGTTTGGATTAGTAACACTGAAGGTTAGAAGCCTGTGTCATTTTATGCTGCTAAGTATCAGCCCCTTTGCCCTGAGAGCTTACAGAGTTCAGTTCAGTTCAGTTCTGCAAGCCCAGCAGAGGGTGTTTTATATGCGAATCAGTGTGTTATGGTGTCATAAAGGTTTCTGGTAACGTTCCAAAATCATTCCTTGTTGAATCATTTGAACTGGTGGAGTCATCTCACGGTACTTCTTGGCTTATTCTTAGAGACATTGCTTTGGATTGGAAATTTTGAGACTAGGAAGTTACTGAACATCTTTCATGTATGTATATAGCAATCACTCATTGAGATATCACATTCAACATTATATTGGATTCTGTATTCACATACAATATTGGTTTATATTTCAGATTTCTAGGCATGGAATAATACCTGAAATAATTGGACTTCCTAGATTTTGGTTTGAAAGCCATAATGGCTGTGGGCTATGGTTGGAGAAGAGATACCAGTAGAGGATTATTAGTGATGCCTAAATTAATCATGGCACATCTGTATGAATTGTGATTTGTTAGAACAGGTTGTAAATGAATTTCAGAGAGTTTTACTTTCAATCAATCTGCAAGATCAAAGCATCCTTTTCCAGAGTTTTTTTGGTTTTTGTTTTTGGGGTTTTTTTGGTAATTATTACCATGTATTATTAAATGAGGTATTTTGCCTCAACTAATGATGTTCTTTAAAGTTAGGCATTGCTATAATTTACTTAATAAATCCACATGTGTATTAAACAATCATTCCCAACAAAATTTTGTTTCTATTTATTTAAAAAAATGAAATACCTCAAAAAATTTTTTTAAGATTTTATTTATTCATTAGAGAGAGAGAGAGAGCGCGCATGTGTACCTGAGCTTGCCTTGCAAGCACACGTAGAGGCAGAGGGAGAGGGTGAAGCAGACTCCCAGCTGAGCAAGGAGCCCCACAAGGAGCTAGATCCTAAGGTTCTGGGATCATGACCTTAGCCAAAGGCAGATGCTTAAGTGACTGAGCCACCTAGGCTCCCTTCAAGTAAAATTCTTAATTTTGTATTTTATGCTTCATTTTTAAGATCTTGCCTGGGAAATACTTGATATTGAAATAGGCATTATGTTTATTTTTAAATAATAAGTGGTGCTTTATTGTGTGAACAACAGACTTCACATGCTTATTTTTTTTTTAACTGTGGAAGAAATCACTATGCATTTAAATGCCCTTCCCCAAAAGTCAGTCTTTTCCTTGGTAGTAACTTTACATACTGTGTTACAATGCGCTAAATGTTGCTTTCATATCTTCAAGGAGCAATTTATGGAAAAATCAGGTAAATGAATAGTAGTATTTAGTTTTAAATGCCTTTTTGTTTTTCCTGTTTAAAAATGTAAAGAAAAAAATGAGACTGGTTATTTGCAGTCTAATCACTGGAGAAGAATCATCAGATGAATAGTGACATCTCTGACCAAGAGCCATGGCAGTTGTTTTAATTCCTTTGTGTCAATCTGGAAGGAAAAATAAACCGGCAGTTCCAATACCTGGTCTGACATTTCCCATCTTTTCCTATTGAGGCAGCCAGGCAAAAGCACACACTACAACTAAAAAGGTAACCATCCCTTGGAGGGCATGGTTGATTTTACTTCTGATTCTTAACTGTGCTATAGGGGTCAAGGATTTCTGGAGAAACATGACCTATGTTTGCTGTCAGGAAAAGTGGGTGATTTTCACTTTCTATGCCTGCAGGTCTCTGAAGTTATGTGTAGATTGGAGTTTACTCCACACTGCTTTGTCAGCATAGCTGTGGTCGTTTTTATTTATTTATTTATTTATTTATTTATTTATTTATTTGACAGTTGTAAAAGAATCTTGCGATGGAAGGAATTGAGTCTAAAAATTGCTTTCGTTTGTAAAGCAGGAGAATTCTATATAATTTTTCAAATATTAGATTGTACCATAACTTTTTTTTTTAAATTTTAGGTTATGCCATTTCATATTTCAGGAAATCATGGTGCATGCTGACCGATAGATTACTCCAAAGTATAAACATTATAATGAGATGACATCCAACTACAATTCAGGTGTTAGGTTTTCAGTTTTAGATTTTCTTTCTCCTAAACCATGAAGAGTTTAACTTCTATTCTATTTTTAAATACCTGGAAGTTACATGAAGAAGTAATAGTTTAGAAAAGTCAATTATTTTATACTGTCCCCTTTATCTTTTAGTTGATTAACTAAATAACCAGCTTCTCTCCCTCCCTTTTTTTTTTAAAGATTTTATTTATTTATTTGCAGAGAGAGAGAGAGAGAGAGAGCACACAAGCAGGGGGAGATGCAGAGGGAGAGAGAGAAACAGGCCCCTTGCAGAGCAGGGGAAGCCTGATATGGGACTCGATCCCAGCGCTCTGGGATCAGGACCTGAGCTGAAGGCAGTGGCTTAACCAGCTGAACCATCCAGGTGCCCCTCTCCCTCCATTCTTTCCCTCTTATCCTTCTTCCTTCCTTTCTGCCATTTTTGTTCATAAGTATAATATAGATAGCTCATACCTATATAGACATATTCATACTTTTCTGAGGTCAAGAGGCTCTGCAGTATTTCCTTGCTTATCTGCATCCTTTCCTTTGTGACTGAGGAAATTACTCCTGTTCATGTCACTTCTCTTAGGCCCTTCTCTGTCCTGTTCCACCAGGGCATAAACATCGACATGAGGAGGTCAAGATGCTCTATTTTGTTCTTGGTAAAACCAAATAATTATGCTTCATCATTGGTATGTTATAACTATTTTCTAGTTTTCTTTTCCTCTACTGCCATTTGTTTCTGTTTATTTCTTGGACAGTGGTATCATATTAGTTTTTCCAGTGAAGGTGACACTGAAGTTTCCATTTACACTTTTAGACCTGTAATGACCTTTCTTGCCCTTGAGGCAGAGATATGTGTTTTGGAATCTCTATGAACCTCTGGAGGGTTAGTATCTGGTATAAAATTCCAGAGGGATTGCTCTCATTAGAGTATACTCATAGCAAGGCTACATATTAAGCTATATTTAAATATTTGTTGACAATTTTAATTATTGGCAAAATCTAATGCATTTAACTGAGAAAATTATGAAACTGACAGGCATTTAATATATAGGGGGATTAGGGATTCTTCAGTGCTGCTTGGCGAGTAGAAGATCAAACAAAATGAAAATATTGAAGTTAACAAGAATTCAGTACTAAGAAGACTTTTGGGGAAAGATGTTTGGGATATGAAACCAGTTCACTTTAGTCCAACAAACATTTCTTGAGTGCTTTTTGTTTATAGATAACTATGACAAATTTTGTCAGGGAGAGAGAAAATTATATGAGTTTATAGATGGCCAAAAACTGTTAAAATTAATAATGGTAACAATCCACCGATGAATTTTTAACTCCACTTGAGAAATTTTTACCTTATAATTTTCCCTTTTCAGATGTTTAATAGAAAAGTAGAAAGAATAGCACAATAAATACCCTAGTTGTTTTCAGACGCTCCAGTTTTTAAAATACTACCAAATGTGTATGTGCTTACCTCTCCCCACCCTTGTGTGTGTGTGTATGTATGTGTGTGTGACTTTTTTTTTTTTTCCTGGCTGAACCATTTGTAAATAAGTTGCTGACATCATTATACTTAACTCCTACTAAATTACTCTAGCATATTTCCCCAAAACAAAGACATTCTGCTACATAAACACAATACTATATTTCAAACCCAAGAAATTTAACATTCATTAAAAAGTTTATCTAATAAATAATACATATTCCAATTTTTCAGTTGCTCCAAGCAGTTCTTTATTGTTGATTTTTTTAAATCCACAATCTGATTAAGGATCCTATATTTCTTTGGTTCCATATTTCTTCTCTTCTTTTTTAATCTAGAAATTTCCCTTAGCTTTTATTTTACTGGCTTTCTTTTTCTTTTTGTTCTTTTCTTTTCTTTTTTTTTTTTTTTAAGAATCCAAACCTCTTAGAATATTGCCACATTCTATATTTACCTCTTAGAATTTTGCCTCTTTGAATTGCCACATTCTATATATGCCTGTCTATCTCCTCATTATTTGATTCAAGTTAAATTTTTGGTGGGGATACAATATCATTGATATGATTTACTTTCCGTTGCATCACATCATGTCACTTTAGTCCCCATTTTGTAAAGCCAAGTTTGATGGCTTGTTTAAGGTTTATGTATGCCAGATTCTTCTATTGTAAATTTACTGCTTTCTATTTGTAGTTAATTAGCAAATATGCAATGATACCTGGAATCATTGTAATTCCATTGTAATTTCCAGTTCCCTGACAGTCATTCACCAAGTAAACATTGATGATGTCAAATGGAAGCATTTATTAACCTTGGTCATTGCAAAGTGTTGAGTTTTGAATTTTCTATTTCCTTTTACATTTAGTAGTTTTATTCTGTAAGAAAAAGTTTCCTTTTTCTAGTCCCAATTTGTTTTGGATAGTTCTATAGACTCAGATTCTAATAAAATAGCATTTAAAAAAAAAAAAAAACCTCATATCTACTGAGTTTTTACTTAAGAAGAATAATTTCTGCTTAAAGAAGAATGAAATTGAATATTAATTGTATTTACTTTGAAGTCAGTTTATAATTTTTAGGATTTAAATCCTAATCCAATTCTTCCAACGTTTGTTCTACTATTTTTTACTTTTTTATTCTTAAGCCTCTGAAGATAAGTTTAATGCATCTTTATTGTAATGTATCCTTTGTAATGAGTGAATGAGCATTTTATTTTCAGGAGACTTTTTGAGACATCTTTCAGATTGGCAGCATTATCTTATTAAAATAATTAAATAATGGTTAAAAATATCTCTTCTGACTACATATACATATGATCGATTAGTTGTGTGTATGGGCAAGCTACTTAATCTCTCTAGACCTTGGTCCCTTACATTCAAAGTGGGAAATATTAACAGTATCTAACTCCAGAGGTTGTTTGTGGACCGAATGAGCTAATATACAGAAAGCACTTGCACATGGAAAGTGGATAATAAATATGCATAAAAATGGGATGGGGCTCGTAGAGCATTTAGCATACTGTCTAACACATGGTAAGTAATCAATAAATGTTTGCTGCATTTGTTACTATTCTAAGAATTGCTCTCTATGTTTCTGTTTTTGTAAATGTGGCTGGAAAAGATCCAGAAATCTTACTGATTCTACTTCCATAAAATCTCTCCAATATATCCCAACGATTTTTCCCATCTTACTGACACTATCTTCGTTTAAGTCTGTGTCATACCTACCTTAGAGGAGAATTTATTTGTTTTTGTTCTTAGTCCTTTCAATTTTTTTGTTTACTTATCCTCTGGAGTCATTTTTTTAAAATGCAAATTCAGTCATGCCATGGCTTTCTTTAAAATATATCATTTCTTCATGTAGTTTCCAAGATACATATATTTTTTAAAATTTTATTTATTTATTTGAAAGAGAGAGTGGGAAGAGGGAAAGGGAGTGGCAGGCTCCCCACTGAGCAGGGAGCCTTATATGAGGCTCTATCCCAGGACCCTGAGATCAGTTCCTAAGCTGAAGACAGACATTTAACTAACTAAGCGACCCAGGCACCGTCCAAGATATATTTTAACATCTTATTCAAAGTCCTTCTAACTTGCCTCTACTTACCCTTTTGCCTATTACTCAACCATACTGAATAATTTGAAGTATCCTAACTGCTTAATTCCTCCCTATGATTTTCATGTATTATAATTTTCTGTCTAAATTTCCATCTTTTGGGGGAAGACTTACAATCTCTTCATCTTCTCTTCCCATTGCTGCCCCCTTCCTTACAAGGCCACAGCCATGTTGGTCAGGCAAATTTCAACGTGCATCAGCTTTACTCTAATAGCCTCCATTAGATTATAGTTTACTACAGAAAAGTGGCATTTCTTTATGTCCTTTTAGCACCTTCATATTAAAACTAGCACCCTACATAGCTCACCCTTCCTACCAGTAAATAGGTGAGGAATGATTCACCATATAAATGAAGTTATTTGGTTAACTCCAAAAGGCAAAATACAAAGATTATAAATGTCTAATATTCATTTAATTGCCAACAAGTAATTTTGATGGTGATGATGATGATTATAATTGGGATTCTCTTCTAGGGGAAGAAAAAGACTGTTGGCTCTTGAAAAGGAGGTATCACTCTAAATGTCTGAGAATAAGAGATTAAGACTATTATGAAAATCCATAAGATGAGATGTCATACAGACTCTGAAATCATGTCATTAAATTATGTATGTTTCCATGGGAAAATGTTCACAATATTAGGCCAAATAAAAAAGCAGTGCACATGGGACGCCTGGGTGGCTCAGTTGGTTAATCAGCTGCCTTCGGCTCAGGTCATGATCCCAGCGTCCTGGGAAAGAGTCCCACATCGGGCTCCTTGTTCTGTGGGGAGCCTGCTTCTCCCTCTGCCTCTGCCTGCCACTCTGTCTGCCTGTGCTCTCTCTCTCTCTCTCTTTTAAAAAAAAAAAAAAAAAAAAGCAGTGCACAAGTAGCGTCATTTAATTTTTAGGAAAAGAATGCAAAAACGTACATGAAACTATTGAGATGAGTCACTCATGGTCAGTGAGATATAAGCTATATTCAGTTTTCTTTGGATTATTCTGTAATTTTTATGTTTTCTGCATTAATCACTTATGATGTTATGTGTGTCTATGCATATGTATACACACATGAATCTATCAGATCTATCTCTAATTTTACAATGAAAAAAAGGAGCATAGAAGTAGAACATGACAATATTAACCCATCCTTGCTTTGTTCTTCACTCTCATTAATGTGTGGGGAGGAAGTACTACTTTTGATTGTTGTTTAAAAATATGGGCTAGCATTCTATTTAACCAATACAGTGTTCCTTATTTTCAGGAATATTTTAGTATTAATTTAATATACAATCTAGACCAATTTAGTGACTGTACCACTATAAACAAAGTAGGAAAACAGGGACTTCATGAAGTTTAAAAAATTATGAAATGTTTTAATTTTTGTGATTTCTTTCTAATTGCTGGATGACACAGACAGGCTAAACACATTGTGATATATAAAATTCATCAAAATGAATTATGTGTATATTTTTTAAAGCTCTTATAGATGCATAGCCCTTGGGCTGTTGCTGTTACTCTTAAGCAGTTATGCATTTGCAGTCAATTGCATTGTTTTCTGGCAATGAATATCACTTTTAGAATAAGCTGCAAATGGGTAGCATCAGTTCTAATATGTTTTATATATTAATTCCCCAAAGGTGTCTTTTTGTGTGAGCAAGAAATTGGTATATACTTGCATATTAATTCTAGAAAAGAAACCAAAATAGAAACCTAACTACCAAAAGGAAGTGAATGTATTGTAACAATTTTCTTCAACACATGCTGAATCTTGCTGTATTCTATGTATGACATACACATTTGTATTTGTAGTGCAAATAATTTTTTGTTGTCTGATAAAGCATATTCAAATTCTCTGGGCTTCTTAGTTCTGCCAAAATACAGATTTTTTAAAAAGATTTATTTATTTATTTGAGAGGGAGAGCATGAACTGGGTAGGGGCAGAGGGAGAGGGAAAGGGAGAGAAATTCTGAAGCAGACCCTGTTGGACATGGAGCTTGATGTGGGGCTTGATCCCAGGACCCTGAGATCATGTTCTGAGCCGAAATAAAGAGTTGGCCAATCAACCAACTGAGCCCCTGAGTCACTCCTCAAAAATACAGTTTTTAACGATCATGCCATTCAATAGGTTTCTTTTAAGGACTTGACGCTCTTTTTCCTATTAGACTACAGAAAATATTTTAGGGAGATACAACATCTGTGAATCATGTGATAGTGTATAATTTAGTAAGTGTTTTTGTTTTTGTTTTTTGTGGTTTATCATATTTATTGGCATTTATCTTCTTTTTTTTCATTTTATTTCATTTTATTTCTTTTCAGTGTTCCAACATTCATTGTGTATGCACCACACCCAGTGCTCCATGCAATATGTGCCCTCCAAAATACCTGCCACCAGGCTAAACCCCCCATCCCCTGTCCCCTCCAAATCCCTGTTTGTTTGTTTGTTTGTTTGTTTGTTTTTTAAGTTACACAAACATGACCTTTAGCTCTGCTTAGTTCTATGTAATTTTTGGTAGATCACTCCCTTCTCTACTCCGATGTTCAGGAGATAGATATCACTTCAGGATCTCAATCTCTGAAGCTTCTTTAGCACCAGGAACCTTGTGATTAGTAAAGTGGATGGAAAGGCTGTCCATGCTTGTGTTCTCCCATTCTAAGAGCTGTTGCCCAGTTTAAGTCTTGCATCAGGAAAACGTGCTTCTGCTGACAGCTTCTTCTCAAATTTATCTCCCCATCCATTTGTTGAAAAATAAACCAGAAAAATAAAATTGTATTGAGCATCTATTCTGTGCACCTTAAGTAGACTTAATATTTTCATCAAAGAATAAATGTTTAAGTAACTAGTTACAATACGAGCCAGGAAGTGCTAATTGCGTACAAATTCTGATTAAGTGAGTAAATAACTGTCAACTGGAGAGAAGATAAAGTCTTGCAGGAAATGGTATGCACACTGAGTATTAATCAATAGATGTGAGATCATACAAAGGTACTTCAGGCCCAGTGAACGCTATGAGCAAATGTGAGGGATGTGTGAAATTGTAGGTCATATTTGGTGATCAGATAGTTGGGTTTATGTGAAAAGAACTACGGTAGTAAAACTGGAAAAATAGAAGATAAATTGGATGAAATCCTGGGGAGAGGTTTCTTTCTATGTTGAATGAAGGGATTTGTAGTACCTTTTGTAGTTAGGAGGAAATCATCAATAACTTTTAAGGAGGACATATAATCAAAGTTGTGCTATGGTAATAACTGAAGTGGAAGTCGGAGACTGGATTAGAGGTGGGAGAAGCTGAAAGCAACAACTCCTTTTGGAGTGACTCTAGGCAAAGATTATGAGCTTAGACCCTATTTTGGAGAATGGGAAAGAAAGGATGCGGTAGGGACCTGTTGCAGAGGTAGAACTAATGCTTAGAAAAACAACATCTAAAGGGGGATGCGTGACATTAGAATTTTGAGCTTATCTTTTACTACTATCCTTTTTTTTTTTTTTAATCTATCTATTTAGCAGACAGAGATCACAAGCAGGCAGAGAGGCAGGCAGAGAGTGAGGGGGAAGCAGGCTCCCTGCCCAGCAGAAAGCCCGACGAAGGGCTCGATCCCAGGACCCTGGGATCATGACCCGAGCCGAAGGCAGAGGCTCAACCCACTGAGCCACCCAGGCGCCCCACTACTATCCTTTTTAAAACAAAACAAAACAAAACAAAAAGATTTATTTATTTGAGAGAGAGCAGGGGGACTAGCAGAGGGAGAGAGAATCTTTTTTAAAAAGTTTATTATTAATTTTTAGAGAGATAAAGAGTAAGTGAATGGGGAAGGGGAGGGAAGCAGCAGTGGGGGAGAGAGCGAGAATCTTAAGCAGACTCCATGCCCAGCATGAAGTCCCCCTGCCCAGTGTGGAGCCTCCCACTGGGGTCGATCTCGTGAAGATGAGCTGATCTGACATAAGCCAAAATCAAAAGTCTGAGGCTTAACTGACTATACCACCCAGGTGCCATTACTACTATCCCCCTTTTTTTTTTTTTTTTAAGATTTTATTTATTCATTTGACAGAGGTAGAGAGCACAAGTAGGCAGAGAGGCAGGCAGAGGGAGAAGGAGAAGCAGTCTCTCTACTGAGCAGGGAGCCTGATCCGGGGCTTAAATCCAGGACCCTGGGATCATGACCTGAGCCAAAGGCAACTGCTTAACTGACTGAGCCACCCTACTACTATCCTTTTAAAGCCCATTTTACTTAAGCCAGACTGATTTGGTTTGTCAGTAGTTTCTAACCCTATCCCTTACTTTTTGGTTTCAATGATTTCTATTGTGCTTGTTTCACATTCTTGGCATGGCTTTTCTTCCATATCTTCACAAAATATTCATACATTGTATGTCCTTCAGAAGTTCAAGTATTACTTCCTTCAGGTAACCCTCTCTGATTTCCAAGGTCAAAATTAATCTTCCTTGTTCTAGAAGTCCCAGAATATTTGATTTTTCAATTTCTTATGAAAAGTAAGTTATTTCCTAAGATACTACAGTTTAGTTGGCATCAAATCTTTATTTTACTTACTAATTATGACTTTATGCAAATTACTTAATCTCATATAATCTCAGAATCTTCATTTTAAATTGAGTGTCATGACAGAATCTATGGATTCTGAGTGGTATCTGATATTGTTATTAACATTATATAATGCATGTGTATTACCAAGTGACATCTCAGGAACAGAAAGTGCTTGGTAAATGTTAGTTTAACTGTTTAGGTTATGTGTGAGATGATGTAAATAACCTCAAAGATTTGAGGCAATGGGGAATGAGAATCTCCTATCAAAGAATGGGCCAGTCAAATTGAACTCTGAAAACTGGGCTCTTAAAATAAGATAAAGACTTTGATTTTGTGCATTGGACAAAGAAGGGGAGAGTAGTTTCAAATACCTGTATTTGTTAGTCTCATTCTCAGGCAGGTCAGAAAACCTGACAGGGTGGGCTTTTCCTTTCAAAATGATTGTGGCTGCAGATGGTGGCTGTATGTAGATGGTGGGTTGCAGAGGTATCTGTGAAAATAGTAGTAGTAGAGAGTAGTGGGGAAAGCTGGAGAGTTTTCAGAGGGGTTCTCATTCCATCACCTAGACAGTGGTGAGGGCAGAAACCAAATTCATGTGAACCAAGAATGAATGGTAACTTGAGAAAGTGACTGGGGTGAGAATAAACAGTTGTCATGAAGAAAAGAGGGCAGTAACAAAGTAAACTTGTAGCAGAGTGGCTAATAGTTTAATTATTTGGGTGGTGCACAAATGGGATCCATTCCCATTTGGAGAGTTCATAATAAGAAGAAGAAAGCTCTGAGAGGTTGTATTAAAAAAGACCTTTTCTGTCCAGAGTTTGCTAAACTTACTTGATTGATAGAATGTGGATAGTTAACTTTAAGATAAATCCTTTTGATGTAGTTCTTAGTAATATTTGGAGCGGTGTTTGTAAATGATCATCTAGGGTCCTTGAAAGAGAAGGGCATAGAAACCAGGATTATAGTGGAAAAGGAACAAGATTCAGGACTGAGATCAAAGTGAGGCATTTCAGTTTGTGAGTGGAAAAAAAAAAAAGACTCTGATTGATGATGATGGCTTAAGTATGGCTGGGCTTGTTGACAGATGGGGATATCAATTCATCTCTCCAAAAGATGAAGCTAAAGAATTGGGATGAAGGGATTGTAGGGTGTGAGATAAAGGTGTTGGGGCTGAGGGGAGGGGAGGACTCTCATAGAATTCCAGACTGTAATAATAATTTTTTATCCTAGCTTATTAGCTCATTGGTTCCAACAATCTTTGATACAGCCTTTAAGCTTTTTAATTTGTGAAATAATTTATGATTAATTTGACTTAATTTATGAGTAATTTGCTAATGTTTATTAATTATCCAGTTGTTGGAATTATTAACTACATGTGTTAATAATCACAATATCAAAAGAAGCAGCTTATTTGCCCAATAGAATAAATAAAAAACCCAAAAGTTTCTGGTTTTTAAGGACATAGGTTGAAATGAAAATGTTTTTTTTTTTTTTTTTTAAACAGAAATCTTTACTTCGTTTTGGGGAAGGCGGTAAAACACAGTATGATCTTTTAAAGGCATATTGCATTAGATCTTTCTTATGTTTCTTCAGTTCTCAATTTATGAAAATATGTATCACTTACCAATCTACTAACTTAAAATAATGGCTTGCTTTTACAGCTTATTTTCCTTTTAACTTAAAATTTATCACCTTAGAATTTTCTCTGTGTTTAATAATTGTGTTGTTGAGGACATATGGGCAGGAAGCTCTCAAAGTTGATGAATTTGTAAATAGCAAATGTGATACTTTGAAATGAATCTACCTGAGTCTAGAATAGCAAAAATTTTCAGAAAAATCTATTCTGTACTTTTTCTAAAGAAGACTTCATTATTTTTAAAGAAGATACTCTTTGAAAATGTTCAGTAGGCAATTTTTTTAATGGTAAGTGAAGCAAATGAAAAGCAAATGGAAACAAGGCAGTCACCTTCTGCAGAGCTTTTAATAGTTACAATGAAAAATTAAGGACCACCTGCCATGTTGAATTTTATAAGTATGAATGATGTAGAGGTACTTGCCAATACATTCATGACTATGTGAAAAAAGGAGTTTTATATAGTAACACAAACCTTCAAATGGAGTTAATAAAAGACAAGGCTTTTCTTTACTGGGTGGAAAGTTATCTGCTATATAGAAAGCCCTACTGAATGAAACATTTGTCCTCAAATTCTTTTTAATCTGCTGTGAGGTTCTGCCTGTTACCTCACTTGGAATAATGTGCCAATTTCGTAAGGATAAAGAGAATTTTATCCTTTTTTCGTTCCTCTAGCTTCTTGATGCAGCATTTCCTTGAATTTCACAGTACCTGCCTGTTTTTAGCAGCTCTAATTTCAGACTATCACTTTCCTGGACTAACGTGTAAAAACTGATATTCTCATCTCCTTGATGGAGAATATTCAAGAAATGCAATCCCAGTGAGAATGCTGCTTACTAATGGATATTTCTTTCTCCAGGCATCTTAAAAAGTTCTGTTTCTGTTTCAACTCCTTAATTCCTCCCATTCTGTACAAAAACGGATTAAAATGTCTTGTATCCATGAAGGAATGCTTCTGTGGCAGCATATTGCTTGTGTATTATATATTGTAAGTGGTTCTTGTCACAGCTTACACCATAATGGTTCTGAGTTAAAGCATTTTTCTTTGCCCCTACCAAAACATTTACTTTGTCCTGTGACAGTTTAGACCTGACATACAAGAATTGTGGAGCAATAATAGCATTTGCTTTGTTTGGTGTTCATGCTTTACTTTTCAAAGTTAATTGGGTATTACTCTTATAGATTTAATAGAGTTAAGTGAAAATGATAATAGATTTTTAAAATGCTATTCGAGATTGATATCTGGTTTGTGACTGTGGCAAGGCACCCAAGGTCTAACACTAAACAGGGTACTTCAGTTAATGGGGAGGAAGGTTAAAAGCAAACAGCCACAAAACCTTCTCACAGTTTTAAACTCAGTTTTAAGCAAGTTGTTATTGTGAAGTATATTGATTTTAACTTTTAAACATTCGTAGAGGAGCTGGCTGCTAAAATGTCCTAAATCTTCAAGTTTCAGAATTTTGGTGTATGTCCAGGTTACTTAGTTACTATAGATGTATACTAAAGTGAATTTTTTTTCAGGGGCTCATCATCGGAATTTCAGGAACTCTTAGAAAAGCCATTTCCCCTTGTTGTTATTTCATTCCAGTGATTAAGGTGACACTCATTCTGTTGTTATTAATGGCTCTCCTTTCAGTTTTGAAAGGGTTCTGGTTAGGGAGATGAATTATATAGTTATCTTCCATATAAAGCATTTGGTCTCCTTACCACCCACTTTTTATATATTTCCAAAATAATCACTTTCTAAATTGCATTCTAGTATGTTTTAACTCTTTAAAATATAAAGTTGTTACCTACCATATCCAAAATAAAATTTATGTATGTGTGACTGGTAGTTAGATCCACTAACAGAAGTAATTATTTTACTCTAAACTTATTAAACTTTAGGTATTCATATTTCAGAATAGCAAATTAATTATAGGGTTTTTTTGGAGTCAAATTTAGAGCTGAAAAGGTAAAGCACCTTATAGGATTACTTGTCAAATGCAACTAGATGGAAAGAAAAATTATGTTTTAGAGGAAGAAGCAATTCAACTTCTTTGCTTGTCTGGAATTAATGTGCATTTAGAGTGAACTTGCATGAAGGCAAATTTGATTTCCATAATTCATTAAATATTTATGTTCTGATCATACTGCCAACTAATCCATGTGAAACATAGTTTTAGCTTGGACAATGCTAATAGGTCTCTTTTTCCTATATTACTTATATTAATAAAAATGTCTACTTGTGATTTTATTCATTCAGTTATAATCAATATAATCAGAGTTTATGCTTTTTTTCTCCCCATTTCTTTGTGGAATGGTTACTGAATATGCAAACACATTTATGAAGTGATTAGAAAATTATACTTGACAGTAATCAGGTGTAACAGTGCATAGTATACACCAAATAGCCCAGAACTTTGGCAAAGCTGTAGATGCAGAAGAAACACACTACTAGAAACCAGACTGGATTCAGAAACTGCTGGCTGGATTCTTTTTTTTTTTTTTTTTTTCAAAGATTTTATTTATTTATTTGACAGAGAGATCACAAGCAGGCAGAGAGGCAGGCAGAGAGAGAGGAGGAAGCAGGCTCCCTGCTGAGCAGAGAGCCGATGCGGGGCTCGATCCCAGGACTCTGAGATCATGACCTGAGCCAAAGGCAGCCGCTTAACCCACTGAGCCACCCAGGCACCCCTGCTGGCTGGATTCTAAACCCATTTTTACCACCTAGTAACATTATTAATTGGTGTCAGTTGCTTAACATCTCTAAGGTTCCACTTTATCTGTTGAATGAGGGAAATTTTCTTGCCTTGCCTATCTCATGTGATGCTGTAAGGACCCTCTTAGCCCTCGTAAATCAAACTGCATTTTAATTTCCAATAGTTTCAAACCAAAACTGCTGGCGTGAGCTGGATAATAAGAAAATGTAAGAATAGAGCCTGGGGAATATCTAATAAAAAATTCTAGATTCTACTTCCTAAAAATCTACTGAATGTCCAGCTCTCTACACACGAACCTATGTGTCCTGTTCCAGTCGACCATCATCTTCCACCTGTCATCACAGCCCCACCTTTCCCTGTTCTCCTTTTCTGTCTCTTGCTAATCCCTTACAGCTACAGTGATGTTTCTAAATATGAGTCTTATCATAATATTGTCTTCTGAAAATCCTTCCATGGCTTTCTATTCCTCTTAGAATGACATAAAAACTCCTTAACACTCGCCCCTGCCTCTTTCCAGCACCATCACTAACTCCTCTTCCATCTGTTTGCCTACATTCAGACACACTGACTTCTGCCCTGGCTTCCGATTGCCATGAACTTTTTCCTCTCTGCTCTTTCTTTGCCTGTGAGTAATCTCTTTCCATTCTCTTTTGCATATTTCTTACTTATTCTGCAGGTTTCGCTTATACCAGAAGAGATGCCACTTATCTGTGTTCCTGAGTGGATCCCCTGTTCATGACACATCATGCTTTTTAGAACTTCTTGTTTAATTATTGGCCTTCTATGAGACAGAACTCTGTGAGGACAAGGACTGTATCTGTCTTTCTTCCCACAGTGTCTCTAGTTCTTTGCATAGTGAGTACATAAGAAGCATTCATATTATTTCCTGGATGATGAATAAGTGAACAATTGTATAGGAAAATAGTACAGTAACTAAGATAAACTTTGTCACAGGTTACTGTATTGAGAGTGTCAAAAGAATAATGGATGAGAATTAACTTGATATGAGAGGTAGAGGGAAGTAGACCGACCATGTTTTCTGCTACTGAAGGAATAACAAGTTCAGTTTTTGTTTGTTTGTTCATTTTAATTCTAGGTTAGGATGGATTTTGTAACTCTGGAGACATACCTTACATGTAGATGGAAATTTAAAATAGTGGCACTGATAGGAGAGAAGGGATAGGGATAATAAGCATGTTTCTGTCAACTTAAATCTATATAACATTTTTTAAATTTTCTCAGACCTTTTTTTAAAAAGACTTTATTTATTTATTTGTCAGAGAGAGAGAGAGAGAAAACAAGCAGAGGAAGCTGCAGGCAGAGGGAGAATCAGGCTCCCTGCTGAGTAAAGAGACTGAAAAGGGAGTTGATCCCAGAACTCTGGGATCATGATCTGAGCTGAAAGCAGACACTCAACCCACCAAACCACCCAGGCACCCTTCAGACTTTTTTTTATGAAGAAGTTTCAAGTGAGGTTAATTTCTAAGCAAATCATCTAGAGCTTTAGCTGCAGAAATTCAGAGAAAAACTAAGTCTATAAAAGCTAAAACTAAGTTCTGTTACAAAATCATGTTCTATTCTGTTGAATATGAAAAAAACCTTAGCTGTACTTTTTTTTTTTTTCTTCCCTAGTTAGGACAGGACTTCATTAACAAAGAGATATCTAGGTCTCAGAAGTAAAACTGACAGATACCTGTTTGTTAGTAAAGCAAGGTTTCTCAACAATAGTGCTATTGAGAGTTGTGCCAGATAGTTTTGGTCATGGCAAGTCCTGTAGGATGTTTAACAGCACCTCTAATGTTTACCTACCAGATGCCAATAACATCACCCCCGTGAAAATAATCACAAGTGTCTGTAGGCATTGCAAAATGTCTCCTGGGGACAAAAATCACCCTTACTTGAGAAGTATTATACTGGAAAATTAAAAATTATATCCCTATGCCATATGGATAGGAAAATTTTATAATATACCGGAGCCTTGTAATTCCCACATAAATTGCTCCTGGATCTGTATTTGCTGATTATTGGCGAAATGTAAAGGATCAATGTGACTACTTTGAGATTTTGTGAGGAATGTGAAAGTGGTGAGGACTCTGGACACCGTGTCTCAGAAAACAAAGATATCTAACGAATAGAATGGATGATAGAAATATAAGATAAGAAAGGACAGTGAATTTGTGTTTTGAAGATCTGCCTCAAAAGTATAGATATTGAATGCCTGAGTCTGTGTCACTCTTTGATTTTGGGACCCAGGACTGAAGAACTAAAGAAGGCTTACTTTCCCCCGCAAAGGCAAGGCTTCAGTTACAGCGTGTGCACTTATGTATATAGTCTTTATTTTTGTTCAAATGCACTTGAATGGAAGACAGTGAATGTCTCTTATAATGGATGCATACAATTTCCAGAAAATCAACTGCATGTATTCCTGAACATAGGAGAAACATCTTTGGGCTTCTGCTCTCATACATGACGATCAGTTGTTTTCATGTCAGTTTGGCTGTAGACCACCAGTGTTGTATTAGTTTGTGAAAATAAAACCACAAAATGTCACGTGGTCACTGTTCATGACAGTATGGCATGCTTTCTGGAGTGCATTCTCTCTCCCTCTTGATTATTACCGTCAGACTTGTTTTTAATTAGGAGTAGGACCCACCTCCCGCTGCCTAACTTCTCTCACATCCTCATCTCATAAATCTCTTATAATGAAGGTTTTGTGGGCATACCTGATAAGAGAAATAATGACAGAAGCCCTAAAATACTGTGATTTTTCTTCTTTAGTTGTCACGAAGAAAGAGAATGGTCGCTTTCATTTTTCTTAGTTGTCTTTAGAAAAAAAAATTGTCAGACTTTAGAGATATGGATGGAAAGCAGATTGATATCAAGTGGTATACGGGTACTTACATCACTGTTAAGGGTAGCAAAGAAAACTCATGAACTGACTGGAAATCAAAGAAATCTATTCTTTCTTCATTACTTTTCCTTCCCTCACTTTCTCTCTCTCTCCCTCTCTTTTCAGTGACTGTTTTAGCTGTAATCGCTGCCTCCAGTGAACTGGAGCTTTTCCTAACCCTTTCAGTTCTCTGAGTTTTTATCAGTCTGTCTTATGTTGTTTTATTTTGGTGTTTCATGGCAACGTACACAGATTGAAACGTGTGTTTGGCATATTTCCTTTCATTGTAGAATAGAGGAAAAGTTGTACCTCTACCAAAATAATATACTAAACAAAGTAGATTTATCCAGACCAAAACAACAGAAAGGAAAATAGGTTACATTTCAAATGAAGATTTTTTTTAAATGATGTTATTTCAAAGAATTCTTTATACATGATTCCTTTAGCTGTCAAAACTATTAAATGAATTCCAAAATGGAAACTTCCAGACATTTAGGCTACATAATTTATATAATGAAGCAATTAAACAGATTGCTTGTAAAAATGTTGGAGAATATTTCAGAAGGTTGTTTTTTTTTTACATTTTAAAGGAAGCAAAATTATGTTAATTAAAAAATAATGTTCTTTACTGTGTTAACATAATAAAGAATTATAATATTAATGATATGTATAAGGTACTTAGTATGTTCTAGGCACTTTTATAAGTTCTTTAGTCCACAAAACAATCCTATTTGGAAAAAACTTACTTTTCCTAGGCAGTTTCCTATCGAATGGTCTAGTGATAAGTCTAGCATTTGAACCTAGGGTTTGAACTCAAGATGTTTGGTTCCATAGCCTGCATTCTTACGGACTGTCCTCTACTAATCTAATAACTTTTTCTTAACTATCAATATGTATTCATATATACATGTTTCTTCTATTTTGGCAAGTAAAATTATAATCTACATAAGTATACATGAAACATTAACATCCTCGGCACTATTTTTTTTTAAAGATTTTATTTATTTATTTGACAGACAGAAATCACAAGTAGACAGAGAGGCAGACAGAGAGAGAGAGAGGAGGAAGCAGGCTTCCTGCTGAGCAGAGAGCTGGATACAGGGCTCGATCCCAGGACCCTGAGATCATGACCTGAGCTGAAGGCAGAGGCTTTAACCCACTGAGCCACCCAGGCACCCCAACATCCTTGGCACTATTAAAGATTAGCTTACTGAGGCATAACACTCAGAAAGAAGACATCAAAGGAACAAACTCTAGTGAAATATAAAGGAAACATAATTAACACCTTTACATTTGATTGAAAGAATAGGATAACTCTCTTGGAAGACTGTAGTGAGAGCTTAAGTTACCCTGTGTGAACTAGCTAGCTAGAGATAGAGATGTAAATCTTAGCTATAGTGTTTAATTATAGGCAGGGCAAGAGACAGGAGGGACTCAGTTGCTTAAACCAGAGGTCAGATACGGCTTCAAAGAAGATGTGATTTGGAATTGTCACAAATGCATTTGTAATGAATCTTCTTCAGAAGGTTTAGCACTCCATAGCTTACTTCTTGATATAAATAGCTCTGAATTCGAGCCTGACTCTAAAAAAAATGCTCTAGTTAAATACCTTTTGTGGGACTCTGGGTTATTTTAGTGCTTTCTGTTAGTTGGAAATTCAATATTCTACTATTTTCTTATTATTTCTTCTAACATCTGATAAATTATTTTTTATTTATTGTTATGCTTTCCTCCCTGAAAGTTAATAGGAGTATTTATGAAACATTGAGGTGCACTGTGAAAGGATTTATTCTTTCATATATTAATCAAATATGTAAAATGGGATTTGAAGTACAATTTATTTTTTCCTTTAGCAGGAAAGCATGCAATATATTTATCCATTAGTAAATGACATGCTTATGTTGAGTTCATGATCCTTCAGAAGGGAATACATTTGAGGAAAAGAAAGGGTAACAAATATAACCTAAACCTTTGTCTTTCTAGAGATATAACTTGGAGGATGTTGGTGAATCTTTCCTGAATATTAAAAATACCGCTAATTTTGATACTATCATCAAACTCACTAATTAAATTACCTCCATAACACAATGTAATTATCTTATGTGGTAAACAGCCAACAAATTAGTCATATATCAAATTCCAGAGAATCAAGAATATATATTGATTGTCAGATTGAAAAACTATTCCATAGTATTTCCAGAAATTATACTGAATAAGGGAAATATGATTTTAAAGTATTTTGCTTGAGTTTCCTGTTCAACCAAAGTATTGATTGAAACAATATAACTATAGGATCCTCTATTTCTAAAAAATCAGGGCTTCTGTTTCATACTTGATACAAATCTGTTTTTCACTTGACCAAATTCTTGAAGAACTAGTTATATGGAGCATTTGGATTTTAAAAAAAGATAAACATTTTTTGCTGATAGAGTTTCCTGCTGAATTTATTTTTGATTTTGGATGTTAAAGCAACAAAGTATAATTTTAGGTTATGTTAATAAAATTAAATGTACTATAAACTATAGAGAAAATGTGCTATCAGTCATTCTAAGTTTTGATTATGTCAAAATATATAGATCTTTGTTGTATTATGTAACACAACTAAATATTTGAATAGAAAATATACAAACTCTTAGCTATTATGACAATTCTTTTAAATATTTAAGTCTGTATACAATAACTTAAAGAGAGTAGTATGTTTTGAGAATTTTCTACTCCCTTTGCAATGTAACTGTTTCCAAAGAATAATAGAAGAATTCATTTAATAAAAAATGAGTTTATGATATAGACATTAAGACAATACCAACATATGAACCTACTCAACTCTCATATATTCCATGTGAAAAGTAGAATGTTTAACCATATTAAATTACACTTAGGTTGTTAGGTTGTTGCAAGCATTGTACTTGCAGATAGGTATTCAATGCATTTCATGAACAGAAAATTATAAAATTTAGACAAACTGCATGCCTTTTGGAGATATAACTTGGATGGAAAATTTCATAAAACAAACATAATGAAGATAATAGGTAAAGAGTGGTGCACCTAATTTTGATCAAAAATTGTTCCCTCCAAATTGTATTTTTTTTTTTAGTTTTTAAAAGATTTTATTTATTTATTTATTTATTTGACACACAGAGAGAGATCACAAGTAGGCAGAGAGGCAGGCAGAGGGGGAGGGGGATGCAGGCTCCCTGCTGAGCAGAGAGCCTGATGCAGGACTCGATCCCAGAACCCTGAGATCATGACCTGAGCTGAAAGCAGAGGCTTAACCCACTGAGCCACCCAGGTGCCCCTCCAGTTGTAATTTTGCAAAATATTTTATAGCATTCAATACTTTTCTATTTCTTTGATAAAAGAAGGATTTCATTTTGGGAAAATACAAGAACTTCACAAACCTTTACTGACATTGTGGCTACGCATACTCTTTTAACATCTGTAGCTTGAAAAGATCTACTTTTTAGGCTCCTACTTAAAAGACTGCTAATTTAAACTATAGAATAATCATATTGAAAAATTGCAAATGGAAAAGAATGGCAAAAGTCATATTCTTGCAAAGTTACGATTATCTCCCATTGTTGTCATTTGGCAACGATCACCATTAGTCTTGTCTTTCCATAGATATTGTTTACTGTTTTCATTATGGTGTAATTAAAACCATATGAAAATTATCAATCATCAGATTCCTAATTTTGTCATTGGTATACATCCACTTACAAAGGGGTTTCACAAAATCTTATCCAGTGCTTGATTATCCCTAAAAGTCGATTACACTGTGGCTCGTAGACGTTCTGTTTGTTTAGATATATACACACTGGTATTCCAATTACTCTTTTGCTGAACATTTACAAAAGAGTAATTCAACTAAAATGATGAAAAAAATTACTCTAAAAATATTGTCTGGCTCATTCCAACAGATTTCCATCTGTGACTGTGTCTTCACAATGCATTTTCTGTTTTTCCCCTGTATTTTCTTTATACCATTAATTTTGTGTGCAATCTTTGATCTGCTTTTTTCCTTCATTATTATCTGTATTCTTGTGTAAATTGATATTTTCAAAATGTTTAGGTGGGTTTTGAGATGATTTGATTCTGATTAATTAGGAATATTTAATGCACTGCTAGCTCTTTGTGCATAATACTGTATTATAGTACCATTATATTCTAGTTTGTCCTTTTCTTTCTAAGATCTTCCAACACATTTTTTTTTTAAGATTTTATTTATTTATTTGACAGAGAGAGATCACAAGTAGGCAGAGAGGCAGGCAGAGAGAGAGGAGGAAGCAGGCTCTCTGCGGAGCAGAGAGTCCCATGTGGGGCTTGATCCCAGGACCCTGGAATCACGACCTGAGCCGAAGGTAGAGGCTTTAACCCGCTGAGCCACCCAGGTGCCCCCCAACACATTTTTAATTTGGAAATTTACACATTTACATTATTATCCTTTACCATGAGAAAATAGTATTTCACTTATAATGTTTTCATTTTTTTCAGATTTAAATATATTTTGTAGTGCTTGCTTTGGCAGCATATATACTAAATATATTTTGTAGTACTTACATTACTTTCTCTTTCTTTCTTTCTTTCTTTCTTTCTTTCTTTTTTTTTTTTTTTAAAGTATTATGTTATGTTAGTCACCATACAGTACATCATTAGTTTTTGGTGCAGTGTTCCATGATTCATTGTTTATGTGTAACACCCAGTGCTCCATACCATACTTGCCTTCCATAATACCAATCACCAGGCTAACTTATTCCCCCACCTCCTTCCCCTCTAAAACTTCAGTTTGTTTCCTGGAGTCCATAGTGTCTTGTGGTTTGTCTCCCCCTCTGATTTCCCCCCTTCATTTTTCCCTTCCCTCTCTTAATGTCTTCCATTCTTTATGGTAGGGTATTTTATGTTCTTATCCAGTTTTCCTGTTCTTTTGGTTTCAGTTTTTAACTTGAAAAAAGTAAAATATTATAGCTACGTATAAATAGGCTTTAACCCTTAATTTTGCTATGCCCCTTCCCATAGGTCGTATACAAAATGAATTTATCTTAGATACGTCTGAAATTGAATGCAAAAACATAAAGGTATAGAAGGGTGTGTGGATATATGTGTGTTTATGCTCATAATAAAAGAAAAGATGTAACAGCCCATTGTATTTAAATTAGTTTTTTGTTTACAATAATTGTTTTTAAAAGTTAGAAGAGAGCCAGTAAGAAATAAATTGAAATCATTTTTCATAATGTAAGGCATCAGTGATATTTCTGTGTTTTCCAATAGAAATGTTAATTATAAGAATTTATCTTAATAGTGACCTGTCTAGTTCCAAATTACTAACAGAAATGAAAGTATATGTGTACTTTGTACACTATGGCAATTCTGGACTATCCAGGACTAGAATATTCTTGTTTTTGAGTCTGGATAGGTCATATATTTAAGGAAAAAATGGTCTTCTTTTTAAGAATGTAGAGTTATCACTTGATCTTTTTTGTCTTAGGAAAGAGCCTTACACTGACAATGTTATTATGATTTATAATTCACAACTAGTAGTTTTCCCTCTCTTGGAATTTTCCTTTCCCAGTTTCAAAGAAAGATGCTCTAATTATGTGCTTATAAAATATTTCACATCTCATTCATGTACTTATTCATATCACCATGGTAAGAATGCTCATAGAATCACATTAGAAGTTATCTAAAGCATTAATCTAAACATGGCCATGCAGTTGTCTTCTCGCACAGCCTAACGAGGCTCCTCAAGAGTGAGAGGCCACAAAATGTCTTTCCTTAGCTGATGTAGTCAAGACTCTACTACAATCTACTTAAGAATGTGCCATGCTGTTTCCGTTGATCTGATTACTATAAAAAGTTTACTAAGTTGTGTTGGTGAATTAGCCTTTGGTAAGTAGGATAGTTACTACCAGATGCCTAATATTGCAGGGTGAATAATGATTCTTTCATTCAGTAAATGCAGGTTAACTTCCTGCTATGTGCTAGACATTGTGCTAGGCTCTGGAATCTACATGTAGACACATAAAATCTCTGCCTTTGAGGGTCTCACGGGGAGGTGGAAGAGACACACATGGAGGAATAATCATGACACCGTTAATGCGATAATTGTGGTGTGTTGTGCAGACTGCCTTGTACCGTCCTCCTTGGTAGCTTTAGGAGGAGGTAAAGCTTTTAACTGATTCATGAAAGATGAATTAGTTATTCATAAAAACAGGAACTAAACTAGATGTCTTTTTACATGTCTAACATAGCTACCTTTACTAAAAATAATTTTTATTAAAAATGTATTAAACAATAACCTAGTCATACCTACATTCACTTTTTGTAAAATGCTATGAATACAAAGTAGATCAGGTACAGATAGAGCTGTGTCCAATTATTTGCTTTGTGTGAAGATTAAAAATGAAAAATTGGTTTTCTGTTATTAAGTAGTAGGAAGTATGGGAATGCAGTTACAGAATTCTTATTGTTTTATTTCTAACAATTCTGTTTATCTCAGAACTCTACATACATACATACATAATGTGTGTATGTATGTATAAGTCTGTTTGCTTGGGGGTGTGTGTGTGTGTGTGTGTGTGTGTGTGTGTGTGTACATGTAGTGAGCTCCATTTTTTGAAAAAAGGATTGAGCTCGACAACATCATTTGTTGTGAGGATTTATTCTGCCTGTTACTTTCTTTTATTTCTAAGAATTAAGGATTGAGTGAATATCCTCATTGTCCTGATGCATCTTTTTAAAATGTCGTGCTTCAGGGCAAACTGATTTCTTTATGATCTTCAGAAAATTTTCCACTGACATAACAGAGATGATTATTTATCTCCCCACATGTTCAAACTGCCTTAAACTGCTTTAGGGTTATTTGCTTCACAAGACTTAGTATTGATCTACATTACATAACTGACTAAATAAGGAAAAAAAAAAAACTGGTCTAGAGAAAATAGCTAGAAAGATTGTTTTAATTGATGATTTTGAAATTTGTGCTGAAAACTAATGGTAAAAAGCTGATGTTTTAAAAGACTGGTTGAAATGGAAGATGGCTCTTTGTTTTAAGAAATTAAAATGGAATTATTTCTTTTCATTTTGGCTATAGATCTTGAAAACTTTTTCTACAGATAGATAGATGTAAGTGTATTGTGGGAGAGAAACCAATTATTGATGAATCACTAATGTGATACTTTAATTTTCATTCTTTGAATTGAACTAAAAGTGCTCACTTTATTAAATATGATTAAATTTCAAACATTTGTATTTATATACACATTTCATGCCCTGCTAATTTTTTTGAACTTGAAGTAATCTGCTTTTATGAAATATTCTAATATTTCCAGATCCACTATTAGCTTCACTGAAAGACAAAGCAATATCTGCCACAAATAACTCTCCAGTTTAAATATAATTGGTCAATAATGTCCCTTCCCACATTTCCTGCATGTCTACCTGTGCCGAGTAGTTTTCTCTCTTCACGTTGATGAAATGCTACAGCTCTGGCAGGAAAGGTGACTTTAGAGTCTGTATTCACCACTGAAATAGGAGATAATTAAACACATTGCAGAATATACAAATTAAGGCGCAATGTTTATAATTTACATAATAATTTCTTATGAAATACCAGAAATTTAATTAGCTTAAGCACAGAAGCAACTGATTATCCATACCGTTTAATGCCAGATCAAAGGTAATATGTATTTAGAGATCATAATATTTGCTTTTTGGTGTACATAACTTTGGTCCACTGCCTAGCATGATGCAAAGAGTAGGCAAACAATAATTATTAAGTCAGGGCAGGAATGAGTAATTTGTCTAATAATTTGTGTTTTTTGTTTGCACACACATCTGATAATGGAGAATCGGCTTGTTGCTTATCACAGGTAGAAACTAGGGTGAAATCAAAACAGCATGGAGATTGGCATTAAGAAATAATTATAATGGTTATTTATTGAGTGCTTATTCTCCACCAGGCACTGTGCTAGATTTTTCACATGAATTATGCACTTTAATTCACAGTACTCTCATGAGATAGTCTTATTATTAGGTTTCTCTATTTCTGATATGGAAAAACTGGGCACAGAGAACTTAAGCAGATTTGCGAAGTTTAAACAGCTAGGACAAGCTTGAGGGGAAGCCAGTGTCACAATTTGTATAATGGGCATGTTGTATTGTCTTTTCAGGATTGTTGAAGTGAGACTTTCTGTGGTGAAATTAACAATATCTATCATTCAGAATGTGAATTTCATCCTTTAAGAGGTGTTGTTTTAAAATGATTATGTTAAAACCAGAGTATTGATCTTTTAAAAGAAGAATCCTCACTCATATATTTTGCATCATTTTTTGTCTATAAAGCCTCCATTGTCTGAACTTTCTTGGTATGTTTTCAAAACTATGAGAAATGGCTTAGTGTAATGAGAATGAATAGTAAAACTGAAATTATAAAACTTACAGTCTTATAATAAATATAAGAGAGGTATTTGAAAGTAAACTTAACAGTGGCCTAAATGCTATAGTAAATTGTGCTTCCACCTAAAATCTTCCCAACACCAGTCAGTGTTGAAGAGCACTCCTTTTTGCAGCCTCTTGCTCATAATGACAATGCCCTCAAGGATATCTTTTAGTAAAATAAAATAATGCTGTATCACAAAAAAGCCACTTTTTTTTTTGGTCACCACCAGCTTCCCCTCATTTAAGTGTTTTCAGTCTTCCCTGAGGACCCAATAGTTACACTGTTTTGCTATAGACTTGAATTAGGGTTAAAATTACTCTGTTTCAGTCCTTTTCCAGTAGTTTAATAAATCCTATGTTTGTGTAGGTAATTCAGTTGTTCTATCTGTGGGTTGATCTCTCAGAATGGACCTATGAGAACAATATTGAGCGAGATCCAGAAGGGTCTGATTTCATTATGTGTATTCTCTTTAATGGGAGTCAGTTTTTAAGTTATTCATATAATTTAAGAACTCCACTTCTGGGGGCACCTGGGTGGCTCAGTGGGTTAAGCCTCTGCCTTCGGCTCAGGTCATGATCTCAGGGTCCTGGGATCGAGCCCCGCGTCGGGCTCTCTGCTCAGCGGGGAGCCTGCTTCCTCCTCTCTCTCTCTGCCTGCCTCTCTGCCTACTTGTGATCTTTCTCTGTCAAAAAAATTAAAAAAAAAAAAAAAAAAAAAAAAAAGAACTCCACTTCTGGATTCTTACCTGCATGAACCGAAGTGAATGTGCACATGTCTGGGAACACAGACCGTGTTTGACCACAGTGGCACCGGGAGAGCCGGAGGTGAACTGCTAGGCAGATGCATCTTGACACAGTTTGTGCCATTGCCTATCAGGGATGGAACGCAGAGGCAGGCCAGGTCTTTCACATTCTTGCTGAGGCACCACTCAAAGACGAAGTGATTGTAATTGTATGTGGGGTTTTGGGGATTTGGTGATGGGGGCTGAAATATGCATGTTTTTAAATATAACATTTCAACAAAAAACATTGTAGGGAGGTTTAATAGCTAGATAACTGATTACTGTGTTATTGTGAAGACATTTTTATAAATAGAAATATATTTATAAATATACATAAAATATATATAAATATAAAACTACTTTATATCATTTTATATATTATAAGTATGTATAAAATATAAAATGATTTTCTGTAGTTTTATATAAATATATATAATTAGTATGTCTATAATACTTAGTAAATAATAACAAGGAAACAAAGGCACTGAACTCCAGGAATGTGAAGTGATCTCATCCAAATTGCATGCCAGTAAATGGTGGAGTAGATTTGAGCACAGATTTTTTTTAGTTAAAACCCAGTTCTCCTTTGCTCTATCACATTACCTGTTTAACATAACTCATATTTGTAAAATAGAATAAGAAGATAAGACAAAAGAGATCTGAATGTCCTAATTTGATATTTTTGTATTCTTTTTTATCATTTTGGTAGTGACATCATTACGGCAATTTTCTGGTAAAATAACAAGTATTTTAATGTCAAACCTCAGTAAAATTCCTAATGTATTCCAAACTGATAATAAAGGACAAAAAAGCTGTCTTTACATAATGGGTTGTTTTCTTTTCTCTTACAGCCTTTTAAAAAAGTTTTAGTGTAAAACTTTAAAAGGTTCTTATTTTACCTGTTTCTTTTCCACTGTATGGTATTAATAAAACATTAAGTACTCAATTAAATAACACATATATATTTACAATGCCCTGAAATTAATTTTTCTTTTTTCAGTTTCAAAAATCCCCCAGTATTTTCAGCACTTGAGCACCTGTTATCACGAACTTTATATTCCTCATCATTTCTTCTCTAAACTCCTACAAGTTAGCTGTAGGGTAATATGGATGGTGCCTGGCAAGCTGTAATATACTCGTTACATCATGTTGTTTTTATCCTCTCTGCCCGCTGTTCATTCTCAATGTGAAAAATCATAGCATATCAGTGACAGGAGGTCTGGCTTTCAGGCAGACTTTTGTAATTATTCCCACTGAGGCCCTGTCAATAGGATTAAAAAACAGATTCTGGATCTGTCCATCCCAGATGAGGTCAGCACTTTGAGCAGTGGGAGTACTATTTCTGCAAGCTGTGCTTTCCCCTTTGCATTACAGAGCATAGACATTAATATGACACAAGTATTTGAAAGAGCCTATGGAAACAGACTAGTTTTGCTCTGAATTAGGCCCTGGATTAAGTACAGTGCCCATCTGCAATAAATAAAATAACAACAGTCATTAGAATCCCCAACTAAGTGTGTGTGTAGATTCTACAACAATATAAAAGCCCAGAAAGTTCCAGTTACAGAACAATCCTCTTATAGTTCATAATTAATAAACTCTTTGCAGCTGCATAACTGCGGCCGGAAACATCTGCAAAGCCTCATATTTTACACACAGACACATACACATAATTCCTTCAGAAAAAGTTCAATTGTGCTTCAAATCGCAGGTCTGGAAACAAGAGTGTGAGACCTGAAGAAGCTGAATCTGTGGTATTTGCTTAGCTTATGGTAGGAGAAAGGTGGGGGGCTGGGACTTCCCTTGTCTGACAAAGAGATGAGGATAAACTAAAATAATTTTTAAGGTCTATTCAGATATTCACATAAAACTAACTCTGTATAATTAAAAATCTTTCCTAATTATAAGTGTGATTTTGATAAGGCTCTTTTTCTATTGTTAAAAAATTGTTCAAATAAAATTGCTACTCTTCAGACAAAAGAAAAATTATTATTTTTGAAACTAAAATTAACACATGGGTAAACAAATATATATTGATTATAGGTTATAATCTGGATTATAGGTTTAAAATTTTCCAATATTTTATAATTCATATTTAATTTGTTTTGCCTCACTACATCTTTAATTTTTCTTAAGATTTATTTATTTATTTGGGAAGAGAGAGAGAAAGAGAGAAAGTGAAAGCCTGCAAGTGGGGAAGGCACAGAAGAAGAGGGAGAGAAGCAGATTCCCCATTGAGCATGGAGCCCTCTTGTGGGGCTTGATCTCATGACCCATGAGATCATGACTTTAGCTCCAATCAAGAGTCAGCTCCAATATAGAGTGTAAGTGTTAGAAAGACAAACTAGCACACTATCAACATATGTAATTTGGCATTTTTTCTTAATGTTTGCTTACTCATATGTTCAATTTGAAGTTGTATTATTAATGGATTTCATTGTATATATCAGCTTTACTGAAACATAATTCATATACCGTATAGTTCATCCATTAAAGTGAACAATTCAATGGTTTTTCAGTATAGACATGAGTTGTATGACCGTCATTATAAATCACATTTAGAGCATTTTCATCACCTCAAAAAGAAACCTTACACCCATTAATAGTCACTCTCCATTTCCCCTCACTGCCTCAGCCCCTCAAAGCCACTAATCTACACTTTGTCTCTATAGGTTTATCTATTCTGGGCATTTCATATAAGGGAAATGTTTTTCTGATTGGATTCTTTCACATAGCCTCATGTTTTCAAGGTTCATCCATCCATGTTTGATTACTGAATAATATTCTATTGTGTTTATTCATTAGTTGACGCACATCTGGTTTTCTCCTTTTTTGGCTATTATGAATAATTTCACTGAGAACATTTAGGTGTAAGTTTTTGTGTCGATACACATTTTTATTTCTCTTGGGTATATACCTAGGAGTGGAATTGGTGGCTCAGCTGGTAACTAAGTACTTTTAACTTCTTTGGAAATTGCCAGTTTTTGTTTAAAGTGGCTGTACAATTTTACATCTCTAACAGCAAGGTATGAGGCTTCTAACTCTTCCATGTTCTTGCTAACACTTGTTTTATCTAACCTTTTTTTTTTTTTCCTTTTAAACATCTTACTGGGTATAGGTAGTATCTCATTATGGTTTTGATTTTCATTTCTCTGCTGGCAAATCATGTTGATCATTTTTGTGTGTGTTCATTGGCTATTGTATGTCTTCCATATAGAACTATCTATTCACATTCTATGCCTATTTTTGATTGGCTTATTAATGAATTTTCATTCTTCATTTTATTTTTCTTAAAATTCTGTTTTATTAGATTTCTTAATAATATCTCATTTTTCCTCCCTCATCAATTTTATGGTGAAGATATCTTGTCATGCATTCTTCAGAAATTTTGATAGTTGGAGAAAATTTTGATAGTTGGAGCATCCTGGGACTTGCTGGAAGATGGTTCTAAACATGGAAAGCTTTTAAAATACAGAAAAGTCCCAACCCTAGTAATGATTCAGTTATTTTGATAAGGCCAAGTCATTAGGGTTTTTTTCAAAGCATCCCTAATGTGCAGTCATGGAGGAAGGTTGACCAAGATATAGATCATCAGTGCCTGAAAGTCCCAGATGGTGTCAGTTGTGTCTGAGATTAGAAGTGGAGCTTAAGATTTCCAAAGAGTCCATTAAGGACCAGAAGAATCTTCTTCTAGAGAATAACTCTAGAAGTATGTGAATTTTCTGGGATAACCAGTTTGTGGGAAAGGGTCTTTAGAAATATAACCAATAGGATTATCTACCCCCCCCCACACACAAGGTTACCCTTAAAGGTCATAAACCTAAAGAACCAGAGAGTCTGAGTATCTGCGTACTCTTTCAGAAGGAAGAGATATTCCATTTCACCTAATTGCTTAACCTACCCAGAAATTTGTCTACGGCTTCTAGGATGACCTTTAGAATTGTTCATCTGTGTTGAGCACAGATTTGTTCTACCAGTACGCTAATTGTTCCACAGACTGTGTGCATCACGCAAGTATATGCTCAAAGTCCTGGCCCCCTGTTGCTTAAACCCTTGACATCCGTTGAACACAAGTACGGAATCTGATTGTGAGGAGAGTTTAGCTGAGAAATCAGAATACAAGTCTTTAGTAACAACTCTCATGTAATTTAAATGTCCTCATGTTCAGAATTTATTGCAGTATTATTACTTTTAAGTAATTCTTTTATAAATGGGAAACCCTATTGCCTTTTGTGTTCTTTTTTAAAAGAATTGAAATCTCAAACATTATTTGAATAAATGTAGTTACATAGGGGCGCTATTCTTATTGAAATATAGTTGAAGTTGAGCATAATAAATTATATTTATTTCATCACAGTAAATAATATAACAGGTCTTGTAGTATAGTATATTGTACCATAATTTAGTGGATGTATTGCACTGTATTTTTAATGCGTGGTAAACAAGTTTCACGTGCTTCCTAGATTCCCTTTTTCTTTGATGCTTTTTATTAGAATGGACTAAGTGAAAACTTGCTTGGTGTATGAAATCTGACAAGATTATGGTTCTCAGCTCTGGGGTAATGAACTTATATTATTTTATTCATTAGGGCCCCAAAGGACTGAAAAAAAAAAAAAAACAATCGAAAGAACCAATCCTGGCCTTCATGGTAACACTGAAAAAATACTATTACTCAAATAATAGGTGAAAGATTATTTTTACAAAAATAAATATGGAACACAAATTTTATACATATTCCCAGTCTTCATCAGTCTAGTGAACATTACCTTAAAATAATCTTCAATTAAAAAAAGCAAAAACATCAAGAGGCAAGAAATTAAAATTGTATGTTTCTTATTGTAACTAACTGTACCATAGCACTCATACTATATGAATTAAAGTTTACCTTGAGAGTTCAAATGCTATTGAACAAATTGAGAAACAAAGCAAAGAAAGAAAAGTTTCAAAGCCACATTTGGACAATTTCTAGAAAGTTATTCTTGCATACTTCATAGTTGTGTATAAAGAGAATGTATCCTTGAGGTTTCAGAAGACATTTACCTCTAAAAACTTTTGTACTAGTAATTTTTAGAAAGCCAGCTACATTTGTAGAGAGGAGAGACTGCCTTGATTTCCACATAGCCTTTTCGGGAGCCATTGCAGGGGTCCCCTCGTTCTTCCCTATGTGGCTGATTGTGGGGTGACTCTTACCCCCAGTTTCTTGCACTGAGTATTTTACTCAAGCTATTT
This sequence comes from Enhydra lutris kenyoni, assembly GCF_002288905.1. Classification (NCBI taxonomy): domain Eukaryota; kingdom Metazoa; phylum Chordata; class Mammalia; order Carnivora; family Mustelidae; genus Enhydra; species Enhydra lutris. Next base: position 948,961 of record NW_019154147.1, read on the forward strand.
TGTATAGATATCTCATCTAAAATTGTAATTTTAAGAGCATCTGTTACTTCCTCCCCAAACCTTTTTACCACCCAGTTGCTAACTATTATCCTAAGAGATACAGCTTATGCCTTTGCATGTTCTTGGCTTTGCTCTTAACACCATTGCTCCAAAGATTTTGTACTTATTTTTAATAACTCTAAATTAATAGTCTTCCTAGAGATTAGGTGAAAACTGTCTTGTCACAACTTATTATTTTCAATATTAACTGAACTGAAACAGAATATTACTTCAAAGAAAAAATGTTAAGACTTTGATGACCACATTTTTCCGGTACTGCCTCTATCATTATCTATTTAATGATACCCATGCATGTAGGCCACAATTTTGCAGGCATCTTCGATGCCAAAATTCACAGTGCAATTGAGAATACCTATTTAGTATCTCTTCTATGAGGTGTGCTAGGCTATTATTTCATAGTTTTCTAAATTAAAATAATAGCTTTAAATTAGTAAAAGGGTATAATGAAAGACAACAAGGACCCATCAAAAATTAATTTTTAGGGTTACTAGAGCCCTGGAGACCCAGTGAATAAGTGCCAGACTTTGACTCATTGAGCAGTCAAGGCTGGTGGATAGCATATGGTTGAGTATCAGCAGTCCTGTATTCTAAATCCAGTTTTAACCTAGACAAACAATTATTTGAAGAACTCAGGTTACTTTTGCTTCAAATCTGCTTTCCCATCTGTTAAAGTGGTAACAGAATTTAATGTAACTTTGAAAGTTGAGTGATAAGGATTTTAAATTTCTCCATATTAGGAACCATATATATTGTACAAACCATGCAAGTTGAGCAAGAAATGTCCCTCCTTATTTGTAAGAAAAATAAAAATACACCTTTATTAGAAGCTTTTATTTGCAACGGGAGAATGAGGATTCTGCGGGATTCCACTAGGTAGTGTGCTGCCTACTAATTCTGGAAGCTTTCCCTAGTAGATGGTAAATTATGTTACCATTGTGCTTCCCATTTCCCTGCTCCCTAGCCTCCACTCCTTGTAAAAACTAACACACACGGGTCATTAAAGATGGTCAGCACATATATCTTCTAACTGGCTCTTTCTTTTTCTTTTTAAATTCTCTGGTCCTTAATGTTATCAAGGTGCAGGCTGTGAGTAAAACATGATCTTCTCTATCTTATGGATATCATATGTGATCACTTAATTATAGACAATACATAAAGCAAGGTACAGTGAATACTTAAAAGAGAGGAATTTCTATCCTAAGAAACCCATGCCAAATCCTTTATTTTACTAGTTAATCATTTTTATGTGGCAAGATCGTATCTTTAGAAACATTTTAAAGTGTTATATTTTTGTTATACTATTTTGCAATCAATCTCATTTTCTCTGTGCCTTAGATTTGTAGTAATTGCTACATGTGAAGTTGTATTAAGCTTCTTTTCCTAAGATGTTTGTGAAAGCTTCCTCGTCTATGAATTGCAGTAGCCATAAAGGCAGACTGGCTTCTGAGGATAGTAGTGGATCATATATTTACCAGGAGATGGTTGTAGTTCTGTTTACATATCTGTCAATTACCTTTTGCAATATAACACACCTTTAAGTTTTTAAGTATCTAAAACACTTGTCTCATTTGTGTGAAATAGCGTTATTTCTTGAAGCTCAGAAGATGATTTTGAACTCTCAATTGATCGTATTATGTATTAAATATTGAGCATGTGGACAAAAGTAGAGAAAGACTCAGTATACCATCTTGATAAGATAGAATTGTTTATCCCACCTGAAAATGAAAATGCAATTAAGTTCCTGAGTGATGCCCAAGTTGAGGACATTACATAAATGTGAATATAATAAGTTAAAAGTCATAATTGAATTTATGTTAAACATTCACTAATCTTTCCTTATAGAAAATGATTAATTTCTATTAAATTTGAAGTCACTAAAACCTAAGCATATATTCATTTGATAAAGTGAAGGGTAAATTAAACTTATTTAATATATTCAATGTACAAAACCATTAATTAATAAAATTTGTTGAAATAATGAAAATTTAATTTGCTTAATTTTAATTAAAGATAAATATATAAAATGATCAATGATAAAAAATTGTTCAAGACTGCTTGGACTTAATAGAAAATAGGATGTAAATGAGTAAAAGCAGCCTCACTAGGAGGTGATAGAGACATTCTTTGTACATGTCTATTCATTCCTGAGAGCAGTTGCTGTGTTAGTGTGACTATTGTTAACCTCTCTTTGCAGAGGAGAAACAGTCGTCATCTGTTTACAGTTGAAGGCTTTCTCCTTATTTCTGGTGGAATAGGTTTCTCCTTTTCATAGGATTTTGTAACAAGAAAGTTCACTTAATGGAATGCAGCCTGCTTTATAACTTAAAATTGTTTGAAATTATATCTTGACGATTTCTGAAAATTTGGGAGGATATACATTTCTACCATTTTCTGATGAAATTTTTTTATCATTGCTATTTCTTGTCAGGTAATTAAAACTATTTTAGTATTTTTCAAAATGAACCAAGTAAACACATAAAGTCAATTTACTGCCACATTATATTAAGAAAACATAACTTTGAAGTATGTTAATTTGTATCAACAAATAAGTAAATTATATTGAAAATGAACTCATCTGAATTAAATATCCTATATTTCTGTCCAATTAAATTATGTTTCTGTTCAGTTTTGGGCTCTAGATTTTTAACTGATGCCAATTATAGGTGCAAGGTTGCCATATCATTTGGTTTTTATTATTTCACTTTAAAATGCAGTATTAATAAAACTGGGTTATTGATGTACATGGGAACAAAATTTTACCATAGAGAGCTTGTTTTTCAGAAATTAAATTTCCTATTTTATTCTTTGCTAAATATTACTGAAATTAAAAACATCTATTTGCTCTCGTGTTTCTAATTTCACTTTCTTTTGCATACCCAGCCTGTGGCCGTGGGTTCTACAAATCTTCTTCTCAAGATCTTCAGTGCTCTCGTTGTCCAACTCACAGTTTTTCTGATAAAGAAGGCTCCTCAAGATGTGAATGTGAGGATGGGTATTACAGGGCTCCATCTGATCCGCCGTATGTTGCCTGCACAAGTAAGTTCGTATTAGTAAAGTAGGGAAGGACTTTCAGAAGCCTTCCACTCGTTTATATTATTGTGACATTGTTGAGATAGGCTTCGGATTTGTGAGTGCCTTCTTTGTTATTAGTAAATGTGTACATTTTTTTCATGTACTGATAAGCCTAAATAATAATAGAAAATAGATATATCTTATGTCATCTTTAGTGAGACTTTCACATCTGCAAAATCAAGATGCATCTTAATGATATTTTTCACATGCATCCAATAAGAATCATAAATAAATGTAAGAATTATTTGAGTCTTACTTAGATGTGAAATGTGATTAAAAAGTCATGGTTTCCAAATTAAAATTCCATCACTAAATAGAGCAAATCTCACATCTTGGTGCTTCAGTTAATGAATGTTGGAGCGACCCAAATCCTAAGCCAATCCCAGACTTGCTGTAAATCATTCTTGAGCACATTAAGAATGAATAGATGTATTCTCTGTTATATGGTTAAAAGGGAGACTATTTTTAAACAACTGCACAACTGTTTTTTTTAGGTGCATTAACTGTTCTTTTTAATTGCTTGGAAGAAAAATAGCTAAAGACTATGGCAAAAGTACAAAGACAGTTGTTATCCTGTTTTCATTTTGACATATTAAATAGAAAATAAATAAAGCCTCTTGCCAAGTGAATTCAAGGAGGCTTTTATGCAGCTTCTCTAGGAAAGGTAATGAAATGTTTATGTAAAAGAAAGCATTTCAACTAGTTTTCTGTATGGTAATTGAGCCACTAGCTTAATGGCCCATGCTGATCCTGTCATTCACGTCTTGGGTTTGTTTTTTTTTTCTATTTTTGTTTATTTGTTTGTTTATTGTTGGTTTCCACAGGGCCTCCATCTGCACCACAGAACCTCATTTTCAACATCAACCAAACCACAGTGAGTTTGGAATGGAGTCCTCCTGCAGACAACGGGGGAAGAAATGATGTAACCTACAGAATATTGTGTAAGCGGTGCAGTTGGGAGCAGGGAGAATGTGTTCCCTGTGGGAGTAACATTGGATACATGCCGCAGCAGACTGGATTAGAGGACAACTATGTCACTGTCATGGACCTGCTAGCCCATGCCAACTATACTTTTGAAGTGGAAGCTGTAAATGGAGTTTCTGACTTAAGCCGATCCCAGAGGCTCTTTGCAGCTGTCAGCATCACCACTGGTCAAGCAGGTATGTTTTTTTGTGTTTGTCTTCACTAAGTGAATAATGCGACTACATAAGTGAGGTGTCTTGCTTGGATATTTAGTTAACTTGGCTACACAGAACTCGATTATTCTAGCCTGTTGATTATTCACACCTTTAACTTTTCTTTGTTATTTCTCCTGTTGCCTATTAAACCATTGCTAGACTCATTAACATCTCCAGAGATCTGGCAGGAGAAATAAGAAGGGATAAATTGTAAGGCAGTTAAGACTGTTCTACGACAAGCAGGTCTGTGGAAAGATCTTGAGGAAGGGAGTGAAAATTCTGGACAAAATGAGATGTAGGCTGGTTCTTGCAGTTTTACTTTTTTGTGTGGTATGTGCTTATGATCAAAATCTACATGATAATTAAGAATGTTGAAAGAGTTGAACGCCCTGTCTCACTTCCTGTTATATTTTACCACATAGAATGGGATATTCGTAATAAATGTCAGGTTGGCGTTAAAATTTGCACGAGGGAATTTTAAGTTCATCAGTAGTAGATTTGTGATCCCATTACTGTTCATAATATTAGAGCACATACTTGGGAGGTCTCATGAGGATTTCAAAAGAAATAGAATTAGGCAATAATAGCCATGACGACTGTGAACTCGTAACTTAGCCTCAAAGCAGTTTTCATTTACTTTTTTCTTGCCATGTGAGGTGCCCTGCTCAGTCATTCTTTGTTGTGGTATGTTTTGGAAAATACAAATTGGAAAGGAAGTTTCAGAAATTGGAGACAGTCTAGATCTTCAGAAAAATCTTATTACTGAAAGAAGTTTCAGAAATTGAGGGCTTTCTCAACGTCTTGCTGCTGAAAGAAGATGCTCTGTAGTAGATGTAGCCAAGTGCCATGTCATCATCATTAATAAAATAGGACCTGCACTGGAGTACTGAGTTTTGTGAGCATCATAATAAGCTTATAACAAAGTCTTCTTGATCTTTGGTTGCCTGTCAGAAACCAGTATTATCCCAAATTTCTGGACATAGATTATTCTTCACTTCCATTTGAATTTTAACAAAATGTTACCTATTAAATTTTATCTGCAGAATGGAATCCATGCATTTGGTCTCATGCTTACCTTTTGAACAGATTAGTGGCTTCTTATTCTAAAGGTTTCATTTTGATGTTTATTTGAAAGACGATTGCAGATCAGATCTCTTGTGTAAAAGCAGAAGTCTGGAGGCAAAACAAGCTAGAAAATGTTAAATTTTCAAAAATTGGACAAAAGAAATAACTAATTGAACTTATTTGGTTTGATTCCTTGTATTTGCCCTGACCCTCTTCAAATCATTTGGTCAGATTTATTTGCTTGTGTTGCTTTATATTGAAATTTGTCACCATTTACTTTACAGTGAGTGAGTTCAAAACATTTTAGGATCATGATTGTGACACTATCGCTGTCTTTAGAACCATTAGTAGAAACTCTTAGGTCTACTGAGCTAGCGTTGTTCTTTTATCCCTGCTGATATCAAGTATGGAAGGGACATTTGTATTTATTTTTAAATATGACCCAAAGTTGCTGAACTGATGCCACAAATAGAGTTCACCAAACAGACTGCTTTAGGGATCTGTTTTTTTGTTTGTTTGTTTGTTTGTTTGTTTTGTTTTCTTTTGGCTCCTATAATAAAGAAAATATTGAATTATACCTTAAAATGAGTAAATTTGGCATGTAAATTATACCTCAATAAAGATTTTTAAATTTTTAAGAAGAATAAATATAAGCAAGTTAAGAATCAGTGTTTATATTTTTATACTAAAATACTGATTCAGAACTGCTTAGTCTCTATTGCATCTCAAATGCTAAAACCCCATGAATTTAGAGTTAGCTTTTTTTTTTTCTTTCAGAAAGAAATGCATCTAAATAAGACAGCAATCTGTGGTAATTAAAGAAGTTTGTAGAAGTTTTCTTTTTTTATTATTTAAGATTTTGTTTATTTATTTGAGAGAGAACACAGGTGCAAGTTCAAGGGAGAACAGCAGTGGGTGTGGGACGGTGCAGAGGCAGAGGGAGAAACAGACTCCCTGCTGATCAGGGAGCCCCAATGTGTGGCAGAAGTTTTCCTTTATTTTATTTAACGGAGGAAATTTAGAATATATAAGTAACTATTCTATTGAATTTGTATACCCACTTCCTGCTGCTTCCCGCCACCTGTATTTTTGTTCTTTCTAAAGGAGGAATGCTTTGAAATTTTGCCTGTGTTCATTACTATCTATGGAAGCCTGCAGTGGTCCTTGAAATTCTCCTTCTCTATTAACTAAACAGCATCACCTCCCATCTAGTTTATGCTACAGTCATTTCAACGATGAGTTGAAATCTGGATCTCTGGTCAGTTATTCTCCTCATCAGCAATCTATTAATGCCTACTATAAAGAGATTTATTAGGAGAATCTGCCATGTGTCTGGATAAGAATAGAGTGAAGATGGAAAATAATCAGCCAGTGTTTGAAAAGTAGTGTATACACTTTGTATCTTTTCTGTTAGCTTTGCATTTGGAACACAACACCCCTTCCCCATCAGTGCTTGTGGAAATGGAAGTACACTGACTACCCCTTATGCTTTGTTTGGGGTAGGCATAAGGTTTTTGTGTTAAAGGACCCATGCTCCAGCCCCTCCCCTGCTGGTTAGGAGCTATGTGCTTTTCACTAGATCACTGAAGTTCTACATGACTAAAATGGAGATAAAATGTTGGACGATAGATATTGGAAAAAACTTAAAAACTCTTTAGTGCCATAATATTACTGTAGCGAGTAGCAAAATGAATGCTGAATTAATCCTCTCTTTATATAACTAGTTGTGAACCTGTCAAGGCAAAACACAGTAAAATCTTAATCTTTCCCACTCTGTGGGGGGGATAAATTAATGGGGACTTGGAATTGGCAATTAGTTTTATAATCTTAGAAGGGGGAGGAGTTTAATTTTGTTTTGCCTGTGCAAAATATGACCGTTATCTAGTCACAAGTTATCTTAATACTGAGATTCTTCTTTAAACCGATAATCATCTTTAAGATGAAAAGTGTACAGAGAATAATATGTGATATTCATATTTCAATAATTTTTGTATTTATTTATCAGGAACATATGATCTACATAAACTGGCTGAGATACATATATACACACACACACACTTTTTATTGTTGTTTTATTTTGTTAGGAATGATTTGACCTATTAAGGGTGAGGTCACACATGTCAAACATATGTATGTCAGAGGTATTTTAAAAATATATAAGTGAGGAGGAAAGCACATGCATTCAATTTATGACATTATGATCCTAACTTTCCTTTACATTGGAAGGTTATCTTGAACAAAAATTATCTTAAGAATCACGTAAGTGTTCTTAAAAGCTGACTATTTAAATGCTATTAATAACAATTTATATATTAACAATTATAACAATTTAATATATAACAATTATAATATTAACCCAGCCAACTGTACTGAGTAGTGTGTATCAAACACTGTTGAAGACAATGTTCCTATTCTCAAGGAAGGTAAAAGTTTGTACCTACCCTAATGAAGAGCCCATACTGTAGCAGTTATATTTATTTACACATCTAATATGACAGAGCACTTGAATATAAGGTGATGCATGTTGTAGACTATTAGGAACAAAATACAGAAACCCCAAGAAGGAATGATCCATTCTATCTGTGGGAAAAAGGAGGTCCTCACAGAAAAGATACCAGTCAGTGTCGAACATTAGAATGGATTTGATTTCGCCAGGAGAACAATCGAATCATATTGTACACCCTCAAGAGGACCTCACTCATTAAGACATTGTAAGTGCTACTACATTCCTTCTCCAGATTAAGTGCATTAACACAAAAATGATCTGCAGAAGTATGAAAGTTCATAAAAACAGGTTACCCTAAAATTATTGTCTCTTTTTACAATACCTCTGTTCACTGTGGGATCTCTCAAAAAATTCAGTCCATTTTTAAAGCATACAAAATGAAAATATGTGGTCTTACCCCCAAAGAAATTTAAAGGACTCAGCAATTATTCTTCAGGTCAGTGATTATGTTATGTTCATCTGTACCTTTCCCGTGTAACACAGTTCTTTCTATATGCAAGCTGAACAATGAATGTTGTGCAATTAATTCCAATGAGGAAACTAGTGATACACAGGAAAAGTTAAATGATTTTACAAGAGTGGAAACATTGAGACATGAATGGAAAAGGCAAAAGATTTGATATTCGATGACATAATTACTTAATTTTAGATAAGTTATTTCAGCTTTTTGAGCTTAAATTTTCTTCTGAAATGGTATCATGCTACTTGACTCCTCATATTATAGAAATTGAGCTTTTAGCTTAATACCAGTTACATTTATTAGAAGAGTGTGTTATAGTACTATAACGATTATAATAGTAGAAATAATAGAGTGAGTAGTTACTGAACACTTACTATGTTCTCGGTATTTTTCAAATGTAAAATGAACACAAAAAGAGTGTAAAGGAGTACCTGGGTGGTTCAGTGGGTTGGGGGAATGCCTTCGGCTCAGGTCACAGCCCTAGAGTCCTGGGATTGATCCCCATTTCGGGCTCTCTTCTCGGTAGAGAGCTTGCTTCTCCCTCTCCCCTCTGCTTGCTGCTCTGTCTGCTTGTGCCTTTCTCTCACTCTGTCAAATAAATAAGTAAAATCTTAAAAAAGAAAAAGAGTGTCAAAATTGAATACTTTAACTTATTTGAATTCATGTAGCCCTCCTAAGTAAAGAAGAGGTTTTGGACAGAAGACCTCTAAGAGCCCTCTTAATGCCCATAGTAAAATGGGAAATTTTAATACAATGCAAACTATACATTGTGCATTGCATTATTGATTGGAATTTGAAGTAATTTATAGTTGAGTAAAACGTGTACATGGGGCACCTGGGTGGCTCAGTGGGTTAAGCCTCTGCCTTAAGCTCAGGTCATGATCCCAGGGTCCTGGGATCAAGCCCCACATCAGGCTCTCTGCTCAGCAGGAAGCCTGCTTCCCTTCCTCTCTCTCTGCCTGCCTCTCTGCCTACTTGTGATCTCTCTCTCTCTCTCTCTGTCTCTGTCAAATAAATAAATAAAATCTTTAAAAAAAAAAAAAAAAAAAAAAAACGTGTACAGATACTATAATTTTAATGGGATTGTTATTTGTTAGAATGCTCTAGAAAGCATTGGGTAGGAATTAAAGATGAAAACTAAAACCACTTGAAAGAAGACGTGATTTCCCAAGTTGAGCTCTTCAGACATTTGGATGGGTATTAGGATATGCACTTGGGATCAGTGTCACAGGAAGAGAAAGGAAGGGGTCAAGACAGGAGCAAAGGGGAAGCTGAGCTCTGGTGCAGTCTTCTTGGAATCCTTAGCCAATTCCATGGGGAACTCTCCACCTGTAAGGGACCTCCATATTGCCCAGAGCTGAAGAAAGAGTGTCAGGCTTTCATACCTCTGTGTTGTCCAGACTTGGCTGCGGGAAAGAGTCTAGGAAGGAGCAAGGTGTCATTTTTTAGACAAGGAAATTCTGAAGTGGGGCAGGGAACAGAGGTCTGCTTTTTGAGCAGCCATCTTGGCAGCTGGGCAAATAAATTCTTTAGTCCTTCACTGAGGAGAATGTGGGCAGTCCATCACAGCATCCCAGATTATTGCAGTAAAATACACGCTTACCTACAATTATTCAGTGTTACGTAATCTTATCATGGACTGCTGTCTTTTAAGATTTTCACTCTACCGTCCTTTACGTGGGAATTTGCTGATTGATTCAGTGGTCTGGTGATAAATTCCTCTTCAATGAAAAAGGGAACTACTAAGAAGAGTTATTTCTGGAGGATATTAATAACAAATAAAATCTCTTGGACAGAATGTTGTTTACTGTAGCATTTGCCTCTTGGCTATGATTTTATTGCCCTTTTATGAGAAACTTCAAAAGTACCCCTGCATATCTTAATTTGACTAATTTCTCTTATGTTTTCCAATGTCTAGACCTTATTTCTCTGTCCAAATTAACATTTGCTTCGCTGTTCTTTTTATCTAGACTTGTAATGTTTATAATGTTCCAAATGAAATATAACCATTGAGTTATATGATAAAACATTATACATAAGCAAATTTATACAAAAAGGAAATAGTAACAAAAGTCATTTCCTGTATTAGTCAGAAATATCTTCACTCACATTTATTAGTGTGACTCAACTGTGACTATTTTTCTCATAAATTAACTCAGATTATCTCTTCTCAATGATTAAAATGATAGGCCATCAAGTTATGTGTCCTGTAACTAAAATACATTATTCCTATTTAAGCTTATAAATTTTGATATTTCTTTGAAATTTATAAGCTTGATTTATATTTTAAGAGAACATGATGTTAAGAAAATATATTTTCTTGTTTCAGAGCATTTACTGATTATATTGATTAATAAGAAACCCAGCAATTTCCATAAAGTGAAATAAGATAAACGTGAAAAAAAATCCTCCACCCACTTCCAGCAAAAACACATTTTGCAGAAATAGTATTAGTTTTATTAAAACATACGTACATAAACACACATGTATGCTACAGCAGAAAAATCAACTGGGTAAAATTCCTTTAACAGTAAGCCATTCAAAACACACATTTCTGTCATGTTTCTAGTTATTTTATAAGCCTGATGTATCTGAGAGGCAGAACAGGATACAGTCATGCTAATTCATGCCTTAGGGCATGATATTTTAGAAATTTATACATATAGTTTTGTTTAGCAAGTAAGAGTCTTAGACTATCTTAGTGAAATGTAATTCTTTAAAGTTTAAGTATTTGTGACACCATTAATTTAAAAATAAACATGTAGATACATTACCAGTTTTTCTTTAGTGGCTACTAGTAATTAAAATACATATGTAAAGGAAGATTTTTTGGATACTATTTTAATGAAATTGGCCATCGTGTTGGCATTGATACTGACAATTAGGACTTACTGAGTACTTAGTATGTGCTGACCACTTCACATGTAAAGACCCGGATGTCTACACAGTATCTTCACATCCCAAACTTACCATGGAAATTTGGTAGAAAATTACATCTTTCTGTGATATAGTCTTACAGTAAATATCTTATGGATTTTCTTATAACACTGGTAACATATTATCTGTGAAATATCTGTTTTTCCCATTAGACTTCACAGCGTAAGCAAACAGTGACCTCTTTGGTCTTATTCTCTAGCCTCTGTAACCAGCTAGGGCCAAGGTACATGCTTATTAGTAATTTTTTTATATTAAATACATAAATTCTTTGTATATTGTAATATGAAAAGAGACTTTCTAACATTATCAAGATTAATATAAGGGATTAGTTTAATTAGAATTCAATGTAACTTTATATTATGCAATAAATATATAAGAAAATGATTTTAAGTATAAACATTTTGTTTTTTGGTCTCAAAACTGTAGATATATTTAGAATCTTAAAGTGAGTTTTCACCATAACTTGATATTTAAGATTTTGAAAATCTGCTGAAAATAAAATTATTTTGTTTTCTTTTAATATAACATTGAATAGAGGGGCATCTGGGTGGCTCAGTTGGTTGGGCATCTGCCTCTTCTTCTCAGCTCAGGTTTGATCTCTGGGTTGTGAGTTTGAGCCCACTGTTGGACTCCACACCCAGCTTAAAATATATATGTACATAATTTTCATAACTTATTTTATATTTTCCTTTTGTGACTTGTTAAGACTATATCACCTAGCTATTCTATGAATTCTCTCAATTGAAATACATTTAAAGAAATGTCCCTAAGCAACCTGTGTTCTCAACTCCACATCTTCACCTTCATGCGACCTCCATGTTTTCCAGTCCCAGTCTCTATGTGAGTTACCACATCCACTCTTTTCTGATTTTATAAATATTTGTAATGAACTATTCTGCTTATGTTGAAGTTAGGTTGAGGTTATTAACAAGTTGATCTGCACACTTTTGAATGGAAGGACTCTGGACATTTGAAAGAACCCTAGGAGAAGGTGTTTTAAGTAGCCTTTCATATTTTCAATTTAATATATCTTAATATTAAGGTCTTTGATCTCAGCTTTGCTATTTTGTGAATAATTGTATTTAAAGAGCTTAGAAGAAAGAGTTAATTTTTGTAATAACTCAGTTATAACATTGCTATGGATTGAATTGTGTCCTCCTCTAAATTCATACATTGAAACCCTGACCCCCAGTGTGACTGTATTTGAAGACAGGGACTATAGAGAGGTAATTAAAATTCCCTTTTTTAAAAAAACATTTTATTTATTTATTTGACACAGAGAGAGAGAGAGATCACAAGTAGACAGATAGGCAGGCTTAGAAAGAGAGGGGGAAAGCAGGCTCTCCGCTGAGCAGAGAGCCCAATGTGGGGTTTGATCCCAGGACCCTTAGATCATGACCTAAGCTGAAGGCAGAGGCTTAACCCACTGAGCCACCCAGACACCCCTATAGGGAGGTAATTAAGGTAATTAAGGGTAAATGAGATCATGTGGTTGGGGCCCTGATCCTGAGAGGCTTAGTGTCCTTACAAAAAGAGACACCAGAGAGCTTGCTCTCTCTCCATGTACATTCACTAAGAAAAGACCATGTGAAGAGAGAGAAGGTGGCCATCTGCAAGCCAGGAGGAGAGGTCTCATCAAAATGTGAATCCTGCTGGATGTTGCTCTGGGCCCTCTAGCCTCCAGAATTATGAGATACGAAATTTCTGTTTTTGGTTTGGTTTGGTTTGGTTTCCTTTTACGGCATCCAGTCTGTGGTGTTATAGCTTTCCGAATGGGCTAATACATATATCCATCCCTGAGATAATTAAATTCCATCCTATTATGTTGAAGGAAAGTATTTTCCCTATGCATAGGACAGGCATAGACACTTTTGTGGGTGCAAAGTGGTAGGAGTTGAAGGAATTTTAAGCATTTCTATGATTCTCCCCCTCAAAAAGGTACTAAACTTATTTAGTGCAATGCATTGGTAAGTGCCAGAAAGACCAATAGTAATATTTTGCTTTTGACTCCCAAGACAGTTTTTTTTTTTTAAACAGAGCCAATTTATTATCTCATAAATTATAGAAGGTGCTACTTTGATGGTAGCAGAACGTTCTATATAAAGTAAGTTATGTAGCTTGTCTCTGAATTTTCAAGCTTGAGCAAGTTTGTCAAATTCTTGGCAATTTTAAACTAGCAATTTCAACATGATTAAGAAATGAATGCTGTTTTAGGATTTTCTAGTGAAAAAGTTTTTATAACTGTATTTTGGAGATTTGAATTTGTAACTTGTTAAATTTAAGCTTCCTCTAAATAGGCTCTTCAACAAAATATATGACTGCCCATTAGGATCATTGTCCTGGAATAGTAGATAATGGTGGAATTATGTAAAGTAATTCTTATTATATGTCTTGCCCTTAATAGGAGGTCCTTCATTTTGCTACTGTTAATTTTATTGAGTGGTGACTGTAGTGAATTGAAAATGTATGCACTAGAATATTACTTAAAAAGAAATAGCTACTTTACTTTTGAAGTCAAGCAGTTTGGCCAAGTGAGATATAGAAAATCTGTTTTAACAGAAATGTGACTAATAAGACCACCTATTCTTCAATTTTAGCAAGAAATAAGGCAAAAAGCAAGTTAACACCGGAGACTTAAATAAAATATGCAAGAATTTTTCAGAGTACAAACCCAGGTCAATATATATTGAATTCAGTCTCTTTTTCTGGAAGTATTACACAATTATAAATAATGAAAGAGCAAAATATATGTATATAGGAGGATTACTATGCCAAGAATATAAATTAACACATTTGTAAAAGATTGTCAATATGAATTGAACCAGGAAGTGATTTCTGCTGAATTGTTAGTTGAGCAAAACTGGTTACCTGATTTCCTTGGTGCTCCTGTTCCATAGTACAGAAAGGTTTTGATCTCTGGGTTGTTTGCTTAGTTCTTACAGAGCAAACTATCACAATTATTTCCCTGAAGTATTATTAAAGGAATAGTATCATGAAGATAGACACAGTTTCAGAAAAAAAAAAAAATCACTTAAGAGCAAGAAATCAATAAGCTGCATTTCAGAGAATGAAAAGCCAGTGGATGGTAATTTCATACATTATTCATATGTAGATAACTACACATAATGTGAATGGGTGATGAGGAGGAGGGTGATTATGATGATGATGGTAAAAATTTGATGATAAACTAATATAATGTTGTATGTCAATTATACCTCAATTTAAAAAAAAAAAACTCAGGCTCATAAATTTGAAGTACATATTTTGGTTCCTCTCAGTTCCATTTCCTACATGCTGCTACACCCAACCACACATATCATTTTGAGCCCTTGGATAAGCTAAGGGACATAGCTTTGAAAAAGGTAAAAAATAGTTCTTAAATTTACAAGCATCTCGTTGTTCTATTTTTGGTACCAGTGTTAAGAGAAAGTAGATGTTGCTTATTTTATTCCTTGCTTCATTGGTGATGAATTGAAGCAAATTTGATTCAGACAAGCAATTTGGTGGAATGATGCAGAGCCATCCACAAAAACATCTGTACTAATCATCCAATGCAGTAAATTAGAGCTACAAGCAAAAGACATTGATCCAGGAGGATCATTAACAGTTTTAACCAAATGATCTAAGTAATAGGGTAAAGGAAAGAACACTATCGAGGTCTTGCCTTTCAGATGTGTCAATTACCACTGCAGAACCCTGTTGGTACTGTGTCAATTCCAGCTGCTTTGTGACTTCATTTCCTTTATACTATGGTAAGCAAGAAACAAGGATCAGTTAAGAAGTAAAAACTAAGAAAAATTATCCAAATTTCTTGGATTTCCTTTACAAAGAGGTCTGTCACATAGGGAGAGATAATTGCTGCAACTGAACAAAATTAATCAGGGAGAAGGCAGAGGAGATGATGTATGTCCTCTGACAAAGTAGGGGCAGAGATGTACTTATAGTCCTGTAGCTGTTTGACTTGTTTAAGTCACAGGCACTAAAAAAGATCTGTGAAAAACCATTATCATAGCTTAAGAACACACAGTACTTAATTATCCATGATGTGTTGACATCAGATAATTAGTGTCCCAATTTTTAATAATATTTAATCATTAACTTTAGCATATAGAAAGATGCGGGACATTGTCTGAGCATAGCATTCATAATTGCAATCATATATGGTAATAAAATGCAGAGACATAGGCTAAGCCGTATCATTATTGTACAGTTTATTCAAATGTTACTAATACCCTTAAACATAACAAATTTACCTCCTGTGACATCACCTGGAGTGTGATATATTTATGTGTATAGGCTTGTATATAGACAGTTTTAACTATGTGTACTTTTTAACCTCATATGTTTTATGAACTCATATATATTCCTAGGAGAACAGGCATTAAAATGGTAGAGGAGCCTAAATGTTGCAGATTTGGGGATCATGAACCTATAGATGACAAATTAATGAATGGCCTTTTGCAAGATAAGAGGAGGTAGAGCTATAAGTTAAAAGTTTGAGAGAGGAGTTTTGAGCATACCAACAAGAGCTGGCTGAATATAAAAACAAAATGAAGAAGACCAAAAAAGAGTACCCAGTCCAGTTGGATAGGTGGGCTATCATAGTAACCAAAGGAAGGGATCTTTTCCAAGTCAGTTAATCACAGAATGAAATGTCACAGGAGGTCAATAGAATGAAGAGAGAAGAAAGTCCATTGGATTTGACAATTTTGAGCCATGAGAAACAATTTTGATAGACAAGTTGGAGCAAAAAATGTCATAATCATATTTGTCATGGTTGAAAACAAAGCGTAACACTATGGCATATGTGGTGTAAGTGCACAATGTTGGCTGAATTAAATTGTAATAGATTACTTTTTATGCTGATTTCATACAACATTTATCAGACTGGTAAAAGCTCTAAGATTATGAGTCGGAATTTTGTTTGGAAAAAAATTACTGCCTTTGTTCTTTTCTAATACATTATCATAACCTTGTTTTCTCCTTGTTTTGACATCTCATCCTATTTTCGCACATCTCTGACATCACTAAGAACCCAAATTTAGCCTCACATAAATTTTACTGTTGAGAACCTGGTAATCTCAGTAGAGGTCATAAAAGGAAAGATGTTAATTCCATAAAGATAAACTATGCATTTATAACACTGTCTCCTCTAATATCTTTATTGTCATTCTTAATTTGAAATATTGTTATAAAATCAAGTGACTGCACTGATCTCATAAAGACTATGTCTGTTAATATATAATATATAAATGGTTCTATTTACAGTTACATTTTATGTTATGTTTCTGTTTTCACATTTCTTTCTCCTCCTAGTTTCTTTTCTTTCTGCCAGACATTTTAAAATATACCCCCATCATGTACTTACCTATGGAAAAGTTGGAGACCTACCTAAAATTTTGAAACTTTATTCTTGCTATCTTCAGTCAGTATGTTAATACTAATACTTTACCTTTTATTTTTAACCACATTTCCTTTATCTTTGAAAATGACATAAAAGAAGAAGAGAAAGCCATAAGGCTATTTCAGACAACCTTGGATAGTAATATGATTTGTAAGTTACTTCTGGTGCACCTGCTGCATTAAATGCTGGTGTTATGTTTGAAAAGATACTAACCGACCTTCTTTAGATTGCTGTCTGACTACTTTGATGTTTCATTATTTTCTTCAATACAGGGATGAAATGGATGAATGGATTTTAATTATAGTGTCCTGGTGACTCTTTTTTCAGACCATTTTTCTGGACAAGCATCAGCCAATCTGACAAATCATGAACAGTTTACTTTATAGTTTGCTTAGGATTAAGTTACTTACTGGAACCTGCAGGGAACATAAAAAGCAGTGTCTTCTGATAAAATATCTTGGGTGTTTGCCATGTCTATTTTCAAATTTAATCAGTAACCTTTAGGAATGGAGAACTATAAACAGTTCTTTGACAGATGTATTTTTTATACATTTACCTATAGCACTTCAAACACAAGCAGACTCTGTGTGTCAAATTTACATACCTAAAATATTATTGTGTATTTGCTTATGAATTTTCTTACTTCTGAGTTTTGACCATGAGGAAAGAGCTGCTATGTAAAGTTTATTTTTATTGAAAACAATTTTAGTAATACTACTTTATTATAAGGTTTGAGTATTTGCAATGAGCCTCCTAATTGCCTATAGGTAATCGTGCAAGATCAGTTTTTATTATTTTGATTGTCTTTTAATTTGAAGGATTTTTATATGATATTGGAATGAATGGATTATTGAGGGGAATTTCAACCCAAATTTTGTCTTTTTTCAAGTTTAAATAAAATACGAAGTGGGAATTTTTCAAAGACGTGTAGTAATAACTCAGTATCTATATTTTTATTAAAGACTTCCATAGAACAAAGATTTTTCAAGTTTTATGCTATTATGTTTTTTCTAACAGGGATTGTCCTCTTTTGTGAATTTCATATGCTGTCTACTAGATGACATAGTATTCCATTCAGCAATAAGTTCATTCTTACAGAAAAGAAAACTGCTATGTGTTTTCTTTATACAGGTCAATAAAAGCAAGATATATTCATTACTTAGAGCAAGAAAATGAGTAACATATAAAGCCACATTTTCCAATAACTGTCATTTAATTGGACATTTTGTTTCATCTATCTTCTCTTAGGTGTATAATAAACACATCTAAAAGAACTCAAGGTAGAAATTAGATTTAGTGTCCCTCTGGGTAACTGAAATTACCCTGCCGTTGTTATAAAACACTGTTTTTTTATTGTTCTAAGACTGTAAATAAATGTATTGACAGTAAAGAATTAACAACACATCCAGGAAGACTTTATTTAATAATGATGATGTAAAATACTTCTTATGGCATTCGATTTATCTAATTTATAACTCTGTTTGATTACCCCAGCATGACTTTCATCTATAAGGATTGTGCCCTGGGGACTAGTCAACTTATTAATTCATCACTTGTTCTTTTATGGTTGCAATCCCCATTATAGTATGAACATAGAGTGATATTCTCTTCTGAAAGCTGCCAGCCAACTGGTTCCAGTCTGACTGACCTTTTGTTTGTAACTGTGATCCTAATGGTTATTCTATTGGCTTCTGTTTCTAACAGGTTACATTACAATCTCCTTTTTTTTGTCTCATGGTATCTTGATGAGGATAGGACAGCAAGAGTGAATTCCACACCTGCAATTACAGAGTTTCATAAAGAGGAAAGACCTGCTTCAAGTTAACCTGTAGTCTTTTTTTAAAATGCCTTTTGATTTATCTGTCACCTGATCCATCAGCAATGAATAATTTTCATGGAAGGTGCACTTTAATTACATTCCCATTTGACTTGCATTATCAAGCCCTATCTAGGTAATTAATCTCACCAAGTATCCAATTTCGGCCTTTATTGCTGGCAGGCAGGCCTCCTGAATTATGTGTGCTTGAATGGGTCTTGGGCCTTTTTAACCAGGCAGACCCTGAAAAAGATCTAGGGCCTTCCAAATCCTGGAACTGTGTCTCAGGAGTTTTTTTTCTTAGATATTGTAATTAAATTATATTTGACATCACAACTACACTTCCATGTTCAATGAAGTCTATAGATAATTGTAATCATGAAAGGTTTCATTTCTAGGTGTAACCAATCTGCATGTCATTTTGTTTGTGGGATGTATGTGTTAAATTGTTAACTGTAGCTAACATCTGTATCAATCTGCTGATACAAATTTACCACAGTTACCACCTAAACCTAAGCATGTTCCTTGACTTTAGGATTTGTTTGTGTGAATTTAGGTGACTATTTGGGTTAAAAGATGGCTAGATCAAAATTAGAATTATAATTATCCTGCTTTATATTCAGTCATATACTCCATTTTCCAGAGTTTTCCTTATTCTGCTTTAATAGACAACTTGCCTTTTATGTTTTACCTATCTCTTGATTTTGATGATTCTCATTCCTTGATTCTTATACCAACTAATGCCAAAGTTCAATGATCTTACCAACTTAGTTTACACACATACAAATGCAATAATCCTGAAGTATATAATTTGCCTTTTTGTTATAGTCTTGTTTAATAACCTAGTGCATAAATGCATAAAGTGTTTTATAATCATTGGAGAAGATGTTTATTATGTATAAGGTGTTTTACTTCTCTTCTCTGAAGACATTTTAAAAAAACTCTGGGAGCTCCTTGAAAATCCAGTTGAAAAAAAGTGTAAATAGATTAACTGTCTGTTTGAAAGTGATCTAAATATCTGACAATATTTTAAGCCATATATTGCCTGATTAACAGAAGAGAAGGTGTCCAATCTTTAGTAGACTGAATAGGTCATAATGTTTACATAGTAAACAGAAAATAATTTTGGGAAATTTGGACTGATACTACTGGGGAAAAGGATGAGTACTCCTCCAGCTTCTGCTATCACCTCTATACAGTTAAAACTATAAATCTGTACCTCTAACTCTCACCTCACTTACAAATTCCTCCCTTGTATTTTTATAAGGCTATAGATTATGATTGAATTTACAAGTATTTCACCATTAAACCAAACTCTACACAAATAAAATCTAACTTTATCTTTAGAAAAAAAAAATCTCTTAATGTAACTTTAATTTGACCCTTTGTTTTTATACAAATAAACTCATTTTAATGTAGTACACATTAAAAACGGATTCCTGAAACATGTGCATTACTTTGTAAAAATTGCACATTTCTTTATCCAAGGATGAGTTTCTCTTGTCATACAAGAATGAATCTACTATTAATTTTTTTCATAGTGGCTTAATTACAAGAATATACAGAAATATTTTACCATCCATAATATTTCTCAAATGAAGATACAATACTTTAAAACTATATGATAGGTATGTTCATAATAATTGCCTTTAAGCTATAGTATAGCTTAACTCAGAATTTAAATTGGCCAGGAATATTCATTACTGAATGGTTCGCTATTTTGAATGCCTCAGTAAAGTGTGTATGCACACACACACACACACACACACACACACACACACACACATATATATGCATATTCAGAATGTATATTTATTTTGTATGAATATAAATTCATATTTAAAGGAATTCTTTCATTTGTGACTATACTACTGACATATACTGCCTCTAATAATTAGGTATGTTTTATCTCTTAAGTAGTTACATATATTTCCCTTTAGATATTAATAGCCAAACAGTTTATGGCGTTTTAATAGCTATCTCTACATTTAGTTTCTCTTTGGCACTTCTGAATCATAAGAGTTTATATTTTCAGTAATTCTTAATTTTTGCTGTAATGCCATTTGAATTGTGAATATAACAAATGTAATTTATGTGTTTATTTTTTAATAAATATAATTAATTTAAGGTTTTCAGATCAAGGAATTGAGGCTTAAAAAAAAAAAAAACTATTTGTGTAGCATCATATAGTGAGCCAATAAGGTCAAACGGCTTGTTAACCAGAAACATTCCATTTGAGTTATTTTGCTTTTCTCCTATATATTTTTAGATGTGGATCTTTTTCTGTGTATTGACTTGCCAAAAGTAGGCACTGCTTAAGCTACTTAGTCAATACATAGACTGAGCTGAGCAGATTATTTACCTCTGTCAAAATAAAACCCTTTTTTATATAATTAATGCATGTATAGAAAGAATAGGCTTCAGAAGTATATTAGACAAGTTAGACTCAGAACACTGGATTTATTTTTTATTTAATTAATTAATTTACCTTTTTAAAAAATTTAAACAATTTGAAAAAATTCTAAAGACCAAAAATTTTTAATTACATTTTATTTTATTTTATTTTATTTTTTTAAAGATTTTATTTATTTATTTGACAGACAGAGATCACAAGTAGGCAGAGAAGCAGACAGATAGAGAGAGGTGGAAGCAGGCTCCCTGCAGAGCACAGAGCCCGATGTGGGGCTCGATCCCAGGACACTAGGACCATGACCTGAGCCGAAGGCAGAGGCTTTAACCCACTGAGCCACCCAGGTGCCCCTTTAATTACATTTTAAAAGGTATTCTGCTATCCATCTTTATTACATAAGAAGAAAAAATTTAAATGACTTTTTAAGGTTTTATTTATTTATTTGTCACAGATAGGGAGAGAGAGAAAGAGCATGCACAAGCAGGGGCAACTGCAGGCAGAGGGAGAAGCAGGCCCCCGCAGAGTAAGGAGCCTGATAGGGGACTGGATCATGACTTGAGCCAAGGTCAGAGGCTTAATCAGCTGAGCCACCCAGGCATCCCTAAATGACTTTTTAAATTACAATTTAATATTCAGATATACAAACAGGAAATTTTAAATGTTGGAAACGTCTACATTTGAAACATAAGCCCACTTTTGGCAGACTGGGAGCAGGAGAAATATGATTTATTGAAATACTAATTTTGAATTTTTTTTTTTTTTTTTTTTTTTTTTAGATTTTTATTTTATTTTATTTGACAGATAGAGATCACAAGTAGGCAGAGAGGCAGGCAGAGAGAGAGAGAGGAGGAAGCAGGCTCCCTGCCGAGCAGAGAGCCTGATGCGGGGCTCGATCCCAGAATCCTGGGATCATGACCTGAGCCGAAGGCAGAGGCTTTAATCCACTGAGCCACCCAGGTGCCCCGAAATACTAATTTTGAAAGAAAGTTGAATATCAGTGTTTCAGATGTGGTATAAGATCACCCTTTCGTAACTCAGTAAGAGCTTACTAAGTACCTGAAAATTGTTCTCTCATTTAATATATTTGATCGGTTTCTACTTTTCCACTGGTTCTTTCTCTTGGATAGAAATTGAGCCCTTGAATATACATTCTTATACACACACCCTGCTTAGATTACTTCAAACTGTTGGGGTTGGGGAGCAAAAATTGGGAAGCCAAAAGTTGTAAAATAGATTTAAAAAAAATGGCAAGGACGGAGAACATAATTTTGCACATGTGTTCCCATTTGGGGTGAAATGATACATGGCTGCAGTTTCCAGACCAACCTTTACCTCAGAAAGTTGTTTTCTTTGCTTTTTACATTTCTACACCTAGGGACTGTTGATGGGCAGTTTTGGAAAAATGACAGTATTCTTGGACTTCTTGTCCTAGACCTTTATGTGGTTTTACTTGTCCTCTCTCTCTTCTCTCTTCTTTCTTTTTTCCTTTCCTCCCTGCTCCCTTTCTTCCTTTCTTTTAACTTCCTCGCTCCTTCCCTCACCCCCGCATCTCTATTTTTCTCTCCTTCCAGCCTTTCTTGCCCTCCCATTTGTTTTGGTGGTGAGAAGCCAGGTACAGGAAAAACCATGAAACAATAGGAAACCACTATTCCAGTGTCACAGAAGTCACATAAATGGTGAACAAAGAACAGGTTGTTACCTAAGAATTCATTTCTTTGCCTCCAGGTTGCTGCATATTTTTACATCCTGTGATATTTACTTCTCTTTCGGAGGTACGTCTAACTTGAAAGCTACAGGTTTGAGATCAGTAGTGAGAATAACAACAGACTTGTCTGAGATGCTGTACTGTTTGAGATAGAAAAAAAATGGAATTTTTTCTTTTCCTGCTAGCTTTCTTTAAGATAAATCTTTCAATTTCTACCAAAAACATTTATACAAATCAGAATGAGTGTTTTTAAAAAGTAGTTGTTTGAGGCCCTTTGGAAACAGATTTTCCTTCCCTCACATGCTTAAGAATTCTCCTAAATAAAAAGCACCACTATGACCAAACAGATTTTATATTTGTAAGAGTAGCTTTTTCTAAGGGTAGAATTTGTCAAAGAACTTCCCACAGAAAAGTAGGTCTCATTTCTAATTTGTATTCCAAAGAATAAAAATGGAGTCTTTTGTTAAAGTCTTACTCAACCAGTCTGTAAATACAGTCGCTTACCACAAGATCTTGTGATTCTGACCTTTTGGAAATGGTGTGCGGTCACTGGAACCTTGCTTTTGATCACTGGTAATCTTTGACATTATTGAGCAACCTTATCCTTGAGGATCTTTCTCTAGTGTTCTGGGTCAGTCTCCCATGGGAGAAAAGTGAGGTTTTGAATTGTGGATTTGAAAACAAAGCACTAATACACTCTTCTGTTGTTTAAGGTACTTTCTGTAAAGATTCTCACTGCAGTGAATGTGCCTTTGCCAAATACCCTAAAACAACACCATCAATCACTTTTAATTACTCATTTGTATTTCACTCATGCCTCTTTACTGACCATTCCCAACCCCCATCCCCATAGATGCCAAACAAAGGAACAGGTTGGCCATACAAACTTCTTTGTGTTTTCTTTCTCTTCTACAGTGTTTTATGAAGGGTATTCAACTTATATCACTTTAAACATTCTTCCAATGTATGGTGAAATTGTTATATTGGAAGAAAGATGCCATTGGAAGCAAGAGGTTACCTTGGCTGCCTGCTCAGTAGCTGCTATTGGAGTTGGTGTTGGGGAAGAGCTGTCTCCCTCTGCTCTTACAAGCTGTTTAAGAGGCTTTGTACAGTGGTACATGTGACTGCCCACTAGGCTTTCAAAGCGATGGGCACACTATATCAAAGCAGTTTGTAACATATGGCATGTGAATAGAATCTGAAACTTTCATGTACACCATTCATTTGCTTGGTTTACTGATGCTAAACTCATTGAAGAGAGTATAAAGAATTTCCGTCTGGGCAATCTTAAAAATTAACAACCATGCCATAGATAAACTTATGCAATATTTTATATTATTTTTCTCTTTTATATTAAAATGCCATAGTAATTGAAAGGCTCCAAAGTCCTTGGTATTCAACACACTGCATGAACTATTTAACTTTTTTCCCTTTTATGACACTACTTTTCATGTGCTTTATAGAAGTTAGAAATTATAATTAAATATCATCCAATTTATATTGGGTAACAAGGATACTAATATTTGTACCTCTTTCCCAGGTTACGGAGAAAAAGATGCATCATCCATCTCTCATATCCTAAGTCCTCGGATCTCTAGCTCATTGTTTCTATAGAATATCAAAAGAGATAAAAAAGGGAGTTTCCCAGGAACGATTTGAATCTTAATAATCCTTTTTTCATTATTATATTACTAAGTCATTTCTAAGTTTTCACCAAATGCAAAGGAAAATGATGCAATTTGTGGTTATTCATATGCTAGTAAGAAATTATTGTTAGGAGAATTCAGAACTATACATTGTTTTCAGGTCTCCATTTTAATTGGTGTAGATAGCATGGGATTTAAAAATCAAAAACAAAAACTGTAGTTGACTACTGCAGGGTTACCATATTACAGGTTAATTTAGGGTCCAATAGGTTTTTCCCTCTTGCCTCTTTCTTTTTTCTTACTGCTCTAAATCTTTTCTGGTGGTCTTACTCACAAAACACAGGTGCTTTTTAAAAATATAATTATTTCACTGCTTTTTTTTAAAAAAAAAAAGTAATTCCTTATGTCTCTAATGACACCCAGAACTTTAACTAATCCTTTGGAATTATAATGTAAATACCAATGAAGTTGTAAAATTTTAAATAGAATTCATGTCCCAGGTTTAGTCAGGGCAAAAAGCTTATATTACAACCCTAGACAGATAATATAACACATATGTAGATGATTATGCTTTACACTGGATGAAAAGTCCCATTTCATTCTAATTCTAAAAACAGAAGTGGAGAGAATTTTTATAATATTTCTTGAGTTCCCTGCCCCCATACTATTTGGAAGCAGAAAAAGCAAGACTGAAGTTACATAAAAGATATTTAAGGATTCAGCCCTACCTGTTAACACTTTATTGACTCTTTAGGTATCAAATTCTCAACAATTTTATGAAGAATATGTTATTATCCAGAAAGTGGGAGGAAGTTAACAAATGGCCCAAGGTGATAAGGCTGTAAAGTGGCTGGGTGAGATGACCAGTGACGTCAGACAGTCCCTGTGGCCAATCCTCTTATTCCCTACGCTATACTATCTCTTTCTGCTCTTGATTTTTATAGCTGTGTTGTCCTATTTCTGGAGAAAATGTCAATTCTAATAAACATGTGATGCATACTCATACTGGAAAATTTCTAAATATGGTCGACATATCACAATCCATGCTACTTTTGGATTAAGTGTAAAAGTGAAACATGCGAATATATTCATGGTTATCAGGGAATTAAATGGATTTGCATCACACTTTTAACCTTGGTATTTGTGGATTTGATTCATAATATATCCTAGTTACAATGCATGGAAAAACACACAAGGATAAAGATTTCCAGAGTAGCAGCCACGATAACATCTAACATGCTCCTTTGGACATTTTTTCTAACATTATAGGTTAAATTTGCTCTCTAGTAATTGGAAAGTATTTCAAATTGTAGGTATTGTATATTCAGGTTAGAGAATTATTGCTAGAAATATAAAATTAATTTCTGTTATTTTAATAATTTGAACAGCATTTTTCACATTTAAATTAACTCTTTGCACAATTTAATTGCTTAAATCTTTGCCAGATCATGTTGTTGATCATATTAGTTTATTTGAAAATTTGAAATTCAAAATATTCTGAATATTTTTTACTTGTTTGGAAAACTTAAAATATTTTTCTAAAACATCTCTTGCTTTTGCTTTCAGAATTTAAGCTGTATTAATAAAATGTGCACAAAACCAATACTAATGTTACTACAAACTTGCTTACTTTGCCATGAGCAGATACATTAAAGTATAGTACAGAAATTAAACATTATTAAATTTATGATTGAGTTCCTATGTAGAAACTGCATGTAATAAAAATGCAAGCCACTTAGCAGAGAGAAACAGAACTTGCAACTTTTAAAAAAAATTTTTTTTTAATTTATTTGACAGACAGAGATCACAAGTAGGCAGAGAGACAGGCAGAGAGAGAGGAAGAGAAGCAGGCTCCCTGCTGAGCAGAGATGTGGAGCTTGATCCCAGGACCCTGGAATCTTGACCCGAGCTGAAGGCAGAGGCTTTAACCCACTGAGCCACCCAGGCACCCGAACTTGCAATTTTTATAAAAGTTCATGTCACATTAAAGATGGTACATATTCTGCAAGTCCACATTCTGTTAGTAACTCATTGTTTAGAGTATGTTCTCTTTCGAGTTATTGCCAGAGTTAGCAGTGATGTAACTTGCCAGAGTGAGGGTAAGGGGAGTTAAAATTTCCATTATTGTATTTTATTTTATGAATATTATTATTCATTTATTAATTTTACAAGAAGACTCTTTATTTATTTTAATTTTTTGCTTAAATTCATTTCCACTCCTCAGCTCCCACTAGGTTCACTGAGCTCTGCTGTAAACATACTTTAAATCCAATTCTGTGAGAATATTCTTAAATAAGTGCTCTTATTAAACATGTTTTCTAAAGCCAAGCACCTAAAAATGTCAGGTGCATAGCAGGTGCATAATACATATTTTTGAGAAAATAGGTTAATACATTATTTCTATTGAATTGAACTATGTGAGTGAATGTGACTTAGAGTTGTCTATGTTCCCCTTAAGGCAGAGTTGATGTAATGAAAGCCTATTCATTCAATATTGGCTTGTGGATACTATAGAACAGATAAAACCATGTAGTGGTTTACCCTACCAGCTAAAATGTGAAAAATACATACATACCATTAAAGAAATCATGGATAAACCAGACAATGTATAATGCAGTTGTTGCTGTTTGCCACACACACAGATTACATTGGAGACTCATTGGATAAGAAAGCATCAGGACCTCAATTGTTTGCATATTTAAAGTGAAAAAAATTTTTGTCCTCAGTTATGCAGATTATTTCTTTAACTCTCCTTGATCATGTCTTTGAGAACATAATGTGTATACATAATGAACCTAATATACATTCTAGAAGGAATCTCTTTTTCTAAGTTCTAAAAGAAAAACAAGGAACTATGTCTATGTTTGATTTGAAGGAGCTCCAATATGTGCTTTTCATACTTGTTTTCTGCTAAAGGTATAATCTGGATATTTCAGGAAGGCATGGATGTATTCAAGAGTTACTGATTTAAAAGGGGTGAAGAAAGTGAGAGAATACAGTTGGACTTAGCTGGAGGAAAATCAATAGAGACCTTGGAAGAAACACAGCTTTATTATAGTAATGTGACTATATCATGTGGAATATAATGAAACTAGAGAAAAAACTAATAGACCATCTCTCTTTACTTCTTTTCCTAAAATACAGTGGCATACCTTATTTATAGTATTCTTATTTATACATTCTTTGCCAAAACTTGTACCTTAACATATACCTTTATTGCATTTCCATGTTGCTAATTTATATTCCAACACTTTTCCTTCAGATAGCTATTGCTTTATTGAGATGTGTGATCTATATGCCCACTCCTGAATGTGAACTTGATCAGCAGATCTTCTAATGTAAAGCCACTTGAGAAATGCTCAGAGTTCAAGATTGTGGTCAAATGTGTGTGTTCTCCATAAAGCAAAGTCCTAAGATCAGTTCCAGAGTAAGGACTCCAATAAATGCTTATCACCTTTTGAGATGCCTTCTTGGCTGATGCCTAAGCTAACAATAAAGAGAGAGAATAAAACATTTTTTGTCCTTAGAGAAAATGCTGTTGATTACCTTAGACGAAGAGTCATTTTCAGTCTATGATTACCATTTTATGCACTGTTTGAAAAAGAATTTAGTTACTATGTTTAATAATTGTATAATAAAGATCATTCCAATTTCCCATAGTGATGTCCTCCCCTCATCCCACTGACTGTGACATTTTCTTCATTCCCCCCAAAATGTAGTTTATTTTTTTAATTTTTTTTAATTTATTTTCAGCCTAACAGTATTCATTGTTTTTGCACCACACCCAGTGCTCCATGCAATCCGTGCCCTCCCCAATACCCACCACCTGGTTCCCCCCACCCCCCTCCCCCCCCCCCCCTTCAG
Source organism: Enhydra lutris kenyoni (assembly GCF_002288905.1). NCBI lineage: Eukaryota > Metazoa > Chordata > Mammalia > Carnivora > Mustelidae > Enhydra > Enhydra lutris. The sequence goes on from NW_019154147.1 coordinate 977,084, forward strand.
AACCCTCAGATTGTTTTTCAGAGTCCATAGTCTCTCATGGTTCACCTCCCCTTCCAATTATTTTAACCAGAGTAAAATAATAGATCTGATTATAATTTAGGTTAGAGTTTACAGTGCTAATCATTTAATTATCAGTATCCTTGTTCAGTGTCTTCTGTTCCAAGCCTGGTCTTTGTTCCTGGTTTCACTTCAGTTGTTCAGTATAATGGAAAGAAGACGGGTCCTTGAGCAAGAGAGACATGGTTTAGCTTACTACCTCTGCCATATTTTTATTGTGGGAAGTAGACTATGCATAGAAAAAGGTTATTTTACACATAATATTATCAAAAATATTTGAGAAAATGGAAAGAATATTTGAGAATCTTCAGAATGTCCTAAATTTATTGACCCCCAACCATACTTTCGAATAGATATCCCCTTATTTTCAAAAGTGCACAAAGAAAACCTATGTTGGGAAACTGCTTTCAAATTCAAATATATCAAGATTCATAGTTTGTAGTAATGCACACTTATTCTCTATTGTATGGAGTGAAATTCTTGGAAGACCTCTTCTACCACATGCTGTTACTGGGTTTTATTTCTAAAAATGAAAATTTCACTTCCATATCTGTGTTAATATTGCTTATGGTCTGGCTTAGATGTTAATGAAGAAAAGCTTTCATACTTTCATGCCTGAAATAAAAATTGCTGATGATTAGCAATCAAAAACTTTGGGTTTTTTCTGCTTAAAAGATACGGAAGTGTTCAATGGCCAATATCTCATTCAGAACCTGAGGGACATGCTTGGAAGTCATTTATCTCAGACATGTATTACTTATATCATTACAATACAGATCTGAAAAAAAAAGGTATTCATTCAGTCTGACTGATGCTAAAATATAAAATTTCTAAAGGAGACAATAGCTAAAAGTTAATGGTAATAAAACTGCATTATTTCATTAACAGCAATTCCATGAGAAGTTAGTTAATTGTGTGTGTGCAGTTGATGGGACTTAAAATAATGGTGTCATCGTTACAAGGTTTCTTTTTTTAAAGATTTTATTTATTTATTTGACAGACAGAGATCACAAGCAGGCAGAGAGGCAGGCATGGGGGTGGGGGAGAGAAGCAGGCTCCCTGCTGAGCCAAAAGCCCATTGTGAGCTTGATCCCAGGACTCTGGGATCATGACCTGAGCCAAAGGCAGAGGCTTAACCCACTGAACCACCCAGGTGCCCCTGCAAGTTGGTTTTGATCATGAAAGAGGAACATGGATTTTTAGAATACAGTTTTGATTAATTTATTCTATAAAATATGCACTTTTTTCTCTTTCTTAATGCTCTTATCTTTAAATTAGTAACTTAGAACATTTCTTATTTTATTATTTATTTTATTTTGCTTATTTTATTATTTAGTCAAAGTATTATTTTGACCCCGTGGTTGTATATGGTTTGCTTAAGAGGCTATGCCATCTTTCACCTATCATTCCCCAGCAGTTATTTAAGTTATGTTCTTTGAGGTGTCACATTGATTATGTAGGGCTTCCATGGGAATTCTGTAATGGGAATGTATAATTTCGCAGAGTGAATGGTAATCATGTCATGTTTTAGAACTGCTGTAACTCAGGAACCAATGTCGTAGGAGAAATCTTGGTACCCAAAGATAATAAAATTGGGGAAGACCAGCTTTCCTCTATTTTGAGTTGGCGGGGGGTGGGGGGAATCAATAGAGTATGACACATGGTGCACTTCTAGGAAGGTATGGATTCTATCACACCAAAACTCTCCCCAAATGGCTGATACTTGAAAATTCACTAGTGAAATGTTTTTTTCCTTAAGACTTTCACTTATTCTTTTATCATTCAAAAATCTTTATTCAACAGGTGATAACATTCACACGTTGTTCTAGATACTAGGAAAAAACAGTAGACACACACAGACATACACACACAAATTTGCCCTTAAGAAGCTTCTAGTAGGAGTGGGGTGCAGGGTGCAACAGAAAACAAAAATATTAAATGTGGGAAATTTTTAAACATTAGATGATGTCTGTATAGCATAGGAAAGGCATGATAGAGTAGCAGAATGGTTGCGGTTTTTAAAATGTTGTCAGGAAAGACTTCATAGAGAAGATGACTTTGCATAAAAGCCTGAATAAGATAGGAAAGCAAAATCAAAACAAGGAAGAAGGTTCCAGTCAGAGAGAATAATCTGTGCAAAGTCCTGAGCAAAAAACATGCTTGGCATGTTCAGCTCACAGGTGGGCATAGCTGGTGTGGAGAAACAGAGGAGAGTAGAATTGAATGTCAGAACATTAATGGAGTTGGAAGATGTTGTGTTGGTCCTTGCAGGTCATGAAAGTATTCCCTCTCTTATCCATGGCTTCACTTACCCATGGTCAGCCATGGTCTGGAAGTAGGTAAAATTCCTGACATATGGCCAGACCGTCAGTAGTAGCCTAACACTGTGTCACAATGCCTACCTCATTCATCGGACTTCATTTCATCACATAGGCATCGTATCATTCCACAATATCATAAGAATGCTGAGTATAGTACAGTAAGATATTTTGTGAGAGAGACCACATTCACATAACTTCTATTATAATATATTACATTTTTTCTATTTTATTATTAGTTATTCTTGTTAACCTCTTACTATACCTAATTTATAAATTAAACTTCATTGTAAGTATGTATGTATGGGAAGAAACAGTATAAATAGTTTGGTGTAATTTGTGGCTTCAGGCATCCACTGGGAGTCTTAGAACATTATTCGCACTGACAAGGAGGGGCTACTGCTTAACCACTGGCTTTAGGTGGAGATGGAAAGCCATTGGGAATTTGAACAGAAGAGAGACATCAATCTTCTTCCATTTTTAACAATACCATTTGGGTGCTGTGTTAAGAATAGACAAAAGAGGTTCAAGATAGAAGCAAAAGATTAATTTGGGGTGCTATTGCAATCATCTAGAAGGCAACTGATGTTGGCTTGGCCTAGACTATTAGCAATGGAATGATAAGGAATGGTGGTCAGTCTGAATACACTTTGAAAACAGAATCAACAAGATTAATTGGCCATTAGAATGTGGGGTATGAGAGAGTGAGAGATACTAAGGGTGACTCTGTGTATTTTAGCCAGAGCAACTGAAAAGATGTTGGTAATATCTCAGATGCAAGAGATTATGAAAGGGACAGGTTTGAAGTTTAGGAACTCAGTTTTGTTCATGGTAAGTTTAAGATGCCTGTAGTTGACTTCCAGTTGTATATATAAGTCTGGCGTTTTATGTGTGAGATTTGAGTCTGTGATATAAATCTGGAGTTATCAGTGTAGACATTGAATTAAAGTAATGAAAATCAATATATTAAGGAGAGTGCATATCAATAAAAATTTTGAAAAGTTTAGATCTGAGTGACAGGGGACTGGATGATGAAGAACAATTAGAAAAGTGACAGAAAATGAATGGGCAGTGAAATAGGAGGAAAATTCAGAGTTTAATGCCTTGAAGTGCAAAGAAATGTTTCAAGAGATCTGTGTCAAATGTTAATAACCCTTCAAGGTGAGGAGTAAAAACTGTACTTTGGATAAGATCAACTCAGTATGGGTCTAATGGCCATCATAACATCTTATGTGTCTTAGATTGCACTAATCCATAGACAAAGGGTGGCTGACATTCAGCTCTGCTCTACATTTGTCACTCCAACTGGGACTGTTGTGTCCAATTATGAACTATAAGTCCCAGTTGAAAGAATGGGTTTGGCTAACTTGGAGAAAACTGAGGAAGAAATGACAGTTATCTTTGAAGAAACTTAAAGCTTTATATCTTAGGAAGTTCTTTCTTACATTTACAATCTAAGTTGTTTCTGCCCATTCACTTATTTATTCAATACATATTAAATGCCTATGATGGGTCAAACACTCTGCTAGCCACTAAAGATCAAGTAGTATGCAAAGGAGACAAGATTCCTGTGTTCATGGAGTACATTTTCTGAAGAATTTTGTCCAAAACTGTGCTATGCCATGATGAGATCTGACATCTCTGGATATTCCCACATTAGCAGGAAACTCACCCATTAAAATGGGTGAAGAAAGGGAGAATATAATTTTACCTTAAAAATTCCAAGGACAAATAATTTCTGTTTTAAAAATTGCTTTCTATGCTTGTTTCTGGTTATAACTTTCATGTATTACTGGAAATCATCACATATGGAGGTTTTTAGATCACAGGCTAGTCAACATTTCTTCTAAGTGAGTTCTAGTTATACTTTTCATTAGATATTTAAAACTCAAATAATTTTGCTGAGGCCTGGGGACTCAGTGGTGAAAAGGTCATAGTGTCTCATGGAACCGGATTATTGGGGGAAATAGATATCGATCTCTTTTCTTTTTGCTTCCACTATCACTATGGTGCTATTCTTGAGCATTCTTAGGAGGTTTTCATGAATGAGCATTAGCCTATGGATAAAATCATCGGCTATATGGCTAATGTTTGGTGAAGGCATCAGACAGTATATAAATCTACAATTATTGTTCTTGAATCTTTGATGGATCTCACTGATGGCAAAGACGGGATGTTATGTCATTGTTTTCAGTAAGCATACGCATCAGCACTACAACTATCTTGAGCCAGCAAAGAAAACAGATAATTATTTAATCTTGTGTTTGATGATAACCATTTTTTCTTGGCAAATGCTTGAATTAAGCAAGTTTTCTTCATTGATATTTCTATGATTCAAAGTCCTTTTTTCAGCCAGTTAAATAGATTCAGATTCTGCAAAGTGTGTCTGAGTAAATATAAAATATTAAGCATACCAGTGTGTTCAAAACAATTTTTTTTTTACTGCAATCAGTGTTGGTTAAGTGTACACCTGTTTTCAATATTAAGAAAAGTGGCAGTTCATTTGCTTGGAATAGTTTTTAAGTTTTCTTTCTTATTTTATCTTTTATTTGTCACCTGGGTGCTCTAAGTGGATGTATTTTGGCAAGATGAGGAGTAGGTATGGAGGGTGGGAAGCAGTGTGGTACAGTAAGATGTTATATCCTAACTTTTACCATTTGAAACAAAGCTTGCAATTATGGGGGATTTTAGACCAATTGATCCTAGCAAATGTTTATTCTGAGTCAGTTACCCATCTCTGGTTTGGCCAGTGTTATCATGCAATTTAAAAGCCCTGACATTTGTTCTGATAAAGGGGAATGTTACCTCTTTTGGAAGGTTATTAAAGTGAAGAGGTTTTTGTTTTTTGTTTTTTGTTTTTCTTAAAGAGTTTTGATTGTTAAGAGAATATAGAAGAAGATATAGAAAAAGCGAGGTAATGTTGAAATTTCTATGAAGTAAAAACCATTTAGAACTAATTATTTCCAAATTCACTGGTCTCTTGCTTTGAATTTAGCATTAGAATTGAGTTGTGTTTTTACAAGAGTTTCCCTATGTACATACATTATTCTTTGCATTTATAATTTTTCTCTGCTGGTAGACTCTTAAAAGAAATTTTGGCCTCCACCATAGGTATTTTTATGCATTGTGATTTGGATCTTTTCTTTGTCTCCCTAGGGGAAGTGCAGAGTTGAAGGCTGAAAGGTGTTTTCTTATAAGATACTTGCCTGAACAAAACCTCTCTATGTGCACTCCCTTCCTCTCAAATCACCCTGCTCCCATTCACACCCATTTTTTATCCTCTATAACCTCCATCCTGGAAAAGGTATATTCACCTGAAAGAATGCCTTTCTTTCTGAAATGTTATTAATAAGTAGAGAATCAAATAGTGGATGGAAAACGTATGGATAAAGGGCTTATGCACACCCCTTCTCCCTCTTAGAAAAAAACCCTCTCTTACTTCTATTCTTGCTGTGAGCACACAATCATTTCCCTCTGCTTCCTGGCCAAGGACTTGATGTGTAAGAAATTGCGAAGTTCTGAATGCTTCATGTTTGTTTGCCAAGGTGCTAAGAAATGCAGATTTGTGTTTCTCTGTACATATCTTGAAGTCATCCTTAATTCTTTGTTTTCTTGACTATGGTTTTCAACTCTGAAAGAATGGACTCCTCCTACTTGCCCTAACATACTTGCACACATATTTTTTAAAGCATGGCCATCAATATTCTCTAAAGGTAATGTACACAGTTTTGAGAGTATGTAGTTTCCTGTTTCCAAACTTTTCCTAGTATTCAGTTATATGTTGTTTGAGTTCTGTGATCCCATTTTTGCCTCAATGGCAATATCCGCTATATTTTTTTACTTCATACCTTTCATCTGCTCTTGGGTCTCCTAAAATCTAATAATATTTTATAGATGATTCTTCCCCAAGCTAGAAAATCTAATAGCCACTGAGGCTTTTGGAGTGTTCTTTAGAACCATCTTAATTTAATTTATTAGGTTTTCAGGTAGAAACATTTAAAAATTACTTGAGATTTTATTGGCCACATTGTGTAACGGAGGTCTAACTAAAAAGACTGATAACTATTATAGGAATTTAATTATAAACATATTTATTGATAATTAATAAGTTCATATGTAGGCAAAGAAAGGTATCTCAGGACAAACTTAATGCATATTTCTAAAAAATCATCCTGTCCATAAACATTAATTTTGCACGTTATTTTTCTCTAAGCAAACCCATCAAAAGATGCAAGCAAAACTTCTGTGAAAACCTCAAAAATATTTCTTGTGCCCAGAAGTCTGTCTGCCCCTTCATGGATGGTTTAAGATAACTATTGACAACAGAGAGCAAGGACACCACCGATAATACTTGGAGGTAGTTTTGTATTCGTGCTTAAACGCATGTGAAATATGTAAGTGGAAGGACTCCTGGAGTTAAGATTTTAATATTTCAGTTGTAGATAACTGTCTTTGAAAACATAGCTTTTTATACAGATTTGGTGTGAAAATGTTTAGTTGAGCAGATGGAGATCCAGCTGGTAGAGTGTATGTTTGTCAGGGTATCTGGCATTTAGCTACATCCAAAAATGATATCAAGCTGAAGGATGCTAAGGAGCAGCCCTGTGTGAGAGCCAGTGGGATCAGTTAGGGGTAGGGTTCTTTCGCTTCTGATTTCCTAGCCTGCTAGGGATATGTTTTAATCCAGATGGAATTTTCAATATCAAAAATAAAACCTGAGAAAATGTAAATAAAATTGTCAAACAGCTGCCTTTCCCCAATCTTGATTACACTAGCCCAGGAAACACATGCTACTTTGTGTATTGAAATTTAGTACCTAATGAATGGTATATATCTGTGAGCATACAAAATCATGCACGTTTCTCAGAACGTTATATTCTATAGACTTTAAATCATTATTTTGTTCCAGGAGCTAAACTGTAAGGAATGGCAGGGGATAATGAGTGGGATTGTGAGAGAAAGGAGAGCATTTGGGGAAGAATGACAGGAGTCCTAAATATATATGAAGACATTTTGCCCTATTGGAGCCCACACTGAGGGGTCAAGAGGCCAGTTTAGGAAGGAAGAATAATACATTTAGCCCTAAGTTTTAAAGCACAAATATTTGGCTGATTAATATAGTCTACCTACTCATTCATCTACTAGAGAGATGAATATTTAGAAATAAACTGTTAAAATGCTTATTAACTACATGTACTCAAAAAGTTCTATATTACACATTTGAAATTGAAAGCAATGAACAAAAGCTATAATTGTGGTTAATAAAAATTCTCCCATCATATTTTCTGTTTGGCTTCCTCTTTGGATACTGAATTAATAAAATCTAAATTCAAACTTATAAATTAATTTCACTGAAAATGACCAATTTGGTTGACTACTGTTTTATTTGAGCCATAAATAGCATTAAATAATATATTTATTCATATAACTGTTAAAACTCTCTCACACACACATGTGCACACACACATACCCACATGACATGCACACACAGAGTAGGGGATGGAATGTCCCTCTAAGTGCTTGGAACTGCTTATTATAATGAATAAAAGTATCTGCAGGTGACCTTTGGAAGTCTTGCGTTAGAGATTTATGTGAACCACTGAAACCAAAGATAATTTTTTTATACTGATTTGATCCAATGACCTCATGAATTTGGGACCTCAAGTTTACAGGTATAAAGTCAGGATCAGATAGTCACTAAGATGCCTCCTCGATTCAGTCAGTGATAGAACCATAGCTAACTGCACAGCTTTATCCTCTTACCAAAAACTTGGGCTGGAAAAAGCATGATTCTTAGGATGAACTAGTGAGTTCAAATTCAGAAACTCTTTAAGGAAGGGTATCTATTTACAAAAGTCTATCAGAAAAGTTTCCCTCTATAAAATAAAAATCTTTTTCCTTCTCCAGGGAGCCTCATGGTTTTATAAAACAAGACAAAAGAACTGTTATGCAAAGACTAAAAAATATACTTGTTCTGATATATGTATAATATTATTGGAATATTTTTACCTAAATTGTGAAAAGAATGTTAATAAATATTTTATTTCCTTTTTTCAAATATCCATCTTCAATTTACTTGTTTATTTCATTTTCCTACAGTATAAAATTACATACAAAGTATTATGGATAGATAAATTACATGGAGTATAAACTATATATGTATTACATATATATATGTATTACATATATAAAATATATGTAATACATATATAAAATGTGTGAGTGTATGCATCTGTGTGGTGTGAAAAACTGATTGCTTAATTTACTTTATGCTGGGTTCTGTATTAGGTTCTTTGCCTTCATTATTTCAGTGAATCCTCACGTATAAGTGATGTTAACATCCCTATTTTACAGATGAGGAAATAAAGGTATAGGGAAGGCTTGAGTAAGCCAAGGCTGCACAGACATCAAACCCCAAATCATGCTTTTATTCATTATGCCTTATGGATTTTAATTTTCTAGTGTTTTTAAAAGCCAAGATTAAGACTTAAAAGCTGGAGTTTTGATATTTACCTGAGTAACTGACCAATTCATTTAAAACAAATTCTTAAACATTGACCTATTGATATTGAAGCCAGTGTGGGGTTGTGTGAACTAAAGAGACGAGGAGAGACAATGACTCTTCTCAAGGGAAATAGTGGCCTCCCAGTTCTTGCTGAAAATGCATGTGTACATATACAGTGGGGCCAGATATGGCAATTCCAGAAACCAAGATTTTTCAGTCAAATGCTCAGATTGTGCATTTTCTGTCTAATAATTCAATTTTAAAGCAAACAACGCCTTCATTGTGTCAAACAAAACAGATATATAAGAAAGAACTAGAAAAGTGTTAATTTGCAAGCTCAGCTATAGCCAGGCATTGTTGGTTGAATTCCAAGGTTAAACAGACTCTGAGACAGAGATGCAGGAAATTTATTGGGGACAGCTTTTGAGATTAAAACCTCTTATGGGTACAATGGGAGCAGGATTGGGCAGGGGAAATCCTTGAACTAAGATACATCCACAGCAATGATCTTAGTAATAGCACGGAGTTCTTTGGAGCTGGGAGGGCGCTCTACAGTTTGTCCTGATTGGGGTAAGAACCCAGGCCTTTATGCCATCCCCACTCCTGCCATTTAGTAGCCGTTGGATATGCCCCTGCCTAAGGGTGTGAACCTGGACCAGGTTGCTCTTAGCCTAGAAGAGTTGTCAAAGGGATACTCAACTATATGCTGTCAGTCTCAAAAACACTCAGTACCAAAGAGGAGGTACTAGGAGATCTGCTTGGTACAGCAGCTTGATATCCACAGTCTAACCCAAATCACTTTAACTGCCTAAGTCATACCAGCTACTAACTGTTTTCTGACAATTCCCAAACAATCCAGTCCCCTCACCAGAAATGCCTTCCTCCTACCTCTGTGCATTCAAATTCTATCCATCCTTAAAGATCTGCTGCAGTCTCCCTTTTCTACTGATCTTTATAGACCATATTCTCAGCCACTGTGATTGATATATATACCATCAATTAATAATGCACTACTGTGGCCCATTCTTTGAGTCTCAAAATTTTATGTCCCCCAAATTCATGTCAGATGCATGTTTCAAATGCAGATCCTGGGACGCACAGTCAAGAAAGAAGTCCTGATGATGCTGTACATAACTGGGGTGGGACCTGGTTCAGTGCAGTTTATATATATGCAGGTGATTCTTAAGATTTTAATACCAATGCCAAATGTTTATATAGCCCTTTGTGATATGTTGCTTTTAAAGAGATACATTAAAGTACAAATTCAGGGGCGCCTGGATGGCTTAGTGGGTTAAAGCCTCTGCCTTTGGCTCAGGTCATGATCTCAGAGTCCCGGGCTTGAGCCCCGCATCGGGCTCTCTGCTCAGTGGGGAGCCTGTTTCCCTCTCTCTCTCTCTCTGCCTGCCTCTTTACCTACTTGTGATCTCTCTCTGTCAAATAAATAAATAAAATCTTTTAAAAAAAAAAGTACAAATTCATGTATCTTCTTCAGGTCATGGGTTGTATATTGCAGACCTTTTTTTTTTTTTTTTAAGTCTTCTCCATAGCACTTATGATAAGTAAAACACTGTTATTTTTATTTAGCAGTTGTATGTGAGAACAAAATATATAAAAATATACAGACTCTTGAGTAAACCATGGGGCATTTTATAAGTGAAATTATATTTTAACTAATCAAAATTATTTTGGAAAACTTCTGACTTGAGAAGCTCCTACAATCTTATATTTCAGCATTTTAATGCTGCCTCAGGATTTGGCTAATTGTGTTGGGCCATTTTGTCTCTAAAGCATTAAATACTAGTAAAGCTGTGTAAGCTTTAAATATAATTTTCCAAATTACATTTTCTGACTAATGCTTATGAAATTTCAAAATGCAATATATTTCTTTATTATAAAATAGATGTATTTTCCTCGGTTTTAATTGTACATCTGACCTCTCTAATGACATCTTTTTAAAACCATGTGAGAGAAAAGCATTATCAGAGCCTGGGTTTTCTAGCTCTATTTTTTTTTTCCTAGCTACATTCTTAAATATATTTACTAAATATGAAAGGGAATTGTTTTCCTCCCAATTGAGGTAAAATTGCACTACAAATCATTTTGTGCTAATGATTATATTCTTTTAAAATAGCCAAGCATATTCAGTGTCTAATCACCCTGCCTATCACTGTAATATAATGTTAATTTTAAAGAATTCTCTTTTGGAATGAAAGAACTAATATACTGAATCTTTACGTGAATTTTACTTATATATCAAAATACTTTGTTAAGCTTTTGTTAAACCTGCAGAATATTCCAACATGCAGCAGCTTCTTAGGATTAAAATATGACATTTACTAAAGCACTTCTGAATAAAATAGAACCAGGCATGAAAATATGGTATTGGTTCAAATTTCTACAGTTTCCAAAGGACATTAACTAATCAATGAAATGGATCAGTGATTTCTTTTCCTTAAATGAGTAACCCACTAATAATAGCACACAGTGCTTGCTACAGATTTTGCCACTGAGTCACAGCTTTCATTATTTACCAAACTTTCTTATGGCAACATTGTATCCAAATTAATACATAGCCCATCATCTAAATATCGAGTAAATATATATAGTAGTAAGAGGGATCTTCAGGAGAGAAAATTTATCTTTTGGTTTCCTACAGAAATGAAAAAACAAAAAACAAAAACAAAAAACCTATAATGAACTGTCATTGATTTATAGGTATTATTTTCCATGTAAGTTTATAATTATCAGTTATTGGTTACTAAGTAAAGATTACTATAATACTTGATTGTTAATATATGCAGTTTCTCAGGAAATTCTGTTGACTCTACTCTCAACATTTATATATTTATAAAATATATATAGAGAGGATCTGACTACTTTTCCACATCCATGCCTGTCTCACTGTTCCAGACCACCAGCATTTTATACCTGGATGACTGCAAAACTTTAGTGTAAGTTTTTGTTGTCCTATACTTTTTCCCTTACAGTCTGTTCTCAACACAACAACTAGAACCTTTTAAAGTATAGACCACGTTATTCTTTTGCTCAGAAGGCGGCTTTGGCCTCTCATCTCACTCAGAGCAGGAATAAAATTCCACCAAGCCTTAAGTCCTCTGCCTCCTGCCCCACCTCCTTAACCCCTGTGGCCTCGTGTCCTACCATTGTCCCCTGTGCCCATTTATTCTAACCAGATTAGTCTCTTATATGGTCCTGAAAACACAGCAGAAATGTGCCCAATTTTGTACCTTTTTTCTGGCTAATCTTACTACCTTAGAATTATCTTCATCTGGATATTCCTTTGGCTAAGTCATCTCCTTCAAACCATCCTTCAACCCCTCTGTTTTCAATTCGGTCTATCCTGACAACCAACCTAATATGGCAGCTTGTAACTTCTCAACATCTTGACACCCTGACCCTGCCTTACTGTTTCTTTTTTTCCAGATCACTTTTCACTTTCCATACCATACAGTTTTCTTAGTTGTTAAGATTATTGTCTATCTTCCTTCTGGAGAATTTAAGCTTCATTAGAATAGAGATCTTTCTTTTCCTTGATCTAATTTCTGAAACACTTTTCAAGAGTAGTGTGAACATAGTAAACCCTTAATAAATATTTGTAAAATCAAATTGTGACATTAGGAATGAATATATATATATATATATATATATATATATATATATATATTTAATTCAGAATTTAAGTTAAATTTAGTTAACAGCAAAGATTGACAAGTTGAAACACCTGAAAAAATAATTATAATACTTATCAGAAAAGACTGCCATTTATTTATTATTTTTATTTATATATTTATTTATTTATAAATATTTATTATATATTTATTATTATTATTTTTTTTTTTTTGGTCAGCCACAGCAATAATTTTCTGGTTCTAGAATTTTAGGTGATTTTAAAATAAAATTTAAAAAAAAAAGGAAACCTGACAAATGAGGAAAACTGCATGAAGCTTGAACAACTAATCCCATTATAATACTGCCATGGGGGTAATAACAAAGCCAGCAAAGCAAAAACCCCAAAATACCCCCAAATGACAGTACACTTTTATCTCCACTATTTAGTAAAAGCAATTGTTGTTTAAAAACTGTATGGGCAGGGGCATCTGTGTGGCTCAGTGGCTTAATCCTCTGCCTCCGGCTTGGGTCATGATTCCAGGGTTCTGGGATAGAGCCCCGCATCGGGCTCTCTGCTCAGCAGGGAGCCTGCTTCCCCCTCTCTCTCTGCCTGCTGCTCTGCCTACTTGTGACCTCTCTCTCTGTCAAATAAATAAATAAAATCTTTAAATAAAATAAAATAATAAATAAGTAAAAACTGTATGGGCAGAAAATAAAATCGCGTGATTAGGGACATCTTACAAATTAAATACATTTACCTTTATTAAATATGCACTAATTTATAGAATTAGGTGTTTTTCTCCTTTCTAGTGAAAACTACATTAAGGAGTCTCACTAGTCCACAAACCTGCACTTAGATACCATAAATCAGTGAACTCATTGGCTTCAGAATGCCGGATTCCAAGTAGTTTCTTTCCACACGTTTCTTTCACTTTCTCACCAAGCAGATGGCTGCATCGTGGCGAGCTATGGAGACATGCAGGCCAATTTATTCTGCCATGCACTAAAAACTGTGTGAGAATTTGTAGGCAAAATAAAGGCAAGAGAAAGAAACTCACAGTTTTGAGAGCCATATTATATACCAAGCACTGTGTTAGTGTTTTCATATATATTATTTCATTTAAGAAATCCATGAATTAACAAGAGAGAGAGATGTTAACACATAGGAATACAGTATGTCTTATAAGTACAACATTTTTCTTCTGAAGATAATGCCATAATTGGATTAGCTCTTCAAGTTTCATGCAGTGTAGTATTTTGATCAAAAAGAAATGATAGAGCATTCCAGGTACAGAAAATGGTACTGAAGAAGATATGGAGGTGAGAATGAGAGCTATGATTATTGGATGGCTGGCTTGAAGGAGGATGAAGAGTTCCAGCTCATATTGTAACCTCATTAGATAAGCTATTTCATCTCTTTCTGTAGCTAATGACTCTCCAAGGGATTCTTAAGCCAGCTGTGATAGCAGCAGGAGCCAGTTTCACATATTGGAGGTGCTAGACGAGGTCAAGGATTTCTGCTTTTATAACAGCTGAAGGGTTTGGGGACGGGTAGGATTTATGTGGGGGAATACACAACTGAGCTGTTTTTATTCCGGGAAAATTGGTTCTGCCCAAGCAGTTAATATTTAAACTTGTAATTATGTATAACTCTGTGATCAAGTATAAAGGCTGCTTAAGACTAAATCTTCATTTGGCAAGGCGTTACTACAAGAAGGTTCATAGTCGGATTAATCACTTTGCTAATCTTAAAATGGAATACCCTGAAAAATGTGTCAGAGAATCAATCATGGCCCATAATTCACATATAAAGGACCAAAAGCAATACAAAACTGGGTCTTATATAAATGTGTCTCCCAAATTTTAGCACCTTTCTGTTCTAAACTTTTTTTCCAAGATAACCTCTATGGTGGGTCATACTGGGTATTCCTAGGACACACTTCTACCTGTCATGCAGGAGCATGTGAGTTTATTTTCACATTAGCTTATTTGAAACATAATTAAAATAGTAAGTCTTTAAAATTCCTCTGATAAATTTCAAAGCCAGAAGGTTATGGGGTTTCTGTAGCATTGTTTTGTATCTACCCAGGCAAACATACAACATACACAGAAGAGAGTAAAGCCCTCAAGAGCATCTGCCCTTAAGCTTCCTTTCATCCTAGCACAGAGATGAGAGGAAATCCAAAATGCCCCGCATGTTATTATTTGTTTGGCAAAGAGCAGCTAGGGAGGAATGACCCTAGTAAACACAGCAGGTAGCTTTACTAAATGTGCAATATGAAATTACTACATTCCATCTTAAGGCTGTGGTTCAGTTTTCTCTTGTCAAGGCTAATTGTTATTTTCCATCCAACTTCTAAGTGTTTTCAATATTTGTTTTTATGTCTACATCACTTATACATTTAGAAGCCATACATATAGGATATATATCCAGAGAATCTTGAAATGAACCCTTTAATTTATGTAATATAGAAACTCAATAATCGACAGGAAGTTCTTGAAAATACATCATTCTTCTCTAAAAATTTGTGCCTTAGGTTTACTTAGTCATTTTTAGCGACTGGTATAGAAAGTAATTACTTTATTCAGTTGATATTTTATGTGTAAATGATTTATTACATATAAAATAAGCAACCTGAGACCTGATTGTTAGTAATTTAGAAGAACAGATATTGCCTAAAAAGTTAGATGTCTGCAATTAAGTTGTATTATGCACAACCTAGAAATTCTATAAATGTAGTGTATAATCAAATACAAACTATATCAAAATGAAAGCTTTCAAGATCTCTAAAAATATCTGTAACTCCAGAGGAAGAAACCTTAAATATTTTCAGGTTGATTCTGTAAGAGTTAATTCTAATGTTATAAGCTGCTTGACATGTTTAGTTCAGCGGTTGCAAACTTTTAAGGATTTAGTTTTCAACATTAAATTACTTAGGAAGTTGGAAAGGGAATGTCATGCTCTCATTCTTAAACATAAATAATCTGCTACATATTTATGGTTAAATAGGAAAAAAAAAATTAGAAATCAGTTCCTGCCTGTGTTACCAGTTGCAGTCTGAGAGAGTGAAGTAGGCTCATCTAATTATTTGTTGACTTCACTCTATTATGATCATAACTAGGGCAGGTTAGAACCTTCTAATGATAGCGTAAACAAATCACATGCTTCCTTTTAAATCTAGTGTTCTCTTCATAATTTCTAACCATTTTTTTAAAAGTTAGGAGCTTAGCTCAGCCATTTCTCTTTGACCCTGATGAACTTTAAGTTCTATAACAGATCCAATGAAATTTACTTTTTCATAAACCATTAAAGATATATTTTAGGATATCCATATCCAGGAGGCCTTCTCCTGCAATAGGGCTCTCATAAAACAAATGGTTTCTCTAAGGAAAAGATCAAAACCGAGAGTGAATTAATAGCGTTTTAATCATGAGTAAAAGAACACATTGTGAAAACCTGTTCAGCTTCCCAGGCCGTGAAATTGGTAAGGCAAAAGCATGGAACACCACAGGTAAAAAGTTGAACAAGGAAGGTGGGCAGATAGTGGAGGTGTTTATTTTAGAGTTCAGAGATTGGCATGTGTGTTCTTCTGAATAATGTCCATTAACATGGTTTTCAGGTGTGGTTCTAATAGTTGGTCATGGTTGCGGGTCATGTACGCAAGGTGTACTTGCCACTCAGTTGGTTAAACTAAGGTATTCATCAATGCTCAGTAGATGAATGTTCTCATTAATGATGGTGAAGCAGGTCAGGAGCTATGTGGGGGCCAGAGAGGGTCTGGGAAAGTGCCTCTGCCCCTTTGCAGTTGGATGTTCTTATGCTACTTTGTTAAATGCTCCTCCAAGTCTGAAGTTCTTTATCTCTGAAATTGGAATCACAATAATTGTTATTAAGTTGATTACCATGCCAGTTAAATAATAATTAATGTCAGATGATACAAGTCATGGTAATGGGTAGATTATGTAGGATTATTTCTTCATATAACACTTTTTAAAAAACAATTTAACCAAAATGAAACTTCTCAAAATTTATTTTTTGATGTAATTTATTTTGGCATATTGTATTTTGAAAAACAAATTATGTTAGCTATTTTCCTAACTAAAAAGCAGTATTTCCTATGGAATTTGGTTGTGTAGTCACAAGGCAAAAGATGTGAACACATTAAGATTGTTTCAATATGACTATTTTCCAAAACATTCTAAATAGCCTATATCGTGCATGTTGAAGTCACTGTTGGTAAATTAAATAAGATCTTATAGAAACCAGACCATGGAATAAATGGATAAAGAGAGGGTAAGGCAGTTGATGGAATAGACAAATAATGGAGAAAAAAGTATAAACTTTAACACAGAAGTAGAAGGAATGAAAAGAGAGAAAAGAGATGTTAGGACTCAGAATATAAAACAATGTTTTACTATATGAGAATCTCTTACAACATTTATTTATTGTTTTCAGCTATAAAATAAATGTGTTTGCTATGAAAGAGGAAATCCAGATATGTGCAAGGTACAAACAAGGAAGATAATCAACAACTGTTAAGATCCTCCTAAATTTTTATTAATAACATATATTTGATTCTACATGTTACTTTTTTCTCAATATCGTATAGTATCATTTTCTCACAAATGAAGTATTTCTTGAAAATGTTACTTACATCACTTTAGGTGGTTTCATAATATTAACACGTAGGATATTTTTATTGTTTTCCATTCTCCACCATTATTGATAATCGCTTCCTGTTTCTCTAAAGGAAGACTTTTTAAAAATCTATTTGGGATACATTTGCAGAAAAGAATTTCCCAAAGACTTGGTGCTTATTGTTAAGTAAATAACAATTGGTGCTTTGTAAACAGGTTATTTCTATATCTAACAGTATAGGAGAGAACTTGCTGTGAGTTTTGAACTTTTATGAGACTTGATGTCCTCTATTTGGGGAATTTTCCATTGCTGAATTTCACTCAATTTTTGATGTCTTCCTACAATGAAACTGAAAAAGTATGTGGGGGTTGGGGGTTACAATTTTCTTCACTGAGACCATAACCAAAATTTATATGAATCTGACTCATGTCATAGGCCAAGTAATTTATTCCAAAACTCAGCACCATGAAAATGTAAATGTAAATGTTTTATAATTCATCTTTATTGAAGGCTGTTCAAAAACATACCCCCCGTTTTAGTCTTCTTAAATCAACTTGTTAAGTGCCAGATAATGCAGTAAAGCTGTTAGGGAATTGAGCACTGTGAACCAAATATAAAGTGACTGAAGTGGTTAAAATCCACCTCTTAAAAATTTGTTCTCCACGGTCTGATCTCCCTCTTCTGGTTTGCCTTTTATAAGGCAAAAACTGGAAAATGTTATTTTCTGATGTTAGTGAGGCCAACAGAGCATTTATCTATATCGTCCATTTAATTGTGCAACTACTCAACTCCACTAGTAAGAGAAGCTATGTTAATGCTTTTAATTGCTGATCTCCACATGAACATTTATTTTGTTCTTTACTTAAATTGAACTGAAGAATAAAATGTCTTATGATAAAATATTTTAATAGTATTATATTTATGTAGCTATGTATTCATTTCATATACATATGTTTAATTATATAAATTACATATGACTATAATTTAATGAAATTTAATTTATTGAAATTAATTTAATGAAATTTGAAAAACAGTTTTCATTTGAATGGCGTATGTAATAGAGATATCTTTGATTAGCCATATTGGGCACCAAGAATTTTTTGCATTATTTCAATTAAAGTGATATTTGGAGGGGAAATTGGAGTGGAAGAGGAACCATGAGAGACTCTGGACTCCAGCAAGCAAACTAAGGGTTTTAGAAGGGAGGTGGGGTGAGGGCATGGGTGAGCCTGGTGATAGGTATTAAGAAGGGCACATATTGCATGGAGCACTGGGTGTTATACACAAACAATGAATCATGGAACATTTCATCAAAAACTAATGGTGTATTGTATGGTGACTACATAGCAGAATAATAAAATTAATTAATTAGTTAAAAATTAAAAAATAAGGTGATATTTGCTCTATGAGCCATTGTTTTTAAATCAAGATCAGCATTTCAATTAAAGTATTATTTTGGTGAATGCTGGAAAAAAATGTATGTCTTGGAAAAGTTTAGAACTTTGGTAACTACAGTGACTTCTTGCTTTCAGCATTTCCGATGGTAAAGTCTTTAATACAAAACATTTTTAAAGTAGCTATCATATCATGAAATTTCAAAACTTAAGATAACTGTATATTACTTTCAAGGGGAAGGGATCTCTGAAATTGGTTAAAAATATTTGAATTGTTCATTAAAAAATTATATGAAATCTACATGCAAAGATTCACCTATGAACTTTTAACTATTATCAGAATTAGTAGTGCCTTAATTGTACTAATTATAACAACAGAAATAATAGAATATTCTTGCCTTTTGTGTATTAATCTGTTGCATGGCAGCCAGAGCAGGTATGGAAGGGCCTGTGTGCTCAGCTCAATAAGCCACAGAGAAAACTTTCTAATATCCCGAGCAAGAGGGAAAGGTGATGGCTAGAGCCTGAGACAGCATTTGAGTTATCATATAGCATATCACTCAATAGTGATTAAACCTCAAAAGATTAAAAACAGTCAGCATTTCATGAGATAACAAAGAGTATACTTTCTGTTTGGACAGTGTCAGGTTTCTGTGACTGATACTGTTCGTCTGCTACTGTTCACTTACTCTGTTCCCCCACATCTCTCCCACCTGACACCCTCCACCAGGAACACTGCGAATGGAAGAAGTGGGATAATGTTCTTCCTTTATTCTGATAGTGGTGACATCTGAACAAAAATGCCCACATTCATATTCACTGTAAAGAAGTATTGATATTTGAGAACTGAGTAGAGATTGTTTACTACTTTCACTAGTTTCACATAACCAGACAAGGTACTTTTGTTGTTAGTTACTAGTCCTGGTTTTATCCAGGCCCAAAGCATGGATGAGTGCTCTCCCCAGAATGAAAGGGACAGGGTATGATCACACAATTGTCAGGGCATAAGGAATGCAGTCATAATGATTGATCTATATTAATATGTATCATAAGTGCATACATATTTTAACATAATTGTTCTTATTTTTCCACCGTCTGCTAATGGTTTGATCTCAATGCCATGAAATTCGATTTGTATTAATCAGCATAAGGGGAATATAAATAAACTTGACTTGAAAACTGTGTACTCTTCAGTATAAAATTTAAAATAAAAACAATATATATGTATTTTATTGAATAGGTATTGAATGGAATATATAGCTTTGATTGAATAGATTCAGTGCCCTGGAAGTTTTCTGTGTTAGAAGGGAAAAGGCAGTGAGGATAAATAATTTTCTTTTCCATAATATGTATTGATGAAGTCTTGTGGGTATAATTTAATCCAGAGAAATCTGAAGGTTATAGCAGAAAAGTTTATTCAAGATGTGTTACCTGAGTCAAAACAACTCAGTTCATTAACTGAATAGATTTAAAGGTTTGTTATCTTTGATTTGTTTCTGCTATATTGTATACACAATATCTTCTCAACTAGAATTTTATGTTTGTCATTATGGTGAATTTTTTTCAGACCTCATATTATCACACTGGTTGGTTTTCTAACACAGAAAACACAAAGAATCTAATATTTAGTTGAAAAAATGATGGCAACATTAAGCATGTCCTTTGTAAATAGATGCAATTTAGATAGGCTTGATAATTTATAGTGATTTCATTTTATTTGCAGTTATGTTTTCAATTATAATATTCATAATTATACTTCCTTTATATAGTAGTATCCTATTAAGATTAAATTGGGATAGGAATAATTCTAAATGTGCCTATTCACTATATTATTTTCTGTTAAAATAAATAATTTCTGCTAAAACAACTAAATTACTCGGGTTTATGTTCATGTACAGATTTTTCTCTCTCAAGAAAGAGTTGATTTCTCTCATCTGACAAATCAAAATCTATTGTTTCTACTGTAGGTTATAGAATTCAGTTCAAATTTTAACCTAGTTGGAAATATACTGAGGACTGATGGGCTTGTGCCTTAGAAAATTTAGTTAGGTTATCTGTAAAGAGTCTATATTATTTATATATTTTATAAATATATGAATTAATTTGAGTTGCTAATGGAATTCAGCTTAGAAATTAGGGAAAGAAAAAACCTATTTACAGTGAGTTATATTAAACATTGGAACTAATTTCACATTAAAAAAACAAACAAACAAACCTGTGTTTAGTTCAGTATAACAGACTATGTGAAATACTACCTAGTTTTGTGTCTTTATTTTCCTCTAATTCTTCAGATTTTAGAATTTTTAAGTTCATGGTACTGTGTCATAGACACATTTAAGGGGTTGGCCAAAGCAACAGAAACTACTATTTAATTAAATCCATTTGAGTAATTGAGAAATATATTCCTACAACTTTTTGGTACTTCTTAGGAACCTAATACTTGATTAACTCTTTGAGGGCATTCTTTATATTTTCATTCCCACAGAAGCGAACATCATGGTTCCCTTATCCCATTAAATGAGATAAAGTGTAAAGTTCTCAATATAATCTCTGGCACATCAGCCAAATAAAGAGCCATCCAACTGGGATTCCTGGGAGGCTTTATTTATGAGAGAAGAGAAGGAATTGCAGGCTGCTTCCCCAATTCTCCAGTCAAATCACATTTTTCGAAAGTTCTTTTAAAGTTAGAGACATGTTTGGACTTCTTTAGTTCAAATAAGTATGATTCTAGCATAAATAGAGATTTTCACACTAGTTTTTCTTTTGTGTAAAAATATTAGCAAGTATTTTCACTTCCTAGACTAAAATAGATTTTATTCTGATATTTTATTGTAGCACTCATACAAACTGATTTATTTTAAAGCAAAAAAGTTCTGGGTATTAACGGAGTACCTGTAAATGAGTGACTGTATTAAATACCATTATATTTGCGTGAACATTCAGAGCACATGGCAGCAAATTTTTTTTTTAATCTTTTTACAAGTTTGTGAAGATGACACTAATGGAAGTATTGACAACAAAAGAAAAAAAAATTTACTCAGTTTTTGTTACCAGACAAGCACTTCTGTCTTACATGGTCATTTGAAGTTAGAATTGCCCATGTGGCTTTCAATGGAGAAAGCAAAATTGTAGGAGGAAAGATTCCTTAAGAAAGTGATTTGTAGGGGCGCCTGGGTGGCTCAGTGCGTTAAGGCCTCTGCCTTCGGCTCAGGTCATGATCCCAGGGTCCTGGGATCGAGCCCCGTGTTGGGCTCTCTGCTTGGCGGGAGCCTGCTTCCTCCTCTCCGTCTGCCTGCTTCTCTGCCTACTTGTGATCTCTGTCAAATAAATAAATAAAATCTTAAAAAAAAAAAAAAAAAGTGATTTGTAACCAGCAAAGGGCATTTGGGGATTCTTAGGAGATTTTAATCCACTACATTCTGTATAGCAGAACTGCTTCAGCCTTTCATATAATTCCTTGGACTTTTTCTTGCATAATTTCTCTTTTCACTATCGTCACCTTTTTATATTTCTTTCTCCCTGCTTAATCATATTTCCCCCTTATTTAAGGTTCAGCTCATGCTTTTCTTATGTGAACTCCCTATTGTTCATTAATTCTATATATATATATATATATATGTATTTTGTATCAGGAGGTAGTAGAGAAGCCATCGAATTGTTGTGGGGAAAAAAACAAAAAATTGCAACCCTCATTGGAGCTGCAACTTATTCTTTTAAATGAATTTTTTTAAGGATTTTATTTATTTATTTGTTTGTTTGTTTGTTTTTGACAGAGATCACAAGTAGGCAGAGAGGCAGGCAGAGAGAGAGGGGGAAGCAGGCTCCCCGCTGAGCAGAAAGCCCGATGTTGGGCTCCAACCCAGGACCTTGAGATCATGACCTGAGCTAAAGGCAGAGGCTCAACCCACTGAGCCACCCAGGCACTCCTCTTTTAAATGAATTTTAAATAAAATTTTAGAATTTTTTTTTTTAAGATTTTATTTATTTATTTGACAGAAAGAGATCACAAGCAGGCAGAGAGGCAGGCAGAGAGAGAGAGAGAGAGGAGGAAGCAGGCTTCCTGCTGAGCAGAAAGCCCGATGTGGGACTCGATCCCAGGACCCTGAGATCATGACCTGAGCCGAAGGCAGCGGCTTAACCCACTGAGCCACCCAGGCGCCCCTAGAATTTATTTTTTATACAAATACTAGATGATGGAGATAACCCACAAAATAAATTAATAAACTATGTGGTTTTTAGAAAGCAATAAAGAATAGGGAGTAGGAATGGAGTGGTAAGGTAGAGGCTGACTAACAATTTTAACAGTAAGAGGGTGACATTAATGACAGAGAGGAAGAAAGGGAGTGACCATGTGCATGTCTAAGGGAAGAGTGTTCTAGACAGATGGAACACCATATGTGAAGCCATTGGGCTGGACTGCCTGGTGAGCTCTAATAATGTGGCAAGACGATCCCTAAAATGCAAGGCGGAGATTGTAGTAGGCAGTGAAGTCAGGTAACCACTCTAAGGACGTGGGCTTTTTAACTGAGGTACCTGGGAAGTCATTAGGGAGTGTCAGCAGAAGAGCGATGTAATCTGACTCGGGGTTGTAAAGATTCCTCCTTTAAAAATCCATGGCATTCTTTAAAGTGTGTGTCTTATTTTCTGCACTTACAACTTACTTTCTTAACCTGATTATATCTCCTTTAAGTCAAGGACACAAGGTATAATCAATCATTTTATATCCCCTAGAGCATCGAGAATAAAGTAGGTGGTGTGGCGGCATTCAGTAAATAATCATTGATTTGGTTTGGGAAACTGGAGCAGAACAGATAACGCAAACATTGCTGCTAGCATTAGCAACCCCAGACATCTTTTCTACACAAATTCATTAGTTTACCTTGTAAATACAAGCAGTCCGATAGACACTGCTTTTCTGTCTTCAATCTAGAACCAAGAATCAAGGGTGTCTTTTTATTGCCCTTCAAAACACATAGTGTGAGTAAGTATCCGGAATTTAGAACTTAAGCATCAAACGTGCCTCTGTCCTAGAATGTCTCTTAGTCCTTTACCCTTTTTCTTTGAGCAGATCCTGTGGATTAACCAGAATATTTTCCAATGTTCTCTTCATTTGAGAGCAATGACGGCTGTCTTTAACAACAGATGCAAAATCATCTTTCTCCTCTTCATTTCTCAGACATTTATGTCTTGCAGCATGTGAGAAGCATATGAAGTGGCAGTTAGGTAATAGTAGAAAGGTTTCCGCAGATAACGCTTGACAATTCAATCAAAGAAAATCAGAAGGAACAATTGATGGAAAAAGGTGACTGAGAAAAGATCGGCGAGGTTCCTATGGACATTCATAGGATAAAAGGAGCCGTCCTTTGCCTTGCTTTCTTCTACTTCAAAAATACAACGTCACCTCCCATTTTTACAGGATCCTAAATCACCTAACTACTGATGAAATTACACAATTAAAAATCTCCAGTAAAAGCCCATTTAATTTAATTTAAAAATGCAGAGTCGATAACTGTGCTGATCATGTGCACGCTTTTGTCTCCATCTATTTCCATTTTATGTCTCAAAAGGAATATATGGTAAGGTTGTACTACTTAAGGTGATCTGTATGTTTGATCTAAAATTGCACCCATCAACAATATTTCCCATCTCTTTTCCCTGCCTAATTTTTCCTCGTTAGTACTTTTCACTATTAGCATAGTATGTATTCTACTTCTTCATGTCACTTCCTAGGTACCGCCTTCCTACCCCTATTAGGAGGTAAGCATCTTAGAATCAGATACGTATTTTTAAATCTGTTTTAGACATTGTTCAGCTCAGAACTTAAAAAGAGTGCTTAGGACATGTTAGGCACGAAATAAATATTTGTTAACTGAGTGAATTAAACAAATAAGATATATCTCAAATTACATATGTACAGATGTTTCCAATTTGTTTTGTTTTAATTTTATATATGCTACCCCATGACACAGAGAAGTTTAAAATTTTTTGTCTATCATTTGCTTATTGTTTTGTGAGCATAGTATGCTTTGAAAGGCCTTATCCATAACAATGTTATAAAAAATACTTACTCACATGCTCTTTTATTCAATGGCTTAGGTCTTATGTTAAAATTTTAAGTTATCAAGAATATATTTTATATCCAACATGGTGTTTCTATTTCCACTAATCTTTTCAGTTGTTTCAACATTATTTACTATAAAATATATCCTCCTCACAGTATTTTTAAATGCTTAAATTTTCTACCAAGGCCATGTAGAGACTGGAGCCTCTTTCTGAAAATTCTAATATTAATTCTTCATTGTTTATTTTTTTGCCTAATATGACATTTAACTTAATGCAGATTCAGAATTTGTATTTCAATTATAATTATCATTCTTAATTTCACTGAATCTTCTCAAGTATTTACTTGCCCAGCTAAATTATAATATCTTTTTGTTGAGTTTAAAAAAAAATCCTCTTGAAGTTCTCAATGAATTGTCATTTTTATGTTAATTTATGTAATAATCTGAATAAAGCAGATATCTGTCCAATGTTGAGTTTTCCTATCTCAGAAAACAATCTATACCTTTTTGAATTACGTATGTCTTTCTGTAACTGAATAAATAATTATTATTTTCTTTATGTAAGTCCTCTTAATTTCTTAGGTTTATTCCTAGGTGATTATTCTTAAAGAGTTTTAATATCTGAAAGAAAATAAAGTAGCTGTTGACTTCAAGAGCTGTAACACTAAGTCTATATAGTAAGAAAAAAAAACTTTCCCAATTCATAAAATTTACAATTATGTGCTGTAGTTTGAAGGTCATAAAATGGTTTACTATAAATAATTGATCATGTATTCTTTCTCAGCCAATTTACCCAACTGAGAATTTCTTGAAAGTGCTTCACGCCATGCTCAGCAGTCTTTAACAAAAGACACCCATGAGTGGGATTTTTGTTTGTTTGTTTCTGTTCTTTGTACTTCTAATACATGGATCAGAAAAGGGTTGTCTTGTGCTGTCCAGTTAGGGGCAATTTGAAATACTGGAAAACCCACTGACCATAATACAAGTAAAACTGAATTCTATTCCAATCTCCTACTAAGTAAACACTTAGCTTTGACAAGTCATTTTGTTTTTTGAAATCTCAGTGCCCTGGCTGTAAAATTCAAGATACTGAATTGGAGAGATATTTTATTTTATTCACTCTGTTTTCACTGTGTTCCTAATAACTGTTCTCCTTGCTGAATATATGACAGTGAACAAGGCAAAGTCCCTGTCCTCATGGAAATCAGATTCTAGTGCACTAAGAACTATTCTGGTTCTAACATTCTCTGTGCCTATTGCAAATTGTGATAAAGTATGGGGGAGAACTTAACCCTTAGGTTATAATCAAGAAAGTTATAGTCACTGGAATTCATGTACAGTAAATTGGTGACTAATACGCAAACCAAAAGCTAAAATAATAGTATCCTGGAATATTCTAGGCTTTGTAACCTGAGTACTCTTACTTAAATTCAATTCAGCTAGTTTCTGCACGTGTCTGTGGACATGCTTCTTTACCTTTACCTTTCTCAACCTCAAAATATGCCTGTGTACAAAGACTCTAATCACAGCTACCTTATTGGTTTATTCTGTGGAGTGAATGAGATAATATATGTAAAGATTCTAATAAAAAACTGTGCCTTAAAAAAAAAACCAAAACCCTGCTCAATAAATGTTAATTTTTAGCCCTGTCCAACATGCCCCATAATATAGTCCTAAAATTGGAACTTTTCTTCACCTGTGAGTCATATTAGGTTGAGGTCAACATAAAGATCACAATAGGTTGGAAATCAAGGAAGCCTAAGATACAGCAGCATCCTCTCCATTTAACAGGCGACTGATCTACCAAAGCCCTCGTAGAAAGGCCATTTCTGAAATGCCAGGTATCTGAAGGTAGGGCTTGTCTAGTTGAAGGCTAATTTTGTTCTCATCCAAACTAAGGATAATTCCAACTCTAATCAATGGGGAATTACATATGAAATATAATGGAAGTCATGGTGACCTGGGGTATTTTGGGCAGAGACATGTGCTGAAGTAGAAACTTAAGCGGCTTAAAAAG
This sequence comes from Enhydra lutris kenyoni, assembly GCF_002288905.1. Taxonomy (NCBI): domain Eukaryota; kingdom Metazoa; phylum Chordata; class Mammalia; order Carnivora; family Mustelidae; genus Enhydra; species Enhydra lutris. The sequence goes on from NW_019154147.1 coordinate 1,003,703, forward strand.
CATTTAGCTCAAGCCTTTGTAGTATATTTTGGTGCAAGCTTGCAGAAACAGTATAGGAGCCTCAATTACTGAGTTCCTGTCTTTAGTAAATAGCTGCTCTGTAGGTCACTAAGTGCTACTGCTGACAAGGTTGTATATGAGAAAGCTTTTATTTTAATAACCAGTGGCAACTTGCACTTATAAAGAAACTTGCATTTCTCAAAATCCTTCTTTGGTTCAGAATGGCTACACGGAACTGCAGCCAGCTCTGAAATAGTGATCCTAAACCAATTATTAACACAGGACTAAATGGGAAACCAAGAAAAGGAGATTCTGGAGTAGAGACAGCACCAAACCTTATTCTTATAAAATGTGGTTGGGGTCTTTATAGCCATATTGAACAAAGAGAACTTTGGTTAAAAAAATGTTTTTCTTAAGATTCATATGCAATAACCTGCACATAATTAAACTCACTTTCCTCAAAAAGAAAAATAAGTTAGCTCTACTCCATGCAGACTCTATATTGTACTTGTCAGTTCTTAGTGTTATAGGCTTAGTGACCTTGGGAAAGTTACATAAATCTTTTTAATCTGTTTCCTATCAGTAAAATTGTGAAAACGTCTTCTCCAAGGACTGCTTTGATGATTAAATTAGGTGCTTATATAGGGCATCTTCCTCAGTGTGCAGCACACGGTGTTGGAAAATGAATGTTGTCCGAAGAGAAAACACAATTTTAAAAATGAAATTGGCAGTTGTAAAAATAAACAGACAAAAATCTATAAGGGACAATGTTATATGCATGATTTTATATAGAAAACTATAAGACATTCTTAAATGACATAATGAAAATCTCAAAATATAGAAAGGTAGACAATATTTATTACTTGGAATTCTTCATACCATAAATACATCAACCCTTCTTAAGGGGATTTATATATTCACTGTGATTGAAATCGGATTTCTAATACAGTGTGTGCATTTGTGTAAAACTCCATTCCTAAACTGAATGAAAAGGGAAAATGGCTAAGAATAGCTAAAACAATTTAAAAAAAAAAAAATGGTAGGAAGATGTAGTATAAAGCTATATAATTAAGAAAATAAGCTAATAACAAAAACCAGGTAAGTATTCTCATGCAAAAAGACAAATATCTTAAACATATGGAAATATGATTTATGACAGAGGTGGCATATTTAAGTAAATAGTACTATAATACTATTTATTGTACTATGCATAATAAATAACTATTAGTTCCACAGAAAGAAGACAGTTGTGAAGAAAAAAACTGTAACTTAAACAATTTTGAAGAAAATATAGGTTATCTTTATGACCTTTGAAAAGAGAAGAAATTTCCTGGAAACACAGTCTATAAAGAAAACATTGATAAAATTGACTGTGAAAGTGAAAACATAAGCTATATGATGGACAGTAGATGTTATATATATTTGACAAAGGAATAGGATCCGGTAGTTTATATTTTTAAAAAAATACAAAGAAAGAGAAAATCTGATATATGAAACTGAAGAAACAGGAATGGGTAATAAATCAATAAATAGGGAAATGCAAAAATGAATAGCAGTGAAAAACCGCTTAGCACATAAGAGAGTAAAACATTAATTAAAAACATAACAGAATAACCAGTGTTATGTCAAATGCATAAAAATGGAAAATTTTATAAATTCCTGATCACACTAAGATTTTATAAAACTGCTTAATGTGGCAGTATCTGTTAAACTGAAAAGAATATTACTAAGGAAACTGTAGTACACACGCAGTCACAATAATTCACTGTATTTTCTGCATTCAATTCTTTACAAATAAAATTGGAGATTAACTTAATTATCTTTAAGACAATGTCTGTTGGATAACAATTTTCTTTCTATGTTTCAAATATGTGGGAATTTTTAAAAATTTTCTTAACCTAATTTTGTCAAAAACTCCCTCCCTTCCTACCTCCTCCTTTCTTTCTTCCTCTTTTTCTCTCCATCTCTATTTCAAAAGTAATCACACTTCGTATGATTTGGAAGATTTTTTCAGAAAAAAAAATTAATCCAAAACTGTTAAATCTGAAACTTTGAGAAGATGACTATCAAACAAGCCAATCTATTTTAAAATAGAAGTGTCACATATTTCAGATGAATTCAGTAAAATATGAAAAAGCAAAACAAAGGTATTAATTGTTTCTACTTTCTGAAGACTTCCCAAGCTTTGACTTATTGTCATTGCCCCATGTGAATCTTTGCCTCTGAACAGATGCATTGGAAAGTTGGATTTAAACTAAACATGAAGAAATAATAGAGGTATAGATGTTTTTGAGAGCTGGTAAACTGTAATTAATGCAACTATAGTTTCCTATGAATATATGTATTATATTCATGTGTTCTTTGGTACAAAGCAACATTTAACACTTTTTTTTTTAACAAATGGGACAACTGTTTAATGTTTAATGATTTTATAACACCTTAATCTTATTTTTAAAAAACCTGTATATGTTGGCAAATATTCATCTTAATAAGGATCAAACTAGTTACCCATCAAAAAATGTTCATTTCTCCAACATGTACTCTTCTTCAATTTTAGTATATCAGTAGTTATATATAAACCAATTTTTTGATACATCAGAGTGGAGTTTATTTTTTTAACAATACTTGACAGTGAACTTAAAGTTAGACTGCCTTGACACATTTTCCCTGATGCAAGGCCTATTGCAGGGGTAAGGAAAATCCTTATTACATGGAAAAAAAAAAAAAATTAGTTTGGTATATTCTATTCAGAGTCCGGGGTTAAACTTGACTATATTGTCATCTCCACATTCAAAATCATAGTGTATCAAGACTTTTTCCACAGCTAACATCCTTGAGGTTGACATCTTCTTGTGACTGAGTAGATAGCAGCAAGAAATTCAATTACAGCAAGCCGGCTCTGTCATTGCGCCTGTCTGCTTGCGCAGGAAATGATTTGTAAATTGGGCTTTATCTTTCCCATCCCATAAATCTCCTGCCCATAATTGACACTTGTCACCACAGATGAATAGTGGGAGAAAGAAAACAGAAAGTAAATGAGTAGCCCACCTGGGAAAACGATGTCTTGTTGCCTTTGGGAGTCATTTACAAACAGCAATACCTACGGGCCAGAGTTTTTATCCACGAGCAGGTGGCAAACATTTTGCTATTGAAAAATACAGTGCCAGAGCAGAATCGCAACAAACACCAGACATTTGAGTGATAATTAATATATAATATTTTCCAGGGAATATAAACAAGTCTTCCAAAGACATAGAAGCTTTTATTTCCTATTTTTGAAGCCTTCTTATTGCCACTGCACATTTGTAAGTATCAGTTTGGAGTCTGACCTGTCAAACGCATTCATGAAGCAAGCATTTTGCCTGTCTTGGGAGTTGATATTGTCACTTGTTACACAACTCAACATCAGTTCAAAGTTGTTTAATACCAGTGTCGACAGATTGGTTTAAAAAAGACGTAAGAATGACGATGTTTCCTTTCAAATGTCAAAGAAAGGAACAAGGGATTTCATAAATATGATCTTGGGAACAAGCACTAACCATAAACACATGACAGATAAACCTTCATATCTAATTCTCCTAAATGAGTTATTTAATTGTATATTTCCTTCTGAAGCGTATCTCACATTGTGAGACATGCATATTTTAAAACAAGAAAAATATTGCAGAATGTCTTAATAATGTCATGATAGTGCGATAGCAAAGTATTCTAAACTATCCTTCTTAAGTTACAGCAAAATTGAGTGTTTTAAATAAAAAATAAAACCATATGTGCAAATGAATTTAAAAACAGATCAAATATTTTTAAAACTAAATTATGAAGAACAAAAATCATTGTGTGTGCATCATGTATGGCTTTGCATAGTGTTTTCTACATGTCGTTTTTGAGTAATTTAATACTTAAGTGTGTCTATTTTATCAATATTTATTTTATCAATATTTTTAATAATCTCCAACTTATTAGGAAATAACTATTTTTTTAAGATTTTATTTATTTATTTGACAGAGATCACAAGTAGGCGGAGAGGCAGGCGGGGGTGGGGGGAGAAGGCTCCCTGCTGAGCAGAGAGCCAGATGCTGGGCTTGATCCCAGGACCCTGGGATCATGACCTGAGCCGAAGGCAGAGGCTTTAACCCACTGAGCCACCTAGGCACTCCAGGAAAAAACGATTTACCATTCTTTTGCAATTTTGCAAGATCCAGGATTATTCTTTCACCTGTATGACTTACAAATAATTCTAACCAAAAGGATAACATCATCACTCTCTTTGCTCCCATAGATCAGCAAATTATAAAGAGCTGATATTTGTCCTAAAATGGGAGCGAATGATTAGGAATGGAGCATTGGCAAAAGCATAGATTTTACTGAAATACCTCTACACTATTAATCCACTCCTGTATCTGGGGTTGCATGGACTGTTTGCCTGCCTACTTAACGTTTACAGAAGTTGTAAGGATTTTGTTATTTTTATACTACAGAACGAAAGTTTGAGGAAGTTAAGTTGCTTCTCTGTAGGTTATTTTTAGTGTAAAATACATGATTTATTTATGCCCACTTTAGTATGCTGGGCTTGTAAACACAGCAGGGAATTTCTGGGATATTGATCCAAAGCAATAGGCATTTATAACATAATACAGTTGTACTCCATAACCCTTTATCAGGGTCAGCTTTGTCATTTGGCAACTTAACTGAAGAACAAAGAAAACCTTTCAGTACAAACAAGAGTCCAGCATTTTTCCCTGCCTTTTCTTAAATCAGCAGTTTTCAATAAGAAGTATATCTGCTATTGTTATCTAATGAGTGTGTTCAGTCTAGACACAGATACTTAAAATGCTCAGCTGATATCAACAATAGCAGACAGCCTTGAAAATAGAGATGTGAATATTGTTGTATTCACACGACAAATTGATTTAGAGCTTCTTTAAGTAGATACTTTACTTGTCCAAATGCGAGGGGAAAAAAACGTACTGTCTGTTCCACAAACATGTATGAAGTGGGTCCTTTGTGTCTGGTACTGTACGGTGTCAGGGATGTCCCTACACCGGGGGATCTCATTTTCTCTAAAGGAGGAAGGCGTATGAACAGGTAGTTACACTAGATGAGGTGTACACCAAGTATGGAGAAGCTGAGCCTTGAGTTGTCTTGAAGTTGTGAGCAGGAGGTTGGCAGCAGGCTAGGGTATGAGGATTTCCATGTAGAGGAAATCAGGCAGCCATTAACTATGGAGGAATGAAATAGCATGAACTGTTCAAAAAATAGAGAGAGAGATTTTCCTTTTAAAGAAACTTGGAGGCATTTTCCAATTCTGACATATGGAAGGAAATATTGGGTAATGGTGCTGGAGGAGTAAACAGAGGCCAACCATGACAGACCTTGGATGCTGTGCTAATGTTATGACAGCTACCATCTACTCTATACTTCGTATGTGAAGCACTTCCCATCTTTTCTCAGTTTATGCTTTCAGTAGTTCAGTATTATCTTAAAGCTCAATATTATCTCCATTTGAGAGGTGAGAAAACTGAGGCACGATGTAATGAAATGTGTCCACAGTGACACAGCTGGTACTAAACATTGTGACTCTTAATTGGAATTTATTAAAAGCACTTCAAAGTATCAAAATAACATATCAAAATATGTTTTAAAAGGTTATAATAATGTTATAAAAAGTGTTAAGGTCATATTTCAAAATCAGTTACATTAACAAACCAACATATTAGCAAAAAAATCCCTATAATCAGAAAATATTACAGTTTATTATTAATATCCAGAGTTTAACATAATGTCATTCTTATGTTAGAATAGATTTGGATGGATGATTTCAAATTTTGTAGAGCATTTGCCAAGTCACGTTCAAAATAAAATAAATTAGGTAGGACATAATAATTAAGTAAGACAGTCCAGCTCTGCACTTTAGCAGATGCCGAAATATGATATATCCTTGTGGACTTGAAATGTTCAGAGTTCCAAATATATTGCATTTAAAATATTTGTTAAATTTTAAAATGCCAGTTTACATCAAAACAAATGCAAATAATGTAAATGAACTAAGTAAGAAATATTTCTTTTTTTTTTTTTTAAAGATTTTATTTATTTATTTGACAGAGAGAGATCACAAGTAGACAGAGAGGCAGGCAGAGAGAGAGAGAGAGGGAAGCAGGCTCCCCGCCGAGCAGAGAGCCCAATGCAGGACTCGATCCCAGGACCCTGAGATCATGACCCGAGCCGAAGGCAGCGGCTTAACCCACTGAGCCACCCAGGCGCCCAAGAAATATTTCTTGATTTGTTGCTTTGTAAAACATCATTTGACATTTATTTCCCCTTTAATTGCTTTCCTAATAATACTAACATTTATTGAAACATTGTTAATTGCTAAGTACTGTGCTAAGCGACTTATATTCATTGTCTTTCTAAATCATTGCAATACTTTCTATTCCCATTTTGCAGATGAAAAGTGTGTGAATCAGAGCAATTTAGCAACTTGAGCAAGATGGTATAACTAGTAAACGGCAAATCTGGGATGGAATATTTTCTGTGTGACATCAAAGCTTGTGAAGTTGGAGGTGGCATCATTAGCAATGCTTTTTCCTTCTGTTTCCTCTAAGTACCCATATATACATATAAAAAATAAACAATTGTAGTTGTGGTGGTGGAGTGAATTTCAAGCATGGGAAAGCAAATTTTACCTAGACTGATATGAAAATAGTTTTTCTTCTAACTTTGGGACATAATGGAGTTATATTTTTTTGCATGCATGTGGACATAGGTACGTGTGTGTATATGTGTGCACGTGTGTGTGTCCTCACCACTCCCAAACCATAAAAACACTAGACTTCTGTTCAATTCAAAAGTTTTTATTTTTATTTTTTAAAATTTTTACTTCAATTCATTAGTTAACATACAGTGTAAAATTTGTTTCGGGTGTACAGTATGCAACAACTGTACAAGCACAGTATTCAGCACTTCCATACAGCACCCTGTTCTCATCACAGCAAGTGCTCACCTTAATCCCCATCATCTATTTCACCCCTCCCCGCCATCCTCCTCCCCTCTGGTGACCACTAACTTTGTTCTCTATAGTTAGGACACCGTTTCTTAAAGAGAGAGGCAGATCAAAAATTCTTATCTTAAAATACTATGGAAGGAACTTCTATTCAAAGTAATTTCTTAGTAAGTACAAACCATACAGAATCTGCCTTTCATTTTTCATTGATAAGTAGCATAAAATACGTTACACAACTGCTTCTGTTTGCCATCCAAGGCAATTTAGAACAAAAATAAGTAATGTATTCAGAGATCTGATGGAGTTTTCCAGAGAAGTGTACCACTGGGCAAATTTTATTAGTGGACAAAATAGAAAATGTGCACATTTTAAAAAGGAGTTAAACACTTGTGGTCCAGAGAATTGCAAATATTAAGTGAACATCAGCAGGGTACTATTTGCAACACAATTGTGATATATTTCAATGTCCTAGTCATTGCCTGCAGTTGTAGTTTTTGTTTCGTTTTGTTTGATGATAATGATGAATCAGATTTCTATTAACCAGGAAGTAGAATTATCTTTAATGAATCATTCATGTAACTTTCTGCCAAAACTCTAATTTTAAACTGCCTGGACAGTGGGGATCCTGAGGAGCCTTGCTGTGACACTGAGTGAGATAATATTGTTATGTGAATGTGTAATGGGAAGTGCTCAAGCCCCTTCACTAGTTTGCATCTCAAGAACAAAAGCAGTTTGTGAATAGTCTACTGATTTAAGGTGAAAGAGATATAAAAATGAATAATTAACCTAAAAATAAAACTGAGAGGAGAGAGATGGAAGAAGGAGGAAAAGGAGGAGAAGAGGAAGGGGGGAAGAAATTTTTTTCTATTCCAGAGCCAAATTTTAGATCAGAATTTTGTTAACAAAATTGAACCATGGTGACAATAGTCCCTTAAAATTAAACCTGGCAGATTGACCCACAGAACTGAGGAACATCTAATGCTATTTCTCATGTGTTAACTCTTTTTTATACAGGGAATTGAAGTGTTATAAATTCCATACCTTTTTTAAATATGGAGGTTATTTTTAGAAGATCTCAGCCAATAAAATTTCTGAGAATGTCTTACACAAATGGAAAATATCTTTAAGAATGTATAAATCTTTTATTTCACAATACCTTTCTGTAGTCACACATGAAGGAAATTAGCCATAGTATTATGTTGGACATAAATTGCTAACTACAAATATGAAGAAAAGTTTATATAAGTATCAATGTGTGTGTGTGTGTGTGTGTGTGTGTGTGTGTGTGTATACATATTTGTACATATTCATGTATATAACATTTAATAGTCATTTTTATGACTTTATGTTTAGAAACTATAAATGAAGGACTGTATTCTATTACATGGAATATTCTTAGAATAAATATTAAGATAGGTTTTATAAATAAAAAATATATATCATTTTTGATAAAAAATAATAGAATAGGTATAAACTAAAATCCATCATTATAATAACCATTTAAATAAAAATTCAGGGAATTGAAACTAGCATTTTTTTCTTATTACTATTTTTTTTATATTTTTTAATTTATTTGACAGAGATCACAAGTAGGCCGAGAGGCAGGCAGAGAGAGGGGGCAGCAGACTCCCTGCCAAGCAGAGAGCCCAATGTGGGGCTCGATCCCAGGACCCTGAGATCATGACCTGAGCCAAAGGCAGAGGCTTAATCCACTGAGCCACCCAGGTGCCCCTTATTACTATTTTTTTAAGATTTTATGTATTATTTGAGCAAGAGAGTGGGGGAAGGGGCAGAGAGAGAGAAGGAGAGAATCTTAAGCAGGTTCCTGCTGAACATGGAGCCCAACTTGGCACTTGACCTCGGGACCCTGAAGTCATGAACTGCACCAAAAGCAAGAGTCAGATCCTTAACTGACTGAGCCATCCAGGTGCCCCTTATTACTAATTTTTAAATTGACATATAGTTGACACACAATGTTATGTTAGTTTCATTTTGATGGGCTTTATTTTATCAACAAGTGTATTATATATAACCAATGATTTTATATGTCCTACTTGATCTCCAAAATCCCATGCAGGCACATAGAACAAGAGAAAATGAGAGAACTTGGTTGCATGTGGAAATTTTTTTTAATAAAAGAAAATAAAGCCCCAGAATACTATAAGCAAAATTATGCTAGGTAATTTTAAAAGCTATTAGTTTAACTAGTTGAATTAATAGTTTGAATTCATTGGTATCAAAATTTGTCATAGTGATATACTGAAAATTACTAAAAATTAATTGCTCTTTTAAGTTATCCTAATTAACATAGATTGGTATCACTAATTTATTTCTTTTTAAAAATCATTTGAAATTTTGTGATTTTTTTTTCCTTAAAGAATTGCAATACACATTGCAAGCAGTAGTCAAAAAAAAATGAAGTCTGATCTTAAGGTATACATACTACATCACAAAGTTCTCTGAGATATTTTAGCACTATAATTTGAAAGAACTAAACTGGAAGTTAAAAAATAATTTGCTTCCTAGAGGAAAATTTTAGATAATTTAGAGTTGTTTCTTCATTAAACCAAAATTTAATGGATACCTAAAGACTGGGATAAATAGTGGAAACATACTGGTTAGCAAAACCAACCATGACCTCCCAACCTTATGGATTATAGTTTAATGGGGGAAACAGACATTCATCAAATAATCCTACAAACACATGTCAGTTTACAGCTCTAAAGTGCTGTAATGGGAGATTTCCTAATTCTAGGAGAACACGTAATAGATTGGGTTGTATCAGAGAGGAAAGGAGAAGTTGGGAAAGGTACTCTAAGAGGAACAATCAGAATGATGTTTTAACTCAGTGCAAAAAGGAGTTTGAAGAAGCTGAGGGATAAAGTGGAGTACCAGATGCAGAGAAGGAGGGGAGATTAAACATGGTGAGGCTGGAAAGATAGATGGAGAGTAAGTCATGTTAGGAATTTTGGTTCTTATTCTAGAAGCCATGAAAAGCCAGTTTTTAACAGCTTTCATTAGATACAATTTATATACAACAAAATTCACATACTTCAAGTGTATAATTCAATGATTTTTAGAAAATTTATGGAGTTGTTTAACCATCACCATAATCCAGTATTAAAACATTTCTGTTATCCCAAAAAGAGCCACCATGCCCATTTATAGCCTCTCTGCATTCCTATCTCATAGACCTAACCAAATACTGATCTGTTTTTTGTCTATATAGTATCATCTTGCTAAACATTTCATGTGACAGAATCATACAATGTGGATCTTATGCATCTTCAACAAATGGTGTTGGGAAAATTGGATTTTTTCATTAGCATACTGTGTTTTGAGGTTCATCCATGTTGTCCCATTTGGCAGGTCCATTCATTTTTATAGATCAATACTGATTCCTTGTATATATTCTATTTTATCTGCTCATCAGTTGATGGACCTTTAGGTTGTTTCCTTTTTTCTTTTCTCTTTTTTTTTTTCTTTTTTTAAATATCGTGAATAATGCTGTTGTGGACAGTTAGGTTAAGAATTCATGTAGAGGGGCACCTGGGTGGCTCAGTGGGTTAAGCCTCTGCCTTCAGCTCAGGTCATGATCTCAGGGTTCTGGGAACGAGCCCCGCATCTGGCTCTCTGCTCAGCAGGGAGCCTGCTTCCTCCTCTCTCTGCATACCTGCCTCTTTGCCTACTTGTGACCTCTGTCTGTCAAATAAATAAGTAAAATCTTAAAAAACAAACAAAAAAACTATCCTCAAAACTCAAAATTAAAAAAAAAAAAGAATTCATGTAGACCTATGTATTCTCCTGGGTAGACAACTAAGAGTGGAATTACTGGGCCATAAGGTAACTTTATATTTAACTCTTTAAAAATTACCAAACTCCTTTTCCAAAGTAGCTGCTCCATTTTACATTTCCACCAACGATATATAAGATCTTGTTTTTCCACATCCTTGTCAATACTTGTTATCATCTGTCTTTTGATTGTAGGTATTCTCATTGGTATTAAGTGATATCTTAATGTGGTTTTAATTTGCATTTCCATAATGACTAATGAAAATGAGCTTCATTTTATGCAACCTTGAGGAAATTTGAACTTTTTTGAGGAGAAGGGGCTTGCAAAGGATAAATAAAAGAATTGGCCACACAGAGAATCTAAAAGAGTATGTCATGGAAGCCAAGGAGAAAGGAGAGAAAGTTTAACAATATTAATGTTATCAAGAATCCAAGAAAAATGAGGACTGAGAACAGTACTTTAGTGTGGTTAGATGGCCTTATCAGCAGCTCACTGGATCAAATGAGGTAGACTGAAACCAGTCTGCAGAAGACTGGAGCATGAATGGAAGTTGAAGAAATGGAGAAAAACAACCTAGACAACCTTTTTTTTTTTTTTTTTTGACATGTTTGTGTGTAATGGGAAGAAGAGAGACTCCTCAGCAGATGGAAAGGAAACATAGGCTTGAGAAACAATTATATTTTTGTGGGAGAAGATTGAGTTGATATAAAATCTGTTAGGAAAAATCTAATGGAGAGAAAGAGATTGGTTATATAAAAAGAATGGGTCATTTGTAACATAATAAATTTATCTGTTTATTTGCATATACTAACTGCCTAAAATATGGATGGTGGAGTGTTTCCTGCTAGTACTATGAATCAGTGTGAGACCCTCTTTTTCACATAGGAATTTCTCAAGTATAAAATGGTTAAGTGAAATAATGTCATTGAAAGATGTTTTTATAAAAGTTTCTATATTTATGTTAGTTAACATAAATATTCATGCTGTCTAGTAAATGTCTTAAAATCACCTGATATAACCTTTTCAGACCTTCTGTTGCTCTGTTCATGTTTCCTACAACTTTCTGGTCCTACAGGGAAAAAACCATACCTGAAATAACTCCCTGATGCAGCCAAATAAGGAAAAAAAATTTTTCCTACCTTACTCTTAAATGTAACAGATAAGGACTTAGTAGTGTCGTAAATCTCTCACCAAGACCTAGTTTACATAACCTTACTTTTCGTACATATCTAGTGCCTTCATTTAGGAATCTGAATGACTTCCCTTGGTCCTTACTGTTCTATATTCAGAAGAGAAACTCATTGAGGAGGTTGGGGGGAGGGTTGGGAATCAAGGGGATACTCTCCCTCTCCTCTGCTATGGGGAAGATGATGGTGGCAGACACTGCGAGTTTCCTCTTTAATATCCACTTCTTTCTTTATTATTACTATTATTATTTTTTAGGGCAACAGGACACCCAACTTAAATTTTAAAAATTCATTTCCAGTCTAAGAAAGGAGATGAATGAGATATAAACAGAAGATTCTTAGAGCTTGCTGGGAAAGTTGGCTTTCCTTATTTAGATCATGAGCATTCCACATTTCCTTTTTATTATGTGCCAGCATCGTGGATGTGAGAGCTGTAGTAGCAACAGCAACCGCATATTGCCGTCATGAGGGAAAGGCCACAAGTATTATCTTTAAATCCTGGAGCCACTGAATGAAATATAGCAACTGCCCATTTACAAAAAATATTATTTCTTTTTTCAGGAGGAAAACAAAAACCTTAAAGCACTGTTTGTTTATTTATTTATTTATTTATTATTCCTACTTGCAGCCAAACAGACTCCAAGTCAGGGGTACACAAACTTTTTCTGAAAAGTCCTGGATAAATAATAAATATTTTGCATTTTACAGGCCATATTTTCTCTGTTGCAATTCCTCATCTTTGATATTTTAGCGCGAGAGAAACCAGAGACAATATATAAACAGATAAATGCAGTTATGTTCCAATTATTTATTTGTAAAAACAGTTGACTAGCCAGATTTGGCTCATGACCACTGACCCCTCTTCCAACTGATAAAAGGTAAAAGTGAAGATGTTTTCTTAATTGTGTTTATGTTCTAGTTAGTTACTGACATGGTAATTTCTTGGTAGCTGGATAGTATGTAGCAATGAAGTAAAAACTCCATATGTGGCAAGAAGAGGGGAGAAGCAGAAAGCAAGCAGAAATTGACCAGTCTCTGTCTCTGGCTAAGGGACATCAGGATTTTAGGAGGATTTGGGAAGATCTGAATTCTTGTATTGAGCACCTTGTTCAGTAGTAATTACAAACACCTTTTATTCATTGTATTGGTTTTCCTGTTTAATACGAGTTCCTCGTATTACAGCAGGATTGTTAAAACTTATTTTCTGAACCAGTATACAATATTTGGGGTCAAATATGAGTTTGTGCACCAACCTGGCAATCAAAATGCTACATATAGTATTGTTTCTAAGAGAAATAAAGTCCAAATTACAAACAACTAAACCTCAAATTAATGTTTGGAACCAAACATTCATGAATCGGTAACTCTCCCTGCTTAGAACTATTCATTATAAGCTGGATTTTCCCAGTGCATAAAAGTGACTCCTTGGTTATTAATTGGCCACTATAGTAAACTGCATTAATTTTCTCTTGAAACTAAAATATTACTTAGTAAATTAATGCCACATTGCACCATTGGCATCATATTAATTAGTAAATTAATGCCACATTGCACCATTGGCATCATACAGGTTTAGGGAATTTAATGAAGTTTTCATTTATGCCTAACTTCCTAGGCAGTAGCTTATACACTGTGAGACAGCCACTTTAAAATACAAGCTGCAATGATAGTTGAAATGTATTTAGCAGGCTCTATTAAACAAAGTGCTTCACTTATGGTAAATTCTTGAAGCCAACTAATAAATCATGACTGGTATTGAGAACTTAGCATTAAGCAATATGAATTTGTTAAGTTTATGCACGTTGGAGAGAAAATATATTCAGAATACCTAGAGAAATTGAGATGATAAAATTTTACATTTATACATTTTAAATGAAGTAGTTTTAGCGAGTTTTGAGATACTTTAGGTTAGATTCTTTTTGTTCTCCTCTTCCTTATCCTGAGCTGCTTCCTTCCTTTTACCTTCCATTATTTTTTCTCTTTCTTGAATAATTCAACTTATAATAAAACGGGATTAAAATTAAAATCAAAATTAACTGTAAGAAACACCACCAAGAGTGATGATTTGGGGAAAAAAGTAAAAAATAAAAAGAACAAAGCCACACATGGGGAACAATTTCTGCAAAAATAAAACTGTTAGATAGTATTCTAGAAAGTAGGATGGTTTGTATAGATAGAAGTTTTTGGTCTAGAGAAAAATAGAGTCAAAAACAATTCATACCAGATTAGAAGATGCAGAGGAAAGAGAGTAAAAAGAAAAAGTAGGAAAGTACGAAATTGATAGCAGCCAGAATAAATTGGAATTGGTCATTCTCTTCAATCATTAACAAGAACCTTGAGATAGAGTAAAAGAACGGTGTAATATGGAACTGTCAATCTTATATTTGCCGCCTTAGGTTTTGTATTGTATGACTTTAAATATATATATATATCTCATTCTGTAAGTGGATACACCCTCAATTATATATTATATAATGAATTGACTTTCCAAAAAATTTGATATATTTATTGATAGTAATTCACAGACGCACATTGTATATCTCTAATTTGGTACATTCACATGTACATATGAACACTCATATGTGAAACATTTTTATGAAACTCTATTGTCACATGCGATGAACACTCACTTGTTATTCTCTTTTTTAAATTTATTTAAAATTTTGGTAGCAATACATTGTGTTGATTTTACAATACTGAAAAATAATGGTATCCTGGAAAAGGGTTTGGAAGATCTAAATCCAGTGGAGTCACATAGTAAGAACACAGTGGCAGTCAGTAATGCAATTTTATTCTAATGGAAAATATGATTTTTTTCTGAAAGTATATAACTAACACACTGCTTTAAGGTAAAACTCTTATTTCCTCTTTCTTTAGTATTCTTCTTATTGATACTGTTCCTATTAGTAAACATCTTACATGTTTAAATACATGCTTTGCTGCTTCTGAAAAATAAACCAAATCTGTGGAGTTTCCAGAATATTGTTATAATATACTGAACAATATTTTAAACATTGTGTAGATATTTAGGAGAGAAACTATTAAGTTTTCTTAGCCACAAATTTACACCTACATGAATGTATATGAAATATTATTATATATTATTACATAATTTAAGAATATTCATATCATTTCATGATATATGTAATAGTGTATAAATTAAATTTATCCAAAGAAGGGATTATAGTCATTTATATATTGTAAGGCAATAGAGAGTAATTAAATGCAAATATCAAATACAAAATAACTTAGACATTCTTTAAAATCAATTAATAGAATATTCATGTTATAAGGAATTTAGATAGCTATGCATATTATAATT
This sequence comes from Enhydra lutris kenyoni, assembly GCF_002288905.1. Lineage (NCBI taxonomy): Eukaryota > Metazoa > Chordata > Mammalia > Carnivora > Mustelidae > Enhydra > Enhydra lutris. The sequence goes on from NW_019154147.1 coordinate 1,019,005, forward strand.
AAAGATATTCATAACATAAGCATTTGGACTAAATTAATATTTCAAAAATTGTCAACAGATATTACAACATTATTGTGATTGAAGTACAATACAATTCTTTCTTCATTTATAATAAAACATGTTCCAAGACCAAAGAAAATTGAAATGTTACTTTGATGACATGTAAGGGAGGTTTTGGTCATTAACAAATGACAAATGTGTGTGTGTATATATTTATTAACAAATGTATACATATATACATAAATGTGTATATTTATACACACACACATATCTTTTATTCTATTTAAGGGTTCATTTTCATTATTAAAAATGTATGGTTGTAGGCCATAGTCACATTGTTGGCCTTATAAATAATGTAGTCTTTAGCTATCTGTGGATTCATGGAAAAAGTAGAAATGGAGCCAGATTATATGATAGACCACATGCAACAGTGGTTTTTAAACACTATCCTTCAAAATATTTGCTCTCTTACCACTCAAAATAGAAGACGATGGTTCACCTGTACTTTGCTCTCAATTCAATACATATTACAATATTTTGAAAAAGATGCATGTTATTGGTTTCCTTCCTGTTTTGGTAGTTATTTCATTTTTTTCAAGGATATATTACTTCCAAATGACTTAACATTAATGTATTTCTGCTTAGCTGGTACATATAAAATAGTATAACTTATAGAAATTGGTCATTTCTAAATTTTAAAGATTGAATAACAATTCTCAATATAATATTTAAAAAAGTAACTATTGTCAGCATTTTTTATTATGGAGAGCCCTGGAACCCCACCTTGAAATGACGATTTATGTTCCTCCCAAAGCTGCAAAAGAATTGTTCTCAAACTCAGCTATACATTAGCTTCAACTGAGAAGCCTTTGAAAAATATGTATGCCTGACTTTGACCTTAGAGCATTCTGAAATGAGTCCCAGGCACTCATAAATCCAGTACAGACAAAATAATAATATATAATACATTGTTTTGAGTTCTTAGCATGTGCCAGGAATAGTTTTAAGTATTTAATATGTATTTATATATGAAATTTCTAGAACAACTCTATTTGTGAAGCATGCGATCCAGTAATAGCTATTTTAAAGCTGAGAAAGCTGAGGCACCGGGAAGAAGTTCAGTTCCTTGTTCAAGGTTGCACAATTTGCAAATAAACAATGGAACCCATGAACAAATCCAGTAGACTAGTTCACGGGGGCCATACCCTTCACTCCTACACTCTACTGCTTCTGTAACTTTCCTGCCTTTAAGGAACATCAGAGTAGGAGGGGAGATTTTCAAAAACTACAAAATAACTAAATGTTACGTCATGTAGTACTGCCAACAAGGGAAATAGTATTTTAGGGGGAAAAAAAAGTAATAATCTGTATTAGCTGAAGCAGAGGAAGAATGATTCAGTAAGTTGTGAGTTATGGGTGGAGGCTACTAGAGAGAGATCATGGGTTCAGTCTTGAATCTGGCTCTGTAGTTATTCAGTTGATATAAAATTATCTCTTGCAGATTATAGACTTGGTGGCAAGATTCCTGACAATTAGTTTAAATATGTAGTTATACCAAACAGTGAATTAAAAATGATTTCTCTTCTTCCTTTCTTTCTTTCTCTCTTTCTTTCTTTCTTTCTCTTTTCTTTCTTTTTTTTTTTTTTTTTTTTTGAAACAGGAAGTTTTTGTGTGGTTTGCTCTCAACTGCCTCCCAAGAATTTACTGGCACTTGGCTCACACCTCATCTAGCTATTACATTTACTTGTGCATTCAAAATGTGCATATTCACATTTTAACTCATTTTCTACATTTAAATCTCCTTGAAAGTGAGAACTTTGGCCTCATCATCTTTGTGGTCCCTTCAACTCTTTGTTTATACTATATTCGGTCATGAAAAATTTTATGTTGAATTTATAAATGAATGAAACTCTCATCAGAAATCAATATCATTGTTGTTAGAGTGATCTTACCTTCTGGGCATTTTAGTGTAACAGTGAAGGATACTTAAGACTAATGCTAGAGATAGCATTTTAAAAGACACTGCTACTCAGAATGCTAATATATGATAAGTAGCTTGCCCCAGAAAGAAAATCATCAAGGAGCCTGCAAAGAAAAAGAAAAGCTTCTTTCATCAGGGAAGTTTTGCTCAGAAAAAGAAGTCAGTTGAACAATAACAAAAAAGTACTTGCTGCCATAGATGTCCATTTGACACAGATTCCTCACCTCTTCATAGACGTCTGACTTGTAGCGGCACTTGGAAGTAGTCTGCACTAAAGTGGTACTGTCTCAAACACTTAAGTGATAATAAATTTATTACTCATTCCCTTTTATGAAGCAATGACTCTAATGAGTTTTAGCAATGGCCACACTTTGCCTATTCAGTCCATATAAACTCACCCACCTTTTTTCACCAGCAGGTACTAGACTGCTCTAAAATATTTTATTCTCCTTAGAGGATTCATATTAAATACTAGTTTACCAGCAGTTTCATTGTGGATAATATACAAGAGAAACAGATGGGAAAGGCCCATGTTTATTGATAAAGGTCTGGTCAAATACATCATAGTATTATAAACACAGTTGACGAAAGAGCTATGCGAATCCTCATGTGTTCAATAATATAATTTTTTAAATGAAGTATAAGTGAAAATATCAAGGTTTTGAACTGTGCTATGAGAATAATGCCATTCATGTAAAAAATGCATATACTTGCACACACCTAGACTATTTCTGGAAAGATTTCAAAGAAAACTGGGGCTCCTGGGTGGTTCAGTGGGTTAATACCCTGCCTTCGGCTCAGGTCATGATCTTAGGGTCCTGGGATTGAGCCCCGCATCTGGCTCTCTGCTCAGGGGGGAGCCTGCTGCCCCCTCTCTCTCTCTCTGCCTGCCTCTCTGCCTACTTGTGATCTCTGTCTGTCAAATAAATAAGTAAAATTTTTAAAAAAAAGATATTTCAAAGAAACTGCTAAGAGCGGTTGCTTTAGAGAAGGGTAACTGTGACCTGGGACCAGACTCAGAGGGAGCCTTATACCTTTTGAATTTTGCAGCATACACATGAATTTGCCCTTTTAAAAAAAAAAAAAAAGTAATTTAAAAAATCTCTACTCAGAAAAAAAAAAAAAATTCTACTCAGTTTGACCTCTTCTGGTACCTGCAGGTTCTAGAATTGTTGTACTGAGCAGGTCCCCTCATCATTATGGCACATCATGGATTCTCAATGAATGAATGAATGAATGACCACTCAGCTTTCCTCCTAGTGTCTGTTCTCACCTGGAATTATCATGCTGCAGCTAAAATCAGATAGGAAGTAGAACTTAAAAACATGGAATTCAATCTCAAATCTGCCCTTGAGTGGATGCTACTTAATTTCTGTAACCCTCAGCTTTTCCACCAATAAAATGGAACAGAACCTACTTCACAGGGCTGTAGTACGGAAGGAAGAAGATCATATACACATGTACTATTATACAAAGAATATTACTTATGTGAATATTGTCAACTCTAAGTATTTATAGAAATGCTACAGTGCCTTGCATGTAATAAATGCCAAACACATACATGTTAAATAGAACTGAACTACAGGCGGTCCCCAATTTGTAATGGTTCAACTTATAATTTTTTGACTTATGATTTTTTAACTTTACAAGGCTGCAAAAGTGATACATGGTTCCTAGAAATGGTATTTTGCATTCTGAATTTTGATGTTTTCTTGGTCTAGTGATATGTGGTATGATCCTTTCCGGTGAAGCTGGTCAGCAGCCCCGAACAGTTGCAAGGGTGAACAACTGATATGCTTACAACCACTCTGTTTTCACTTTCAGTATAGTATTAAATAAATTGCATGAGATACTCAATACTTTGTTATAGGATAGGCTTTGTGTTAGGTGATTTTGCTCAAGTGTAGGTTAATCTAAGTATTCTGGTCACGTTTAAGGTAGGATAAGCTTAGCTGTGGTGTTTGCTAGTTAGATGTATTTAATGCATTTTCAGCTTAAGTATTTTAAACTTAGTTGGGTTTATCTGGGCATAACCCCATCATAAGTTGAGAAAGATCTGTAGTAAAAAGTACCTATTGATTAAATAGTAAATAGTACCTATTGGTTACCTATTGATTAAAAAGATAGTTAAAGGGGCGCCTGGGTGGCTCAGTGGTTTAAAGCCTCTGCCTTTGGCTCGGGTCATGATCCCAGGGTCCTGGGATCGAGCCCCACATCGGGCTCTCTGCTCAGCGGGGAGCCTGCTTCCTCCTCTCTCTCTGCCTGCCTCTCTGCCTACTTGTGATTTCTGTCTGTCAAATAAATAAATAAAATCTTTAAAAAAAAAAAGATAGTTAAAATGTATGACTTCACATCAAGGGTTCCTTAACCTTTCTGAATTGTTATATTAGGTGATCATTTATTAGTTACTCCTTTGTAGGTATGACTGATGTGAATGGTACAGTTAGTTCTGGGAAGGATCCCGTTTTATACCTCCTGTTTATATAATATTTCATTTTTTACATATTGTAATTATATGAACATTACAAATTAGCCCTCATCAATTAGCATTTTGGAAGTTAGCAGGGGTCCCAATATATGCTTAGAACCATTACCCACAGTAGCTTTCTCCACAACTCTCACCTCCTTGCCCTTACAGCATTTTAGATAGAGATTTTGCCAGGAAGTGCTACTTCCTATGGTAACTAATTAAATGTGCAAACAATTGGCTGTTAATCATCTGATGATAACAGAGAAGAAAATTCTCATCTCAGCAAAATGTTTTGTCAGATCACTTTTATAAAGATATTGTGACTATTGCTTTAAAGAACAAGGCCATTCTTAGTTGTTCAAAGAGTGGAGAAGTGACTTTTGTTGTTCCGGTTATGCATTTTTTTCACTCTACTGGAAATGTATTAACATGACTTACATATATACTTGACTTGGATTACAATCCAGGATGTTTTCTTTTCCTGTGCTGTTAGTTCAAGATCATATTCACTTTTTCAGAGAACTTTCAGATCTTATTTTTAGCTCTTACTGAATTTGTCTTTTTAATAATTGTTTTTAGATTCATTTAGAAATCCATTCTGATGTATCTTATTTATTATATTGTATATCTTACATTTTGGGTAAAACATCATCTTCCTAATTGGTGCATTAAATAGGTAGCAATGCAAAGTATGTAATTTAATTTTGAAAAAGATCAATTCATTTTCCACTGATTTTTTTCAACTACTTACAGAATGATACTTGGATGTTTTGGCCGCAGATCATGCTTCTATCCAACAAAAGGAATATGACAGACCTCTATTGCAAATGGATTGTTCATAATTGCGGCAGACTCAATTGCCTTTAGTTCCTGCACTTTTTCTTTCATATGAAATTTTATATTTATTGCTCATAATATTATTAGTGACCCTGTTTTTTTCACACCCAGGGAGTTGAAGTTTAGTGAAATCATGTTAGAATTTTTTGAAAGATTTATATATTTATTTATTTGAGAGAGAGAGAGAGCACACACGAGTGGGGGGAGGAATAGAGGGAGAGCATCCTAAAATGGGGACACTCTGCTCAGTGCGGAGCCCCACAGGGGCCCTCAATCTCAGGACCCTAAGATCATGACCTGAGCCAAAATCAAGAGTCGGAAACTTAACCGAATGAGCCACCCAGGTGCCCCACATGTTAGAATTTTTATGTATTCTAACATACTCTAAAAAATGAATTTGATACATTATATGATACTCCATTGGATCATGTGTACTTATGTCCTAGTGTTTGTTCTTGAAATAAATTTCTATATATTTTTACACATTTGTCCTGTAGTGTAAAAATGAAACATCTGTGGGGAAGAGTAAGAAAGTTAAATTTTGCATTATAAAATGCTAAACTCCTAAGAATACACATTTGTCATTTCAAAGGATTGTTAAAAAATGAATTCCAGGGGCACCTGGGTAGCTCAGTGGGTTAAGCCTCTGCCTTTGGCTTAGGTCATAGTCCCAGGGTCCTGGGATCGAGCCCCATGTGGGGCTCTCTGCTCAGTGGGAAGCCTGCTTCTCCCTCTCCCTCTGCCTGCAGCTCTGCTTGCTTGTGCTCCCCCTCTTTCCCTGTCAAAGAAATAAATAAAATCTTTAAAAAGAATGATTTCTATACTGGATAGCAAATAAAGCATTAAGTAAAGACTATCATTCTATTAGTGTCAGATTTGCATTTGACTATGTTCTAAAAATTTCTTCATTTTCACTTTTTGTATTTACCTAATGGAAATCTAACAACCATCAATATAGATTTAACAACTTGAGATGCATGGTAAAAGTCACTTCATGCTTGTTGACCCATCTTACCTCACTGTATTGTTTAGAAATACAAGTATTTTTTTTCCCACCATTCTTTATTGAAATTCAGTGAGAACACTTAACTGTTATGAAAATAATAACTAGTATATATAAATCACTTTTTCAATCCAAAATCAAGTTCATGAGCTTCATTTGCGTTCTATTACACACACACGAAAATATTACTTTTACTGTATATTGGAGATTATTTCTTATAAGATTTTGCAGTTTGAGTCCTAATTAAGATCAAAATTCCTTGATGCCATGCTATTTCAATATTAAGTCTGACAGATCACATTATTAGACTATCCTATCACTAACCTTTTTTCATAGATTTCATTAAAATTCCAGTAAGTCTATTTTCATTTTGTTTTTTTGTTTTGTTTTGTTTTGTTTTTACCATGTGTATTAGTTTTCTCTTGCTACCATAAAAAAAAATAGAAAAAAAGAAAGAAAGTAAAAGAAAAAAAAAAAAAAAAAAGAAACCACCTACCTCAAAACTCTTAAAGTAACATTCATTTATTATCTTCTAGTTCTATGGGTCAGAAGTCTGGGTGCAGCAGGGTTGGCCTCTTACCTGGAGGCTCTGGGGAAGTATGTCCCAAGTTCATTCATGTTGTTATCAGAATGTGGGGCTTTTGTACTTGTAGAGTCATGGCCTCCATTTCCCTTCCTCTGTCAACTGGGGCCAGTCTTAGATCTTAAAATCTACTCCCTTATCTTCTCATGTTTCCCATGTGGCCGCTCCAGTAATGGCAGGTCGATTTCCTCTCATGTTTCAGATCTCCCTGGTTCCTCCTTCTATAACATCTCTTTGACCTTGGCTGGAGAAATGTCTCTACTCCTAAGGGCTGATATGATTAGATTGGGCCCACTGGTGAAGATCCAGGATAATATCCTTATTGTAAAGTCTATAACCTTAATTACATCTGCAGTGTCTGTTTTGCTATGTAATGTTCCATATTCACATGTTCTAGGAATTAGAGTATGGACATCTGTATAGGGCCGTTCACCTATTATACAATGTTTTTAAGTTGTTTTTTCCTCCACTTCATGCAGGGAATTTTTTTTTTCCATACCTGTAGGTAAATTTAATATTTTAGGGGGGAAAAATGGAGACTTATGAATATTCTCCATCTTGTAACTTAAATATATCTGCTATATTTAGATTTTAATTAGAAATTGATTAAGATCAAAAAAATAAAAAAAAATAAAAAAAAAGAAATTGATTAAGATCAAAAATCTTACACGAGTGCTTGAAGCTCAAAATCTATAAAATGTTGATTGGTTCACATCTGTACATAAAACCACCATTCTTAGTGATTATTTTTAAATTCAAAACCTTCTAACTAATAATTGCAGCCCTCAGATTTTTATCTTTTGACCTGTTATTAGACTTCTGACTTCCTTTCACATCAACTTCATTGACTTTGTTCTTTCCACTTGAACCACAGAAACCATTTTCTCAATTTTCTAAGATCATCTTTCACTGTCAATTGTAAAGACTCCATATATGTCCCCAATAAGTTGTGAGAATCTTCCATGTTTCTTTGGTTGAAATCAATTCTTATATTTGAATATTGCTAGAAAGTTAGGTAAGAAATGAATCTGTTAATCATTTGTTAGAAACCCTACTAAAATTTTACATTTAAAACCTCCTCTCTATGTGGTATTTGTTTTCCTACATTTTCCAATTTAGGAAATTTTTTTTTTAAAGATTTTGTTTATTTATTTGACAGAGAGAGTGAGAGAGCACAAGCAGGGGGAGCAGTAGAAGGAGAGGGAGAAGCAGGCTCCCAGCCAGGTAGGGAGCCCAATGTGGGGCTTGATCTCAGGACCCTGTGATTGTGACCTGTGCCAAACGCAGATGCTTAATCATCTGAACCACCCATGCACCCCCAGGAAATTTATTATTATTGGTTATTATTTATTAGCTTCCATCAATTCTGATTACAGTAGATTTTGTTTCACTTTGCTAATTATAAAAAATATAATTTAAATATCATAACACCTAATTGGTTGTTAAGTGTGTATGTAATTTAGTTGTAGACATTTCTTTTCAAAATTGACTTCAGATTGTAGTTAATTGGGTATTTTGGTGTAACAGTGAGTGTATTGGTGAAATTGTTACAATGTGGTTAATTTAGATCGACTATATTAAGCATAGAAATCATTATGTCTTAAGATTAAAGAACTTCATGCCACTTCAATTTTACTTTTACATAGAAGTTTATCTGAAAATAATGACTCTGTTAGACTCCAACTCTCTTACAGATTTTTGTTTATAAGGTATATATCCTTATGCCTAAGATATTGAAACTCAAGGGAAAATATTGTCAATTCTCCTGTAACAAAATGTTGCATCTGAAGGACATGAGACAGACAAAGATATTTCCTATCTTGCATTTTGCCTATTCTCAAGGGCCATGTGCTAGTACTTCTAGCTCTGAACCTCTTAAATGTGTGACTCAAGATAGTATCAGCAAGGGACACATTTTTAAAGGGAAATTTCCAGAAAATCAGGAGTATAGCCATTTATAGATGTGGCTCCTTGTACAAAAGGGAAAAGTCATTGTTAATGGTGTGATATGGGTTTCAAAATACCATATATTACAAATGTATTTTTTGACATCTTTTTCTCCCAACCCCCAAATTACCATAATTTTATTGATAAAAGTTCTTTTCCAGGATGAAATAATGAATATAATTTTAGTGTGTAACTTGCAGAAATCAAATCTTGTTCTATACTTAGATTTTGCTGCGACGTGTCAGAAACTAAATGAGGTACATCTATACCCCACGTCTCCTCCACACCTTGGAGAATTCAGTGTCTCTTCACCTTACTATTTAGGATAGAGACTAAGTAAAGTAATATAGTTTGCTTTACACTGAAAATCGCATTAAGCTAGGTGTGTTGTTTGAAAGAGACCTAGACAGCACCTCCTAACTCTCTGTTTCCAGCAAATGTATTTCCAAATAGCACACATCATATCATAAACCCAGATCAGAGATCAGCAGTTTTACTGAGTAATTCCGTGTATTGTCTACTGCAGTATTCTTATGTGTGCTGCATTCTGTTTCTTACTAAAGTTTAAATATAGATTTTTCTGAATGATTTTAAGTAAATCAGACTATTGGAAATTGCGGCACCTGGGTGCCTCAGTCATTAAGCGTCTGCCTGTGGCTCAGGTCATGATCCCGGGGCGGGGGGGGGGTGTCCTCGGATAGAGCCCCGCATAGGGTTCCCTGCTCAGCAGGAAGCCTGCTTCTCCCTCTCTCACTCCCCCTGCTTGTGTTCCTTCTCTTGTTGTGTCTCTCTCTGTCAAATGAATAAAATCTTGAAAAAAAAAAGGACTACTGGAAATTATTTGCTAAATAGATTCACCTCAGAATTCGTTGGGGTTTCTGTTTCCCCAGGCTATGGCTTGAGGACACAGCCTCTTGAACACCCCAGGCGGCTGAAATATGCTAAGCATGTTCTGGATGGAGAGACAAATCACTTTAGAAATAAATTCTTCTTCACTGCATAGATTCAGGTTTTAAAAGTCATGGCAAAATAAGACTTCTTATTAGAAATTTGTTTCATTGGAAACATATCAGAAACACATTTAGTCTGTAAACACAGTCTGCTGAGTACTTCAGCTGCATCCCCCTAAAGGGAAAGTTGTTCCACTTAATCTGCCCTAGTTACGCTTCTGTTAGTAAAATGAGAGGAAATATGGGAATCATGCATCTTCCATGTCCTTCCCTCAAAATCGCCAAGCCAGAAAGAAGTGAAAAATGTTTTTCCTAGACATTGATACTAGAAAATATTAAGAAGTAGAAGTTACAAAATAAAGTCAAAGGTATAAACATCAGAAGCTTGCTTAAACGGCTTTCGCCCCATATAATTGCTTTTCTGTCAGCAGGATTATTAACAATTTTGGACATCTGAAAATTAAATTAACAGCCTGAAAATATTTTACAGAATGAGATAGAGCATGATACATGAAACATAATGACCCCACTGAAATTCAGCCAAGCCAGTGCAGCTACTCATGTAGACAGAGAAGACAACTAGTTAATCATCACCGAGCAAATTAGACAGAGCAAATTAGTTTCCTACATACCACAGTCTTAGCTACCAAAAAGAGTATATGCCACTAATTAGAATGAAAGGACTCTAAGCATATTATTATCTATATAGAAAGAGAGAGCAAAATTGTAGCTTGAATTGCTTCTATCAAAGCTTGAAACCTAGGTTACGTAGACAGAAATTACATGTGCAAGAGCCTAGCAGTGTGTGTGTGTGTGTGTGTGTGTGTGTGTGTGTGTCTGTGTGTGTATTCTCAAAGAATTCCAATTAACCTTGGGAAAAAGTTTTTACACTTCATTAGGTCAAGATGCGAGAACGCTAAAGCAGTCACCACTTATGTGTGTGTGAACACATACACACACACACACACATGCACACACACACACACACAGTTAAAACATAAAAACATTTTTAAAAAGTGTGGTTCCTTTAATTGAGACTAAAGTAGCCATTCCATATATTTTATTCTTGCACGGTATTAAACTGTTTTTTTTATTTTAAAAAGTATATCGCCACCGCATGTGAAGTAAATATTTGGACTTAGTTTATCACTGGAGATTAATCTGAAATCATATTTTGTAGCCTTAATTAGCATTCATTTGCTTAATTGTCATTCTCAGCCCCATCATTTCCATTTTTCACTAACTTGAACAATGCTATCTTCTGCTGTTTGCACTTTAATTTAAATTTCTATTAAGGTTTATGAACAGTAATAAGGTCCTGTTTGAATATTCATTAGCTTCTGAATTGTGAGCTATGAAAAGGTGCTTTCTTTTACCTTAATGAAACTGGCACAGCATGGGACTGATCAGTTGTGACATTTGATTTGAGGCATCCAGTGAATTTTCTCATTGTTTATTGACATGTCTTGTCCAAACAGCTCCCTCGCAAGTGAGCGGAGTGATGAAGGAGAGGGTGCTGCAGCGGAGTGTCGAGCTTTCCTGGCAGGAACCAGAGCATCCCAATGGAGTCATCACGGAATATGAAATCAAGTATTACGAGAAAGTAAGTGCTAAGAGCAGCTGAAATGTGCAGCCGAGGTGTCTCCTGTCATCCTCCTGCACTGTAGACTAAACTTGGTCATTATACCAGCTATTTGGAGCTATTTTGAAATTCATAGTTAATTTTAGCCCTTTTTAATAACCATCTCAGGTTCATCATTATAATTATGATTTCTGTATATTAAGTTTCTGGGTTATACAAAGGAGACTATTCCATTAGTGGGTATATTTGTTCAATTTTTGATATAATCATTAGACGTAGGACTTTTTGGTACTGTGGAGCCACGCGGCTCAACGCGTTTTTGAAGAATGATTCTTTTAGGATCTCCGCTTGGGCCCTTAATGATTTCTTTTATTTATGTGGTTTCATTAATAATGATGGTGGCCTCAAGTAGTTTAGTAATTTGAACAAATAAAAACATTTTCCGTGATAAATAGTGTAGTTCCTCCAAAATTCAGAATCAGATGATGATGTACCGCTCCTTTAAATTCCTCCTGAAATTTGTTCTACGTATGACATAATAATCATATCTAGCACTTCTTCACACTTCTTTCTCCATGAAAAATAGGATGGCTAAAACCCAAATGCTGCCCTTTAATCTTCGTAATGGCTGAGTTTTAGTAAATAGTAGTATAATTGAGTGTGTGAGTGCATTTACTTCTGACCTATTTGGAGGGGGGTGGGCACCCTGTTCACAAATTATTATATAGGCTCCACTTCACAGAAAGACTTGGTTCAAGGTTTGAAACACAGAAATGATTAGTATTACTAATATGAATATTGGTAATTGATATTAATGTTATTATTAATACAAGTGTTACTTATTGACTTCAGTATGTTAGCTGAAGTTCTATAATATACATAGCCATTTTAACCATTTAGACAGAATTTCAAAATAGGACCCAAGCTTTGGAAAATCTTGGGGGCAGAATTTATTTGACTGAACAATTTAAATGTATACAGTGCATTGGCAATAAATACATTTTTCCCTTTGAAGAAAAAACAGTTTAAGATTAGTTTCAATGTTCAGATTAAATTTATAATATTTTTACATACTATTTTCATTACTAATTCATGACTTCCATGGCCAAAGTTACATTTTAAATACCTTATTTGTGTACCAGGAAATACAGTTCTTGCCCTGTCAAATGTGTTTCTGAGGAATCTTTATTTTTACTATTAGTTTTGTTATGTCTGTTTTCCAGTGAGCTCTAAGAGTTTATAGTTGGTCCCTTCTGAAATTTCATCAGATTTCAAAAGCAATGAAATACATTTTAAAAATGTGTTAAGTAGTAAATGACAGTATAGTTTCTCACAGTGCAAGGAAATATTTTGCACATCCTTAGTCTGGAATAAATTTGTTCAAATAGTTTCTTTTCTATTTTGTATGACAAAACAGAATGTATCTACATTTGCTGAACTTACAAAGTCGGCAATTATTAGAACAGAATAATATATTGCATTCTAACATATGAAAGCATGTGGTCTCTATATATCATTATGTCATCTAATATCAGTTATGCCTAGTTCATTTATTTGAGATAAATATATATTTATAATACCAACAATCATTTTTATGAATGATTATAATTAAGACAATCAAAAATCAGCTTCACTAGATACAGTTAAGCACAGATTTATTCAGACTTTTGCAAATAGCATGAAGGCAAATCAAACAACCCAACTGACATTTTCAGATTTTAATGAATTGTTTTATTGTCAGACATAGTTGAACACCATTATTTATTATAGAACAAATAAGAAACTAACGTTGTATATTTTGATATGTAGTTTTTATAGCTTTTTAAATAAAAAGCCATTAGAGTCATTCCAATTAAGCTTTAAATTTTTATTCATTTGGATATTGTTTTGATGGAGTTTTTTATATTCTTGGATTTTTATAATTATTTCATTCTTAGTCTTAGCATATACGATAAACACATTTTTAAACTCTGCAGGCCTCAGTTTTCATGAAAAATGAGGAAAATTGAACTAAGTGATGTTTAAAATATTGCCAAACCATCAATTATACAGTGCTTTAACTTTTATATTGATAGTTTTAATTTAACATATTCCATTAAATACTGTTTTGTAAAAGTGGTTTTATTCTGTGAGAAATGTAGTTTTTAATGAAAGCAATTGGTATGTCAGTATGGTGGTGGTATTAGCTAAATTTCTTGATTTAATACCTTTCCTCATTTTTCGCATATGGCCTTTTGCTTGCTGAATAACATTCAGGAAAAGTATTAAAAGACTACATTATGAAGGGAAGACCTCTATTAAACCATAGATTTTACAAGCATACCCAGGTTTTGGTTAACAAGACATTTGATTAAATTTATGGCTAAATAGTTCTTGCCACTGTGCCCTCTACAAACAAAGCAAAAGCTCAAAACATATAAATGGTTTAACAAAATTATTTCTCTTTGAAATTTATAGAACAAAGGCATGTGTTCACATTTCCATTTTATATTATCTTAGAAACAACTCAATGTTACAATATTCCACAGGGTACAATGTAGCCCTTTATAAAAAACAATGCAGCAAATTGAAATAAATTGCAAGAATTGGCTGTCAGATTGCCTGGTTGCAATTACAATTAAATATTCCCTGAATATATTGTTTCTAGGATCAAAGGGAACGGACCTATTCGACAGTAAAAACCAAGTCCACTTCAGCTTCCATTAATAACCTGAAGCCAGGAACAGTGTATGTTTTCCAGATTCGGGCTTTTACTGCTGCTGGGTATGGAAATTACAGTCCCAGACTTGATGTTGCTACACTAGAGGAAGCTACAGGTAAAATGTTTGAAGGTAATTACCACCTCTGCTTTGGATTCTTATTCTCTATAACTGTCACATTTTTTTTCCAATATTGAGGGCGATGATTTGGTTCAAGATTATTTTTCTATTTAAAGGTGAATATATATGCATAAATATGTACTTTGTAAATGTTATATAGAATAACAATTTAAAATTTGCTGTTTTGTTTCTCAATGTTAAAATCTCATAATTTATATGTCTTTTTAATGCGCACTGGGGTTTTTTGGGAAAAGATGAAGTCAGAAACAGAAACCGGACTTATTCAATTATATATTGACACAGGCTGTTTTTATAGAATCCAAAACAATATTACTCTGGTTGTGTCCATCAAAGGTGGAAACCCCAAAAGGAAGCCAGGATATACACAGGATGGGCCAGGGAAAGATGATCTATAAAAATCTGTGTTAATTTAAGTCTCTTGATTTTTAGCAATGATTTCCAAAATTGCAGTTCAGAGAAAAGATCTTAAAAGTTATATTTATTTTTATCACCCAGTTTCTTCTTTTATAAAATATTTCAAGCATACCAGAGAATATATTTAAAGTATACATGAAATATTAAGAATAATAATTAAATGAATATCTCTGTATCAACCACTCAGCCTAAAAATTGAACAACATGGGGTGACTGGGTAGCTCAGTCTGTTAAGCGTCTGCCTTCAGCTCAGGTCATGATCCCAGGGTTCTGGGATTGAGCCCCGCATCAGGCTCCCTGCTCAGCGGGGAGCCCACTTCTCCCTCTCCCTCTGCCTGCAGTGCTGCCTACTTGTGCTCTCTCTCTCCATCTCTCTGTCAAAAAATAAATAAAATCTTTAAATTAATTAATTAATTGAACATCACCAGTATCTTGAATCCCCTTTATCATTTTGTTTGTTCTATAGTTCCACAGAATATAACAAAAATGCATGTGTCTGTAGGGTACCACAAATAAGCAGAGGTATGTGGGAATGCATGCCCTGGTTTACTGTCAGAGTTTAAGTCCAGAACAGCTTGAGTGCCATGCTGGTTTTTCTTCCATTACCTGAGGAATCAGTGTGTGTTTCTGTATTTTGGAGTTCTTGATTTCTTCCGATGTTACTGCTAGGCACAAGGTTTACCCAGCTGTTACCTCATCATCTTGCCAGTATAGTCCTCCCACAAAATTCTAAACAGATGAATTAAAAAATATATTATGTGATTTTCTTTCCTCAATTTTTAATTAAAATTTGCAAGTAATTTAAATCAGTACAATTTTTATCAGTTATTTTGACTTCAGAAAAATATTTTTATAGGTCTTTTAAAAGACAAATTGACAAATACTCTTTGATCAGCAAATGCTTGTTAGGTTTGCTGTGTTTTTAAATTAAGCAGTAACTCTCAGAACCTCAAATATATTCAGTGGCCACAAAAATTTTAAAGCGTTTTACATTAAGATATCAACATTTGAAGATTTCAGTGGTCTTGTATCAGATATGTTCTAGTAGTTTTCAATTTAGACTGATCTCATGATATTACTTTGTGATTTCTCATATAATAAAACACCTTAAGGAATGGTTTATCATATACTAATGAGTTACCTAAACTTGTTAGATACGTTAGTTATCTCACATTACTTAATCATTCCTTATCAGTTAAACCTCTAAGTTTGAAAACTTTAAAAATGAATTTGTGCATTGTGCTGACTTTGTATTGAGAACATTGGACCAAACTATTTTTACTGATTCCTGAGATCCATAGATGTTATTTTCATTATTTAAAAAATTAAACAACTAATATTCAAAGAGAATAAGATGCAGTAGTAAGCCCAGATGGTCACAGGAAGTGATGTTAAAACTAGATTTTTGTATTAAAAAGAGTTTGTGGTTTTTATCATCTGAATATTCTCTCCCACGGGAATGTAAAGTTGATGAAGGAACAATCCATTTATCTTTTCCTTGCTATTGTCTTGCCAGTTCCTACTATCAGTGCTTGACACATAGAAGGCACTCAATAAATAAGCAAGGAATGAAGACCTCACAGTCATCAACATAGAACAGATTACCACTATCAATCGTGCCAGGAGACATATTCTGGTTTCACATCTCAGTTCTTCCATGTCTAGTTGTGAGACTTTGCATGAGCTCATGTACCTTAATTGCTAGCATAGCAGTATCTAAGTCAATGGTATTCTAAATATTACCTAAGTTAATGTACATGGAGTACACACGGAAAGTCTCAAGTCAGCTTTTATTTATTATTTAGCATAGCCATCCCCAAGCTTTTGTTCTATTAAAAAATGCTGAGGATGTCCAAAGAGATTTTGAGTATTTGGATTATATCTATCAATATTCATTATTAGAAATTAAAACTAAAAAAACTAAAACACACGAACACACATTTCATTAGCCGTCAGAGTAAATGGTGTTTTCACATGCCATGTAACTTCTAGAAAACTCAGCTGTGCAAATAACATCACATCATATTAAATAGTTTTGACCCTGCAGATAACCTGGAAAGCTCTTGAGGGACCCTTGGGTTTCCAGTCCACCCTTTGAGAACTGCTGGCTTAGCACAAGGTACTGCGCTAAGAATTAGGGATGCGGAGAAACACATGACACAATTATGCTGTTTAAAGTACGGCAAAGGAGAGAGACTTGTACACAAATTCTGTCGTACAATTAAGCATTGGAGTGCATGACCCAATGCTATCAGAGTGTCAGGAAACAATGATTCACTGCTCTTGGAAGAAGGGAAAAAGTGAACATGCCACCAAAGAGAGGTCCCCTAAGCAGTGTTTGAAAAGGAAAATTAAACAGATTATTCCATTGCACATGTATCCAAAAATCCCCATCTCTTCAGAATCAATACTACTGTTTTTACAATTTTGAAATCATGATGTGATGATTATGGCACTTACAAATTACTTTTAAAATTCATTACCCATGAAAGAGATGAAAATATTAACTATAAATTTGACTGTGGAAAGATTAAAATGTGACCCTGAGTACATATAAAAATGTATAAATATTCACAAATTCTAATCATCATTCACCTGAATTCAGTTTTTCATTGGAGTTCTGTTTTTGAGGCTAATGCAGAACTGAGCCTAAGACAAGCAAAGAAGTAGACCCATGGGACACATCGATTGAATGGAAACAATTTCTACACATATGTGTATAATTTTTCCTCCCTCAGGAAAAAAACTACTCTGTTCTTTTTTCTCTCTCTTGATATCTAATATATCTAGATACATACACACACACACACACACACACATATATATATATATATATATATATATAGAGAGAGAGAGAGAGAGAGAGAGAGAAATATATAGAAAGAGATTTATGCATATATATACACACATAAAGACAGATGAAAATTTAAAATAATCTAACTAAGCCAAAAAAAAATATATTTGAATTTTTTTGTTGTTGTTGAATAATAATAGGCTGTAATTCAGAAACTGAAGCCTAAAAGTTTCCTTTTTCCCAGCCTCCCTCCCTTGTAAAATTCCCTCAGGGAGCAAATCAGCAGGGGTTGAATTAGGGAGAGTGTGTATGCCTTTGTTCAGAAACGGTCTATTACACAGGCGCTACTTCACTGTTTTTTGATATAAGATCTATCTATAGTTCGCTTAGCATAGGTATACACAATTAAGAAATGTGTTGTCAAGAGGAGAACATAGATAAATAGAGAAGGGCCAATCAGAAAAACTTTATGCAAGACATACTCTTCCTACGTATAATTTACCGCCCTGGAGACCCAGTCCCTTGTGACCACCAAGATGGAGTAGTATTTTCCATCCTGCTTTATATTAAAGATTACAGCTGTTGGCTGTTTCAGCAATAAACAAACTATATTAGTTTGACATTATATATTAAATGATATTTGCAACTGGATCATTTGTTGGAATACATCTTCTCATTGTTTTTACACTCCTTTGATTATTTTATGAAGTCTGTACTGACAAAGAAAATATAATACTCTGGGGAAAATATGACAATTATGAATTATCATATAAGTAGAACTTCACTAATTTGGAAAAATGGAAGTGAGAAGGACATGTGACTTGATGAGGAATCGGAATCAGGGCCTGCTTTAAAGAACACATAAACACACGCTGCTCCCAAGGAGGCTCTCAGAAAGGTCCAGCTGAGCTTGTCTTAATAAGCATAGAAGAATCAATTAGGCTTGTACAGGAAGTATCTGCAATTAGATAATGCTAAAATTTTTTTTTAAAGTACCTCCAAAAAGTTTGCTCTTTGTAAAGAGCCTACCTCCTCTGTAATCTTAAACTCTCAAATGTGTGTATAGCATACTTTGTCAAATTAGTACAAATACTTCCACTCATCTTTTTCCTGAATTATGGTACATTATAAAATCAGGATGATTTACTATAATCCCATGATGGTTTTTATTTTATATTAATAATATGAGAGGCCACTTAAGATGCTTTGAAAAATGCAGAGTGTATGTTTTGTTTCCTTTTTCATATATCAAAAAAAAGAGTCACAAAGATTGCATACCTTGTTGGGACGGAAAATGAAGATTTTAATAATGTTTATAGATCAAAGACTTCTCTCTGTTGATTCATAACTAAGTTTTCAGCAACTAAGCAGGAGATAGCCATTCAATAAGGCATTTTATAGGCATCTTTTATAGCTGAGTAATATAAAATAGATGAAAGTATTGTCCTTACCACGCCCTTAAAATGCAAAAAAAAAAAACCCACAAAACAGCATTTATTTGAATTGATATTATTACAACATAATGCATTTATTTAAAATTAGAGGTGAATTAAAAGGCATAGATATCTCTTATTCATAAGATTTTGTTTACCCTCTCAAGTTCTTACATGGTGTTGAGTATTTCTGAGCCTATTTTCCTCTCTTTCCAGCAACAGCCGTCTCCAGTGAACAGAATCCTGTTATTATAATTGCCGTGGTCGCAGTAGCAGGGACCATCATTTTGGTGTTCATGGTCTTTGGCTTCATCATTGGAAGAAGGTAGAACACAAATTTGTTTTCATCTTTAACACAAAATGTATTGACTTTTCAGAATTATGTCAGCCTATTACTATTTAGTGTACAAATTGAAATACATATGAAATACTAGAACTTTATAAGTAAGTAACTTTGTAGGTAAGCAAGTAAGTAACTTTGTATTAGAACTTTGAAAGTAAATATGAAATATTAAAGGTCAATAAATTCCCTTCTCCCAAGGTCAAATACAGTATGAGCTTAATCATTCATTGCCTTTAGTTTAAGTGCAATGAGCATTGTAATTTCTATTGGGTGTGATTTTATTGGTTACTTTTAGTTAGGTTTTCACCATAAATATAGGAGATAGCTGAGGAAAGATGTACACATTTAGTTCCTGGGTCAGTGGAGACCATTTAAAATCTTTTGTTATCGCTGTTGTTTTTCAGAAAAAAGTATAAGCAAATATTCACTCACTGATAAATTTAAATTTATAAAGTATTTTCTCTCTATATTATCTCACACAAATACTTCATATTTTATACTTCTTTTAATCATATGAGTTACTATATTATTATCAATGAGTTCATAACTATGGACAAGAATTTTTTTTGTATTTTGCTTATTGCTCTAACTAGCATGTTGTCAAAGAATTAAAGCAGTTGTACTGAATTTTAAATATATAAAGTAAAATTATTGGCTGAGATCATCACAAATCTGATTTTTTTCTAGGCACTGTGGTTATAGCAAAGCTGACCAAGAAGGGGATGAAGAGCTTTACTTTCATTGTAAGTGTTTGGTTTTTCTTTATTATTATGTACCCCTATTAATACAGACACCTGGTTGTTAGCATTGGCATGAAAAAAATTCCTAATGTCTCATGCTTGATAGTACATAATGAGCTCAAAATGTTGCTTTAAAGCATTGAACAGGATATTTAGAATGAAAATCATATGATGTGAATTTTAAAAACATGGACTAGCTTGAGAAATATAATCTCTCACAAGAAATTTTAATATTACTGCAGGATATTTAGCTGCTTTTATGTCACAATTTTTCATTTTGCAAATTTTGCCCAAGTGTTTCATACCATTCTAACAAGAATCCATTACAAGTTGCATGGCCTGTATTCTAGCTAAGGAATTCATTTAGAAGTAGAAGGGCAGAACCTTGTTTTCCCACTCAATGAGTAATGCTACCATGAAAGACCAAGCTATGGAGCCTCTTTTTCTACAGCTACTATACATTGTCTGTTGTGTAGGTATTTCCCTTGATATCAATTCCGTAATAATAGGATTCAATCTTCCACTGTTTTTCTGGGGCCTTGGGTTACCTGATTTTTAAAAGTTGATTTTAGAAGTCATATTCAGAAGAGATCTTTGGAAACCAAAGAAAGTAGATGCCCCTTTGCATTAATCTTATTCCTGTTGCAATGTAGATGACCAGGGAAAAAATGAGAGCTATGCAAATAAATATTATTACTTCACGTAGCCAAAGTAAAGATCTCATGATCCTATGATTTGAATTCGGACAGTTAATGATGTTCTTATCCAAACCCACTCTTTTATTGTTAATCCTTGAAAATATTAAAAGACAATTGTATTTATTATTTTTCTTGGTAGCATAATATTTACTAAAATTTCTCATGGATAGATGAATTTCCTAACTGGCCTAAGAGTTATATAGATCATTGTGTTATTTATCAAATTACTTTGTCAGTATCTAAGAAGATATTGTCATGTACCCATCCTAAAGTCACAAAAATGTGTAAACATCAAATAAGAAAATGTGTGGTTTAAAGTCATAAATTGTGAGCATTGTTATTACCGTTACTATTACTATTGATGAGTTTGCCATAGGCAGTTTATAGAGATACACAGAAAAAAATGGAGGTTACATTTTTTTTTTTGTCTTTCCCAACATGAGAGAATATCTTCCCCGATGGGAAAAAGTAAATCAAAACTTGAATGCCTGAACTTTTATATCTAGTTTAATATGTATCTAGAAGAGTAACTTGTAATTCCTAAAATGCCCAATTCTACCCATTTTGTGAATAATTTGATAACCGAATCATTTAATTTTACCTTCATCAGTATGTCACTTTTCTTTCCTTTACTGAATATATCCGACACATCCCCAAATTATCAAGTACATTGTAGCTTATTTGCTTTTAGCTTTCAGGTTAATGCAGAAGGTAAATTGAAACATGGCTTATCTAAAACATGTTCTATAGCTTTATGCTAAATTGTCATCACTCAATTTTAATATTTTGATGCCATTTGCTTTTTTTACATTTCACATCAAATTTGTAATCAGACAAAAATAGAGCTGCATGTCTTCCTTGCTGACATAGACGAGATAAATGATATATAAAAACAGTTTTCATCTCCAGAACAAAATGTCAATGGTGGTTTTAAGATATTTAACACTCATGAGAAATGGAAATGAGATATTAAAACAAAAAAGCTTATACACTTAAATTGAGAGAAACAACAAACCAAACTATTCAGAAATTATGTTAATGTTTTTCTTATTTTAAAACATCCATTTTTAAATGAATAATGAAAAACTAAAGTGCACTTAACAATATCCTATCCTGGTAAACGCTTGATATTTTCGAATCACCTTTTTTACAGGATATCTTTTTTTGTCATTTGATGAGTACCAGGCATTTTATTTGATTTTATAGCTGTATCGAAAATACGTAAAGTACAAAGCTATGGTCACCAGCTATTTACAAGTTGGTGTCCTTTTATTTCGTTAGTATACAGACAATTTTCTTAGGTGCTAAGACACCAGATTGAATTTTTACAGAAACATGAAAGCAACCATTTAACTAGCTTTTAGAGCACTGAATTTAATAGAATGTCCAGTCATTTGTATCAGGCGCCCTCAACTCTCCATGGTCCCAAGTGCTAAATTTAAAGACATAAACACAATGGAGAAGTTTAGTGAAGCAATTCCAATTTACATTTTGTTTCCTCCTACCATTTCTTCTAACAATGTCTTTGAATCCAAGCTGGGCAGTATTTCATGTTTTTATGCCAAAATTGCTCTGGCCTGTCAAATTGTTTTATGACAGCTTGAATAAAGAACCATCAGAGACCCATTTGAGATGCAGAAGGTTACCTCCAATCTAGCTCCCTTATCACAAAACAAAACCAAAAAAACAATGAAAGAAAGAGAATAAAAAGGGAGAAGATGGCTCATTCTCCATCTGCCTGCCAATCTAGGAGGTTAACCTATTGTTTTCTTCCCTTCTCTCTTTTTCTCTTCCCCCCCCTTCCCTGTACTCCTTCTTCTCTCTTTTCTCTTTCTATACCCTCTCTCTTTTCTTCTTGTGTTTTTTTTTTCATGTTCAGCTTTAGTAACAAATGAGCATCTGTCAGTTTTATAAACTGCAACAATAATTGTTTAAGACAATCAATTTTGGATAAACAATCAACTACAGCAGAATAAATCAAGATTTTTAAAACCCATTTTCTTTAGACATTCTGCTTCTTTTTGTTTGTTATGTGTTTATTTTTAAAATATAATTTTAATTTAATGTGATGACATAAGCACAGTTAGGCTGCAGTGTAATACATAAAGAAATATATTGTTCTCAAAATAGTAAGATTTAATGAAAAGATTGTTCAGTGGCTTTGTTAAAAACAATAAAGTTTTTTTGAGGATATAGTGTAATTCTTTTTATTGCATTAATATAACCAAATATATGCCTATCTATCTTATCTTTGTCTTTAACCAAATGATTAGATTTGGAATACATTATTGTAATTGAATTTCATTTAAAGTTGACTTAGCATTATCTGTTACCTGCATGCTTCTGGGTTCATTTTAAGAAGATTTTAACTTTTAAGATGATTCTATGTTGTTTGAATTTTGACTACCTTTTCTGAGGCATATTGGCTACCTCCTTCCAGAGCCTTATAATTGAAAATTCATATAAACCATTCCTCTTTCAAATTGCTGTCATACATGGTTAGCAGATCCCAGGAATATTGTAAATTTTCTAACTTTACTCTGCATTTTGTACATCTGGCCTCTACTGCCCTTCAAGGTGAAGATGAAACTGTGTCTTTAGTAGATTTCTCTCTGATTCTGTGATAGCGGTCCCTCATATCTTGTACTAATTTTATGTATATGTCAACAGTGGCTGATCTTTAAGAAAATAAATCAAAAGAATAAGTAAGATGTCTAAATGTTTTTAATATTGCTGTCAGTGTAGTAGGCTACCTGTAAATGAAATGTCTTCTTTTCCCAGTGTATTAATTTGATTGATTGACTGACTGATAGATTTACAAATGTGTTTCCAAGTCCATTACAAACCTCAATATGGCTTGAACTATGCCATGATAGCAGTGAATTTAATTGAACCTCCAGTCTGATAAGAGTTATGTCAGAGAATTTTGGTGATGTCTTTTGTTGATTTACTGGAAAAGCAATTCAGTTAGTAACCTATGAGCTGGATCCTATGTTACCTATAGAAGCTTGCAGATAATACCTATACGCCAACAGACTGAAGTAGTCTGTTAAAACTGCTGTGACTCAGGTGATGTGGAAGCAAGTTCACTGTTCCAAGGAGCACTCTGCATAATGAAATTCCTGGGCTGACTGCACAATAAGTGCTTTGCTTCATCACAGTCATGCTTTCTTACATCATTACAGTTAAATTTCCAGGCACCAAAACCTACATTGACCCTGAAACCTATGAGGACCCAAATAGAGCTGTCCATCAATTCGCCAAGGAGCTAGATGCCTCCTGTATTAAAATTGAGCGTGTGATTGGTGCAGGTAAGGCTGTTGTAGCTTCCTTGTTCAGCTGTTCCATTTAGCCAGGATCGAAAGTCATATATCATAATGACAGGCAAATAATTATACCTCAAGTAGAGAACTTTTGCATTTACCTGAACTGTTGGAAGCAATGAGGCTGTACTTGTTTATGAGAGCTCAAGAAAAAAAAAAAAAAAAAGAAAGAAAAAGAAAAAAAAAGGTGAAAAAGAAGCATATGCCACAGAGAACCACAGAGAACCTCTGTATCTTTTATCTTCTGTTGGATTTTTAAGATAGTGTTCTATTGGAAGCTACTGCATAATAGTTCTGGCCTGTTGTTTAGGGAATGCCTTAGTAATTTTTTTTTTTTTAATTAGAATGTTCCTGAATTTTGCTGGAATATACATTTCCTCTTACTTGATCAACCGTCTTCTTGCTGGGCTTTCATTTTTATCTCTTTTTTCATGTATTTGTAGGTATCAGTTAGCTGTTTAATTCCATGCAGAAAATTAATTTGTATAAATTATTTAAAAGGGATATTATTTCCTACATATACAACATATTTTCAGAGTAATTATATGTATTGGATCCAACTCCCTTAAATTTAGCAGTTATGGTGCATATGAGTTCCAGACTTTTAAATCTTTAAAAAATATTTGCTTTTCAAACAGCAAAAGAAATAGCAATGTTCAGAATTTGCAAATGTGCCCTTATGCTTTAATCATCAGTGTACATTAAATACTCTATTTCAAATCTGTGTTTTTTTTCCTTAAAAAGTTTGCCTTGATCCAGTTAAAAAAACAGTTTGTATAACAGATAGTTTAGGGAGCTTAAAAGTGTTTTTAGAATTATGCATTTACTTTACAAGAAGAAATATTTTTGAGATTAAAATACACTTGCCTGTTCTATTACTTCAGGAGAATTTGGAGAAGTCTGCAGTGGTCGTTTGAAACTTCCAGGGAAAAGAGATGTTGCAGTAGCCATAAAAACCCTCAAAGTTGGTTATACAGAAAAACAAAGGAGAGACTTTTTATGTGAAGCAAGCATCATGGGGCAGTTTGACCACCCAAATGTTGTCCATTTGGAAGGGGTGGTTACAAGAGGTAGATATTGATATCTTTCATTTATCACCCTGACTGTCAGAAAAAAGTGTTATTTTGTACCTAATCAGAAAAAGCAAGTCATGAGTATATTGCATATTCTAAATGAATTTTTTTTCTTGGTATATTATGGACTAACTTCTTCTTTTATGTGACTACCTCTAAAAAAATTTAGGATTAAATGAAGGCAGAATGAGAATTAAAGAATAAATCTGATAGACGGAGTGACTGATATTTTCATTCAGCTTCAGTAGCCATAAAAGTGATACGTTTTAGTGTTTACATTTTATATCAAGTGTCATTTTTTCTGAGTTTTGTTCAGAGAGCAGAAGTCAGAAGAACACACTGACTTTGTTGTTTAATTGTGAATCATAACCATCTTCCAAACAGACTTCCAGACTCTGAGTTTAGCAGCAGCACTGGGGACGTTAGAAACACTCACAGCTCACCCATTCAGCCTTTCAGAAGAGTACCACATTTTTTATCAAGGGTGAGAATGGGAATAAGCCGGAAGTTTAGGTTATGGTTCCTGAAGCAATGCTTTTTTTTTTCCCCCCCCTTATATATATATATATATATATATGTATATATATGTGTGTGTGCATTTTTTTTTTTAATTTTAGGGAAACCAGTCATGATAGTAATAGAATTCATGGAAAATGGAGCCCTTGATGCATTTCTCAGGGTAGGTACCAAAATTATCCTCTCATTCTAAATATACTATACATACCACCAGTATAATAACTTGATTTTTTACAGTATAAAAAATAAGCATTATAAATTTTAACAGATCAGAAAATTGCTTTTAGAAAAACAGATTAGATTAAAAATCAGAATCCTAGTCTGGTTTGAACTAGAATCCTTTTGAGCCAGGAATTGCTACATTGTGATTTAAACAATAGTACTTATTAACATATTCCCTCAAGTACAGAGGATACCTACCAAAAGCCCTTTAATTTGAATACATGTTGTAGAGTAACATTTTACTTTTTCAGTAGGAAGAGATAATACAGAGAAGACTAAAAAGTGAGATGAGCATTCATTATTAGCATGATGATCCCAGTTCTGTTGTTTGGAACCATTTCTATCACATTGCTATGTGAACACTGAATGTAGAAGATAGAATTACTAACATTTTGAAAATTAATAATATGTGATTATTTTTGTAATAAATTCTAAATATATAAACATACAAAATTTTGCTTTGAGACTTTTCACCTAAGAATAAACACGTTAACATTTTTCTAAATGGCGAGGAGAAAATAGTCTAAAGAATAAGAGAACATGCAGTTTTATCATACATAATCTGGAATGATACATTCAACTTAAATTGTAAACGATCAGAAGATTTAGAGAAATTTTTATTTCTGCATCATTATGATATGCATAGCTATCACTTCTTTGGAATAAAGCATCACCTAGCAAGTTTATCAACTCAAACCAATATCCTCATGCAACATATTTACAATTCAGTTGGAGAAATCTGTGAATTAAAAATGGCTTGGAGGAGTGCCTGGGTGGCTCAGTTGGTTAAGTGTCTGCCTTAGGCTGGTTCTGGGATCAAGCCCTGCATCAGGCTCTCTGCTCAGCAGGGAGCCTGCTTCTCCCTCTCTTTCTGCCTCCCTCTCTCTTTGTCAAATAAATAAATAAAATCTTAAAATACCGGCTTAGAAATAGATGGTGGCCAGTCTGGTTGCAGTAGAGCTCTCAAATCCATTTGCTAGTGCATCTGTTTTAGAGAATCTTTGTTCCAAGTAATGTTCCCACCAACAGCAAAATAAGGAAAAATATAGAATGAAAACAAAGTCAGTCAGGATAACCATTTTCTACTTCTTAGTTTTTCTTCATCTTTAATCAAAAACTTTCTCCTTTCCCTTTTTTATTATTTGGAGAAAAAATATCTCAATATATGTGTCTTCATCGCTTTATGTATTTCTAGATTATTAACATAATTTTTAGCAAATAACAAAAAATAATTACTTGTCAGGGATAATATTTTCAGATATTCCATTCTCTAACTTTGACTCAAAAATCAGTGTATACTTTTGGATCTGCACAACCTGAAACTATTTTTAATCAGTAAGATAACTAAACGATTATTAAATCACTAAACAATTACCAAAACTTTTTTGTATTATTTGAAGGTCAGTTGAATCAACAACCACTTTATTTTTCACAGATGTCTGTATTATGTAGAAAATTGGTTAATAATTCCTATTATACTGTAGTAAATGACTAGTGTGCAGTTTTCACAACAATTGTCTCCCTTTGAAAGTAAAGGACTTTTATTCTTGTCTTCCTGTAGAAACACGATGGGCAATTTACCGTCATTCAGTTAGTAGGAATGCTGAGAGGAATTGCTGCTGGAATGAGATATTTGGCCGATATGGGATACGTTCACAGAGACCTGGCAGCTCGCAATATTCTTGTCAACAGCAATCTTGTTTGTAAAGTGTCCGATTTCGGCCTGTCCCGGGTTATAGAGGACGATCCAGAAGCTGTCTATACAACAACTGTAAGAAAAAGTCTCTTTCTGCACTTCTTTGTCTTCCTAAGGTTTTCCGACTAAGAAAGCAGGACTTAATATGAAACTCAACAGTAGAAAAGAGGCAAATTGATCTCAGATTTTTGTTGTTGCTGTTTTCTCCTTTTAGAAGAATCGCTGCTGCTTTTCCACTCTACATGTAGACTAAGAGAAGTAAGATCAGAATGGCAACATGCTTGTCTTATAATCAGGGTGTTCATATACATAACATACAGTTTTATAAAATAACATCTAGTTGCTAGCTCTCGTAATTGTAGCAGAGAAATCTAATCCTGTTTTAAATAAAGATTTTAAAAGAATATTAAATATGCTACTAATTCTTACAACTTCCGTGAGATCAGGAGAAAAAGAAAAGAAGTGAGGATTTAGTTAAATTCCTTATATTTCATTCCATTTTCATAGTTATGTTGCCTAATTTGTCATTGTCCTTTGACTAGACTCTTGCCCTAAGACAGCCTAAGGGCCCATTAAATTGAGTTGCCTTAAAAATGAAAACTTGTAATGACATTTTAAAAACAGATTAGGACGTTTAAATACACTTAGAGAGATTCAAGATGGATAGATGGGATGTTGCTGAATTGCTAACCAAATATACAAGTGTTTAACTGCAGCTTTATAGTTCTGCTATAAATGATTTATAAGTTATTATGCATATTTAAAATTTCAATTTCTTTTTATAACAGGGTGGAAAAATTCCAGTAAGGTGGACAGCACCCGAAGCCATCCAATACCGGAAATTCACATCAGCCAGTGACGTATGGAGCTATGGAATAGTCATGTGGGAAGTTATGTCTTATGGAGAAAGACCTTACTGGGACATGTCAAATCAAGATGTAGGTGTTACACTAGTTAAAGGAAAAAGGTTTCATACATTAATGTCCATTGTTATTGGAACATGTAGGTCATGGCTCCTAAGAAGAAACTTTTATAGAATTAGAAAAATACGATTGCTGAGTTGTCACAATTATTCCCATAAAGATCACCATAAATTAATGGTTCAGTTAGTTTCAGTCTGAAGAATTGCTTCTTTTTTTTTTTAAATCCTCTCGCTGTAATGGAAGCGTACAAAAGACATGTTGTCCTAATAAAGATAACGATGCTGTGCTTGCACATCTCTAGTGGGAAAGTCAAACGAGTGAAAGAAGCATTTGCAGAGAGGAGGGGAAGGAAGACAGTATTTTATTTTGTCTTTGAAGCTTATCTTTCTTTTTCTTTTAACGTCCTGAGAAAACAGGTTTAAATTATCTATTGTTGGTTGATCTGATTAAATTTTAATTTCATGAGACAAACTATATGTTATGATCAGTATTGGTAAGTATTTCGTAGTGATGTTTTAGAATGTAATCACTGAGGGTGCTCTTGGAAATTCCTAACAAACTAGCACTTAACTAAATATGCATCGTGATACACACTAAGGCATAAAACATGCTGTTATCCTTTGAGAAAAGAAGGTGATGGCAGTTCTTGGGGGCATACATCTCACACCAAGAAACCATTTATAAAATAATATAGCATAAGTGCAAATGAATATTTGCTTCTGTTAGGTTGGATTTTATGAAATTGGCATTCATGTAAGTCAGAAATGTTCAAATACTGGCAGATTCATATGGTTCAACTTACTGAAAATGTGAGTGAAATTTAGATAAAAGTAGAGCAAGTGTAAAATCTAGGAACATACCCTGGATTTGAACTGGAAATCTGAGAAGACTTTGGTTCACAGCTAATGAGAGAATTTTCCAAGGGGGTGCACTGAATAGTCCAGAAGCAAAAGCTTAGCAAAGTGTGCAGAGATGAGCCAAACAGACTCCCTACCCTAGAACAGAGATGTGCACATTGGTAGTGACTTGATATGCAGATTAACTTGGGGCAAATTGATGAAAGACTTTATGAAGGAGTGGCTCAGTGGATTAAAGCCTCTGCCTTTGGCTCAGGTCCTGATCCCAGGGTCTTGGGATCCAGCCCCGCATCAGGCTCTCTGCTCAGCAGGGAGACTGCTTCCCTTCCACTCTCTCTGCCTGCCTCTCTGCTCCTGTGATTTCTGTCTGTCAAATAAATAAATGAAATCTTAAAAAAAAAAAATACATGTTCTCAATGAGTAAAGAAGTGGTGCTTGAGGAAAGTCTGTATTGCCATTTAAAAGAAGGACATGACTAGCAAATTGGAGTAGTGAATTCTTGAAGTATTATAGACATGGACAGCAACAGAAGCTGACTAAAAATAAAATTGAGTTTTTTTTTTCATAAAGAGGTCTCAAACATTGTTATATGAAATCAGTATTGGGGGGGGTTATTTTTAGAATTTACTGTGTCAAATTCCTAAAACTTCTAAATGGTTATTTTTTGACAACTAAAGTCAGATCATTTGTTGGTAAGGTTGAACAAGTTTCTGAATTAGCTGAAAAGCTCACAGCCTGAAGAGGTGGAACTTTTAAATCATCTAGATGTTTTGGTGTTTTGAACTGAGAGATGACATGAAACTTTTTTTGTTTTTTTGGTTTTGGTTTCTGTTTTTTAAAGATAAAAGTCTAAATGATGAGTCTGTTTGGCAGAGGCAAAGTTGTTAATATTTGACAGGACTCAGTGTCAAAGACTTCATGGACTGTCAAAATGTGGGCAAACAAATCCTTGGGGCAGAGAAAGAGAAATATTTACATTCCCTAGACATTCGGTGGAGTTTCATTTCTTTTGACACCTTCCTTCTATACTAGATTCAAACATAAAAGAATGACAGGAATATAAGAGGACTTAAATTCAAAGTTCACTTAACTTCCAAAAAACAAATAAGAGAAATGGTTAAGAAGAAAAAAAAATCTTCAATTTTAATTTTTAGAATTCCTTAAATATTCTTTGTTTTTTCCTGAAAATGAAATGTCAAAAATATATAATTAGTGTATCAAGAATTAATAAATATTTTTACTGATCAAATGAAATTATTCTACAGGGACATTTACTTCTGACCTAGAACGTTTAGCACTATCTTTCTTCTTTTTTTGTAATTATGAAGGTCTGAATTATAAATTCAGACACAAGTTTCTATAATAGTAAGAGACTACCTATACAGTTATTTTTATAGTAAAGTTTATATTAATATTTCCTCTTATAGGATAATGCTCATTATTTTATACTTATGTTGTTGAAGTGCTATTTGAACAATTACATGTTTAAGTTTCAAACTGCAGGGGCGCCTGGGTGGCTCAGTTGGTTAAGCGACCACCTTCAGCTTGGGTCATGATCCTGGAGTCCCAAGATCAAATCCCGCATTGGGCTCCCTGCTTGGCAGGGAGTCTGCTCCTCCCTTTGACCCTCCCCCTTCTCATGCTCTCTCTCTCTCTCTCTCTCAAATAAATAAATAAAATCTTTTAAAAAAATAAGTTTCAAAATGCAAATGGTAAAAAAAAAATGAGTAATTCAAAATTATGAATTTCATTCTGGCAAAAAATTCTCTAGATAAAAACTTTTTTAAGTCTCCAGTAGGAGTTCATGGAGAGACTTAAGAGATCTGACAACTGCCGATGCACATAGAAATCTTGTGTATGTGCGAATAGATTGTGTTTTCTGGGAAGTTTGCTTTCAACGGATCTCACCAAATATTATTTTTAATTAGTTTAGATTGGTTTATTAAGTGAATTAATTATCTTTATGTTGTTCAAATTTAGTTGACAGGAATTTGTCAGGGATTTTAGAAAGCCTTCAAATTTCAAATGCCTTGGATTTTAAGACTTTTGACACCGTGAGAAACAATATGTAAATTGATGGTTATGTTTGTAAGCAAGTCCACAAAATTCCAGGCTGAATGCTCAATAAAAATAGGTTTCTGTGATCCCTCTGATCCAGAGTACTGTAGAAGTCAGTAAGGTAGTTTCCAAAAAGGTTTATTTGCATGCTGGGCAGGACAGTGAGTAAGAAAAACTTGGTAAAAGATAATATGCATGTGTTTGATGATAACCACATCCAAACAGGTTATTGTTTGATTAACACTTGAACGGATTCTTATTGTATGTTCATGTATTTATAACTTTCTTGAATTTTCACCGCAATGGGAACAGTTAGAATTTAGTTATTTGCTATTAAAATTGAGGGTGAGCTTCCCAAATAAATTTCTAGTTTTCTTTCTTTTTTTTTTTTTCCTTAAAAATCTGCAGATGTTTGACCCTTTCTGTAATGGCCTTTCAAAGAAAGATCTTTCTGTGTGTAAATTCAGTCAAAGATAATAAATATTACAGAAATTGAAAATACTCTTAGCATTCACAGTAGCTATTTTTAATTAAATGTGTGTTAATTAGTTCAAATAAAACTTTTACCCTCAAATTTTGAAATTCTGAAATTCTTCATATAGATTATATTTTATATCTATAGATTATATTATATAGATTACATATTTTCTGTTTATAGTACTCAACAAAGTCATTTCTTCTCACTTTAAGTTAAACCAATAAATTGTTAGTTTAACTAGCAGTTAGCCATAAGATGATAAAAATAATTACGTATATTGTGTCCATAAATTATTAAAATGGTTCATTAGAAGACTTTTTTTTAAGATTTTATTTATTTATTTGACAGACAGAGATCACAAGTAGGCAGAGAGAGGAGGAAGCAGGCTCCCCGCTGAGCAGAGAGCCCAATGCAGGGCTAGATCCCAGGACTCTGGGATCATGACCTCAGCTGAAGGCAGAGGCTTTAACCCACTGAGCCACCCAGGTGCCCCTAGAAGACATTTTTTAATAGTTTCAAAAATATAATACACTTTAAACTTACTCTAAGTTAAATTGTGAACCCTGTTTTTTTTTTCCTTTTACAAGTCACCACCGATTTATGAGTTTTTATTTTTTATATTATGATAGAAACAAAATTGTGATCTTTTTTGGTAAAACTTTGCCAGCATCTCATATGTGTGGTCCAGAATATTTAATTGCATAAAATGTGGGTCATATATTATTGTGAAGTTAATGGAATGGAAATGAGCATAAGCAAAGAGCAGAAGTCAATCATGTTAGATCCCATTTTGAGTTATTACAAGCCCAGTATCATAGGGTCTTTCTGTATTCCTTTTTCTCTTAATTACAATGATCATACTGTAATAATACTGAAACACTTTTCAGCAAGAAACTTTTGTTTTTATTTCTAAGTATTTCTTTACAGTATATACCAAAGAAGTGCTCCTTATATAGATGTCATTTACCAAAGTCACTTCCTATTAATCTCGGACCTATCTAGAATTAGAAATTGCTTAATATTTTTCTGTTTTCTTTGATTTCTATTAGAATATTAAGGCTAGATCTACCTATAAACCACAAAATCAGGAAGAAAAGTATCTCTTAGACAGGAAAATCCCTGTCCAACAGGTTTCTGGTCATTTTATAAGAAGATGTCTTAAATGAATTTTGTGAATAATTACATAATGCTCTAAGAAATGTAGGTTCAACCATTTTACCTGTGTGCCTTGTTGTTTCCAAGAATGTATAACTATTTGCAGAAAGTACCTTTTACTCTTCCAACTGGGAATAAAATGCAGTTAAGCAAATAAAAACTGTAGAACCTTTAGATTCAGTTTGTGCCTGAATCATCCCCCATCAGCAAGTTTCCCCTCAAAGGGTATGTATACCTTGGATTATGCCAATGTGTGCTCTGTAGAAGCTGAAGTTTCCCTGCCATTTTCTCTAGTGCTCCTAGAGATAGGTGCCTGTTTCCTAATGGGAAATTTAAGGTTCCAAAGTCCATTCCCAATCCAGAGAATCTCTTATTTTAAGTGCTGTCCTTAGCTGCTGTTCCTTTAAAAATTTGTAATAACACTGTGTCTTTGAAAGCCAGAAGTTTCATTTTGTGCTGAAATTAACATTTCCCTGCTGTAATAATAAGAGGCATGAAATTCCTATAATGCAATAGGAGAAACCGCAGAGGGTTCATTAACTCATTCCTAGAAGAGTCATTTAATGATACTATGTTCATTGGCACAAAGACTTAAGAATGTATTGGGTTCAGTGATGAAGAATTCTAAACGTTTTTATGAAGGCTTGGGGAGCTGCTGAAAAGTATTAATGTCTGGAGAATCATGATAAGATTTAGATTTACATTTTATTATTTTTTATTTTAATTTTTAAGTAAACGCTACACCCAACATGGGGCTCGAATTTACAACCCTGAGATCAAGAGTCTCATGATCCACCCAGTGAGCCAACTAGCCACCCCTAGATTTGCATTTTTAAAGATAATTTTTAAGGCAAAAAAAAAAAAAAAATGGAAAGTTCACTCTACATGCATTGCACAAGCAGGGACATTGGTTAGAAGGTGATTCAAAATAGTAAGGACTGCACGAATGTTATAGCATGGGAGTGGAGTCCTGTCAAATCAGGAAGATATTGCTTAGGTTCAAATACAAGCAACCTCCGGTATAAGGAAAGCCACTTTTTTCCCAATAAGAAAAAAAAAAAAAAAAGTCTCCCGATTGTTCATTATTGGTCATTTTGAATATATAAATTTTTAGAAGTTGTCAATTTACTTATTCACAACTTAAGCCACTGTTTAAATAACTTAACTTCGCTTTCCAAAGTACAAGTAAGCGGATGTGCAGAACTTACAACGTAGTAATCAGGAAAGAATTTTAGCTGAGGATTTGTCTTACAGTACTTTTCAATTCAAAAATCACTATAATTAAGTTAATCTATTTACCTTTTAAATTTTATCAATTTGCATATATAGATTTTTCTTAACGTTCCTTTTTTCTTTTTTATATGAAGGACTTTATGTAATAATTGTTGATGCCAGCTACTTCATTCATCCCAAAGGGCGATCTTTTATATTTTAATGTGCTATTCTTGAATGTCAACAAGCATCTTAGGGATATGTTTCCCTACAAATATTAAGTTAATTAACATTTTTTAAAGCCAGCTTTCTGTCTGCCTACATATGGCTTTATTTTCTTCAAAAACTCAAGGTTACCTTTGGTTTTTTTTCCAGTCATTTTTTTTTTAACATTTCTACTGCCATTATGTCAGTCAGTATCAAAAAGGATTTGTTAATCCCCCTTGACATGATGTTAATGTTTTAAGAATCCTTATTTGTGTTGCTTGCCTTTTTAATTATTTTCCTGTGCTGCTCCAATTTCTAACAATTTCTGATGTTTAAGATCTATTTTTGCTTTCCATATAAACAAAAAGAAACAAGTCTGTATAAGTGTTTTCAGACATTTTGATTGCCATGTACCCATGTCTTTGGAGACTTATTTTTCATGAACATTCAAAGCTTGATGTAGTGTTTCAGTCTGTTATTAGATATAAATAGAAAGTGATGTGCTGATAAAACTTGAACAACCAGCACTCTGGAGTGGGAAAGTCCTAATTTCTAACTTTTCCCAATTTCCTAGTGTAACCCGTTCCCTCACCCCTTTGCAAGGCTGATTTCATTCAGTCTGCCAGTGTGAGGTCACTAAACTTGGAAAGTAGTACAGTCACCTTCAGGAACCACCTGTATACTCCTCGTTCCAACACCCCACTCTATATTATAACCTTATACATTTCCTAAGTAGGTAAGCTCTATATTTTTTAAGGTAATAGTGTGCTTGGTAATATTTTCTATCATAGCACATTCACGTATTTTGAGATTTAGTTTGAAAGTGTCATTTGAACCCTGTAAAAAGTGAAACTTTGTAGGGGGTGATTCTGGGTAACTCAGATCTTCCTCTTACAACTTGAATTCATACATCCATAGGCAAGTATGTACATGTACAGCCAGATACAAGTAAAATGTTTCCATAACATATTCCCTTTTAAAAACCTCTGGGATGACATGAAAAATTTTCCGTCTGTTGCACCCTGGTTGAACTTAATGGCTGCTCCTAATTCCTAAATCAACTGGAAGGGTCATGATATTGTGCTCTTCATACACTCCTTAATAACACATCGAATGTTAATGGGTGTTCAGGAAAACAAAAACCAAGTTTTTTGCTAAGCTTCGAAGGGCGCTTCAGTCTTATCTCAATAAATCTCTTCGCCTGCTAGACAATGCATGTTATTATAATTGAACCTCAATCAGTAATATTTTTAATGTCTCTTTGGCTATTAGGTTATAAAAGCAATAGAAGAAGGATATCGTTTACCAGCACCCATGGACTGCCCGGCTGGTCTTCACCAATTGATGCTGGACTGTTGGCAAAAAGAACGTGCAGAAAGGCCAAAGTTTGAACAGATAGTTGGAATTCTAGACAAAATGATTCGAAACCCAAATAGTCTGAAAACACCCCTGGGAACTTGTAGTAGGTAAGAAATACCTAAGTGGATGGAATCTGGGAGACATTAAATATTCACCTGAACCATTTATCTCCTCAGTCCTAACCCAATGGCAAGCTGACATCTGGGTTAAACTATAAACCGATGTGAAATTTATTGTGTTCACAGAAATTTTTGTTTTTTTTCTTTTCAGATGGCTTACCTTAATTAAATTAGTATTTAATGAGACCTATTATTATTGCCTTTTGGTTTTCTTAAAAGTTATGGCAGCTATCACTGGCTATCTGTTTTAGAAGACTTTCCAACTGGAATTTTGTGATTAGGTGGCATTTCACATTTTCAAGTCAGTACTCCGATTACTGTCGCCTTACTTTTTTGCATGTGGCAATTTGCTTTGCTTTAAGTCTTTTAGTAAAACTAAAACTAGTTTCGTTTTATTACGTATTATTTATTTATTATTAGTAAAACTCTGTAAAGTTAAAGTTTATGACAGTAGCTCAGTAAGTGATGAAAGGGGCTTACCCGTCAAAACAAGTCCGAAACACTGCATCCATTCTCTGCACTTAGCTTGCCCCGTTGTGAGGCG
This sequence comes from Enhydra lutris kenyoni, assembly GCF_002288905.1. Taxonomy (NCBI): domain Eukaryota; kingdom Metazoa; phylum Chordata; class Mammalia; order Carnivora; family Mustelidae; genus Enhydra; species Enhydra lutris. Next base: position 1,055,362 of record NW_019154147.1, read on the forward strand.
CACTAAAAATCATTCCGCTCCAGCCACTAGGTGAACCTGATGCTCCCTGTGCCCTTGCATAGGTCGTAGGAACTCACTAGGCGCTCTCAAGGGTGCCGTCAGTACAGCGAAGACACGGAGTTCTCAATAGCACCACATAGTCAGAACGAGTTAGTCCACAGTCAAATGTGCTTCCTTTCCTCGCAGCTGCTTTTGGTGAAGCAAGTGAACAAATAAATATGGACTGATTACAAATACTGTTGGCTGGAATTTTAGAAATGTGTGGAAGACGCATCCGGAGGTCGTAAAATCTAAATACAATGTAAATTTCAGAGTTTGTAGTTTCCCCCGCAGCCTTTAGATTTGTATTAACTTGTCCGTTTATCCATTACTATAACACCCATTGGAATATGTAATTTTATTCTTTATAGCCTTTTTTTCCTCTTTTTTTTTTTTTTTTTTTTGTATAGGCAAAGACATTCTTTATTGGTTCATGGAAAAAAAAAATGTGCTTTTCTGTTTTCATTCATATCTAGGCCAATAAGTCCTCTTTTGGATCAAAACACTCCTGACTTCACTACCTTTTGTTCAGTTGGAGAATGGCTACAAGCTATTAAGATGGAAAGGTATAAAGATAACTTCACAGCCGCTGGCTACAACTCCCTTGAATCAGTGGCCAGGATGACTATCGAGTAAGTTGAATCTCTCAGAATTCTATTTAAGCATATATTATGTACAATCTGAGCTTTATACATCAGGCCATCTGCCATATATTAAAGAGAAGTAAACCACAAAATCAGGGAGAAAAGCATCTCTTTAATAAGTGCTTATTATGTGCCAGGCATTGTGCTAAATAGACCTTTGAAGTTGTAGTCCATTTTTAAACTCTCATAACAATAATTTTAAGTCAATAGTGTTATACACAACAAGATGTAGGCTCAGAGAATGTAAATATTTTCCCAAACTGACTCAACTAGTAAGTGATAATTCGTTTGTCTCTATAGACAGTGTTCTAAACACCACACCATGAGCCTTCCTCTTTCCTTGACCACTGTATCATTTGGGTGCCTACTGATTAAAGAAAGAAACTTTCTCCATTGCAAAGGAGGATTTCTTTCACCACGTTTTTGTATGACATTAAAAACTCAAAGCTTCATTCCCAATACCAAATGCATTTTGACATCCAATAGGATTACTTTCTGAAGAGATCCAAGGCTGCTTAATTCAATTAACTGTAACTGAGAGTTTAGCTTATATTTTGGAAGCTGTATGATTGACTCATTATTATTTTTTTTAACCTGACGAATGACCTCCTAAAACAACTTTTGAAGTTGCTGTGAACTGGAAGTGAAAAGAACTAAATTTTCATCTTTAGCTCCCTCACTGATTATGTGGTCTTAGGAAATCCACTTATCATCTCCGAACATCAGCTTCTTTGGCTGCAACATAACTCACGGGCAATGAAGCTCCTCTTGATCAGTGTGTTTGAAAATGGGAAACAGACTTCAAGGTTCTATGAGCGGATCCATCTTATGTACTGTTGTGCGAAGGGTTTCACATGTTTCAGCTGAGAGAGCCAGCAATCAGCTTCTCTCTCCTGGCATGTCAGGAGGTGGCATCTATGTGAACTTAAGCGTGTGCGTGCTATCTTGTTTGGTTTCCTTCTAGTTGCCACATGGGAGAGCTGGCATAAGTATACCCCATCTCTCCAAAGCAATCTACTTCACTGAAAAACTAGGATCCTCAAAGTCTTTTTGGACCACGACTATGAAATACTATGCTACTGTACTGTTGCCATCTTTTATCCACTTGCAAATACCTAAGCTCAATCTTCCTGGCTATTAGGAAAAGTAAAACATAGATAGACACAGTTAGTCAATGTCACATTTAAGCTATTAAATATAGGTATTGCACATTTTAGAAAGTAATTTTTTTCTAAAATGTAGTGAAATGATCAAACTGAACCGGAGTCAAGTATACAACCAATAATATGTTCAGAATTACCCTACAGTAATGAAACTCAATATAAATCTTTTGGTGATCATCAAAGATTCTTGATTTACTAGAGCCCCAAATGCTTACATTTGCACCACTTCCTCTTATAACCATTATCATATGGTTTCACTTACTTGTGGAGCATAAGGAATAACACAGAGGACATTGGGAGATGAAGAGAAGTGGGTGGGGGGAAATTGGAGGGGGAGACGAACCATGAGAGACTCTACTCTGAGAAACAATCTGAGGGTTTTGGAGGGGAGGAGGGTGGGGGGTTGGGTGAGCATGGTGGTGGGTATTAAGGAGGGCATGTATTGCATGGAGCACTGGTTGTAGTGCATAAACAATGAATTTTGGAATATTGGAAAAAATTAAATTAAAAAAATTTAAACTTCACTTAGGTTCAAGAATACCTTGCAAATAACATTTCCTGATCTTACCTTAAGTTAAGAATAATTTTAAGACTTTGATTAATTTTGTCTACAAAATTTCAGATCAGTTTAAAAATAACTTATGGCAGATTGAGAGCCTGAGCAGTTAGGTTCTTGGGAAGGAGCACGCTGATGAAGCTCGCCAATCTGACCCACTGTAGGAATATGATCATAATACCCAAGACCACTTAGACAAGATCTGTTTGCCTCAGATAAACAGAAGATTTAATTAAAGAGCTGATGACAATTGAGTACCAAATACATTCTTTGTAAGATAACTAACAAAATGCATTTGTCTTTTCCAGAGATGTGATGAGTTTAGGGATCACACTGGTTGGCCATCAGAAGAAAATCATGAGCAGCATTCAGACTATGAGAGCACAAATGCTACATTTACACGGAACTGGCATCCAAGTGTGATAAGCATTTCTCCCTTATGAGGGAGATTATGGATTGAGAGAGAACAGTACTGGCCTTCGGTATATGCATAAGAATGCTGCTAGAAGACAGTTGATGTCCTGGGTCCTTCCTACAGTGAAGAGAAGTTTTAAGAAGCACCTATAGACTTGAACTCCTAAGTGCCACCAGAATATATAAAAAGGGAATTTAGGATCCACCACTGGTGGCCAGGAAAACAGCAGTGACAATAAACAAAGTACTACCTGAAAACATCCAAACACCTTGAGCTCTCTAACCTCCTTTTTATCTTATAGACTTTTTAAAATGTACATAAAGAATTTAAGAAAGAATATATTTGTCAAATAAAATCATGATCTTATTGTTAAAATCAATGAAATATTTTCCTTAAATATGTGATTTCAGACGATTCCTTTTTAAAATCATTTGTGTTTATTCTTCATAAGGACTTTGTTTTAGAAAGTTGTTTATAGCTTTGGACCTTTTTAGTGTTAATCTATGACACATTACTACACTGGGTACCTTTGAAAGAATCTCAAATTAAAAAAAACAAAAACAAAAACAAAACAAAAAAAACAAACCACATAGCATGATTGAAGATATATCTCTGTCAGAACATTGGTATCCTTTTTGTGCCATTTTATTTTGTTTAATCAGTGCTGTTTTGATATCATTTGCTAATTGGCAGGTAGTCACGAAAATGTAAGTTGCCAAGAGCTCTGGTATTTTTTAAAAAGAAATTTTTTTGTAAAGATCAAACAACACACTATCTTTTCAATGAAAAAAGCAATAATGATCCATAAATACTATAAGGCACTTTTAACAGATTGTTTATAGAGTGATTTTACTAGACAGAATTTAATAAAACAAAAACACAAACGCAAATTGTAGGTTTATGACTATAAAAAATTGAGGCACTTCATCTAAAGAGTGTTGGTGAAGGCAAGTCTCTGAGAGCAAGAACTATCCAGTGTTACCTAAAATTTAATCCTAGCACATCGAGGTTTTTTTCAATATTGAGACATTAGGAAATTTAGGAGAAATAGTTGACGTATATTTTATATCCTATTCTGTTTAATGCAGTCCAAACACGAATAGAAAAAAGTAAGTTTTATATTAGAACTCTGAAGCAGGAGAAAAGGGGCAGTTCACATTTTCACCTTTCAGAAACAAATCGGCTGCACAGGATATCACCACTGCAGTTTTTAAAAAGCCTTTTATTTGTGAACACTGATGTCAGAAGCTTATTAAATGAAAGAACTCTTTTTACCGTGTACGGAAGAGGTGAAGGATCTGGCTTTTTTTTTTTTTAAGCTTTATTTATTAAACCATATTATTTGATTACTGTGTTAGAATTTCATAAGCAATAATTAAATGTGTCTTTATAGATATTTCAGGAATGTATGCATATTATGAGTAATGCTTTCGAAGTTACGAAAATCATGAACTACCCCAGAATTGAACTGTTGTACTTCCAAAGAGAATTGGGCTGTTTATAATGATTTTAATAGAGAAAGATCCCAGGGATCGGTCATAATTGGTCTTGTTTGATAATGTGGGCATCCACAAACAAACAAATAACAGAAACAAAAACCTGTAAATGTTCCTTTGTAAAACTTGTAAATTTTATTTATACTGTCTTGTTTTGTACACACATTTCTCTGTAGTGGGCTCTGAATACATTGAAAATGCACTATATTTTTCTATTTTACTTGCAGAGCATCACAAAAGAACAGGTATTTTCAGTGCTACATAATGTGTTTTCCCACATTTAGGACCAAAGATGGCTATAGAAAAACTCAAATGGATTGCTTCCCAAACCCCTCCCCACCCTTTTTTTTTTCTTTTAAATCACTGTACAGTGTTATTTGATATTTTAATTTATTTTTTGATTGACTAGAAAAATCATTTTAATTTCACTAAAATGTTTTTTGTCCCTAAGGAAAAATAATCTGTAAAATACTTTTAATTAGCATAACACAGTCACCTAGACACTTCCATTTGTAATCTTTGTAATAGACTGTAAATATATTTTTGGAACTATAACACAATGTGCTTGAGGGTTATTTTTCAGTGTCTGCAGTGTATACAAGTGTTTATACTAAGTACAGCACTTTACAATTCTAATCAGTAGCATTGGCCTTTGAGAGAATGAGTGAAAGAGTTTGAGTGAGTGTTCCTAATTCCGTTTGGATTCTAAACTCACTAATAATGAAGTTCTTTTCCTGTTCATAGCTTAAGGTGCTTATTTTTTCTATTAAAATTAAATTAACAAAAAGCCATTCTAGAAATAGAAGACATAGTATGGTACATGCAAACAGTGTCTTTCCTGCTTTTTTCTAGCACTAGATTTATAGTTGATTAGTCTTTCTTGAGTAGAAGGGCAGAATAAAAGTTTTTTTGAGTTTTTTTTCAAAAATAACTTTTTCTTCAGCAATATACCTCATCTGCCTTAAATTTTTTACAGCTCTTTACAGGGAAAGGGGAGAAGGGATGGGAAAGACACACAGCACAATAGGAAGTGTATGAATACATCACTCTCTCGTTCGTAGGTTTCTTTTCCCAATCAACGTTATGATTTTGAAATACATGTATGTGAAACAAATATTCAGAGAAGAAGAATTAACATTGTAATGCTGATTGTAATACTCTCTTCCAGAAAGAGATGAAATGGTATAATGATAAGAATGTACAACTTGCACCTTGAAATCTTTTTTTGATAAATTAGTGCTCAGGGGAGGAAAGGTAGAGAAAGCGAACGTCAAAAATAGAACTCAAAAATTACAAAAAATGCAAAAGGAAATGGCCTCCTTGCTTTAACAGAGCCACTTTTTTTAGAATGCTGTCTTCACACTTGACTTGTGTTTTGCATTCAGTACTGAAATAAAAGTAACTTTTATTACATCTGAATCTAACATTTTCTCAGCAATCGATCTGGGCCTTGTTGACTCGAACTGGTGGTTTATGCTTGTCAGAGCACTATTAGTTGAATCACATTGTATACTTATGTAATCTACATTAGCTAGCACTATTTAGGACTATATTTTAATTGCTCCTCTTATCCGTGTTTTTAAGACAATTAAAATGGTGTAATTCACCTCTTTTTTTTCTTTCTTTCTTTCTTATTTTTTTTTTCTTAAATTTAGGTAATGCTGATATTCTCCCTTTCGTTTCCTGAGTGGCCAGAACAGTGCTACTCGCTGATGTGCATGTTCAAATAAATTATTGATGTGTATTTTTTTGCTCTATGTGGAGAAATCATGGGGAACTTGGGGCGAGATGTGCTCTTTGTTGGTTGAATTTGTCCCTCCTTGCCTAAGAATTACTACAGGGGTCATCCTTTTATAAGGACAAACTGCTTTTGAACAGTGTCTTCAATGTATCAAGCACAAATAACTCTTTCTTCAACACGAATCATAAGTCTCTTTTTACCAGCTTAAAATAATAAACAAGTCTATTAGACAATGGAAAGAAAATCCTGTCTCCAATCATTGGCGGGTTCCTTTATGTCCCTTACTCATTTATTTTCTTACACAATATCATGAAAGATGAGATGTCTAGAGTAAAGGTTTCATTGAAATATTTCAGTGGACCAATTAGAATACGAAGAAAATTAATAGCCACTGATTCCCTTCATCCTTTTGCACAGTGACTTAATTCCACTCTAATTATTATAGAATAACAAGTTAAGACTGTATCTTCAAAGAGCCCTACTATCAGACATTTTAGTTAAAACCTTGTTCTTTTTTTTTTTTTAATTGAAACTGCAACTACATGGTACTAATAAGGATATCTGTATGTGAAAGTAAATATTTTGTCATCAGACCCTGACAAACTCTTTAGACATCTGATATAAAATGGAAGCTTGGGGAGTTTTGGCATTTAAGATATTGCAGGATGTGAACAGGGGATCCAGAGCAAACGGAAAAGGTAATAAACCCAGTGGTCTGATTGGGTCGCTTGCCATCGACCCTGACTCAGTGATCCTTCCAACTTTCCCCTGCAACACAGAGAACGAAGTGCTCCCTATTTTGCAGCATCGCCATCTTAAGCTCTACATGCTTAACAAATATCTAAACATGTTTTCAAAAATGAGAATAGACTAAGACCAGCTGAGATACTGTCACTGCTTATTACTTCTGCTGGTACTCAGGCTAGGCTGAGCTGAAACACAAGGCTTAATCATGAAGTCTCGGCTACCCCTAACTAGTCTACAGGCAAAGCTCTTGTGAAGTTCACACGGAGATAATTATGTAGCTCAAAACACTGATGGGCAGTCACATGTGGTCTCTTAAAAGGACTGGATTCGTAAGCAGTACAAAGATACTCTATCCTGCCAGCACGCGTTTCCCTGCACAAATGTAAAGCTATTAAGGATACACAAAAGGTCTATCACTAGGTAAGAAATAGATTTGAAACTCACGGTGATCATCAGTACCAATTTCGTTGTTGAAACACTTTTAACTCCTACTTTTACCGTTTGTTTTACATTATTAGCTGCATGAAAACTCAGTCTCGATTTTGAGGAAGGCTGCTGAAAGGAAGACACGTAAAGCAAAAACGTGGTCAAATTCTTGAGTGCAAAAGATCATTAACTAACTCCTGATACTAACAAATGAGAAAAGGCAGTGCATGGTGACTGGCAAAGATCCAAGCTGCCCTGAGGGGAATAGCACCCTCACAGTTTATTGTTAATGTTCCCTCAATACCCCTTACCTCCCTCCTCTTCTTGCTCTGGCTAGTACATCTCAGCTTGAAGAATATGGGCAAAAGAATGTAATATTTCAACAGGAGTGCTTCTGTGAGTCTCATCAGATTTAAGTGCTGTAAGGGGATATTTTTTCAAGTTCAGTGATTGAATGTAATTAAATCTATAATTAAACAATAAAAGACCTCTTCTGATTGACCTTGAGGTTAAAATAAATTTAATTAATTGATCTAATTTAATTGGACCTATTGCACAAAGTTTGGTAGGTAGCAATAAGTAGCTGTAGTGTTCTGTAGGTATGTAACAGCACGAGGAATTCTTGACATGTGTAAAAGCAGTAGGGATTTCTAAATTTCCAGCATTTGATGATTTGGAGATAGTAGCAAATGAGGAGTTGTCTAGTCTCCATAAATAGCAAATAAAGCTCAATCAAATATAGCCTGTGATATGTGTATCATCATTTCAAATTTCCTGGGTTTCTACTGCTGAAAATTATCCTTGTTTCCCTTTTGAAATTCACAGCCTTTAATTAAGTATATTTGTGAATTTTATATCAAAAAAAGAATGCACAATATATATTTTTTAAATGAGTGGCTAGTCATAGATCTTAATTAAATGTGCTCATGGGCACCTTTGTTTTTTAAGTAATGTTGAGTCTAGCTTAGTAGAGAACTAACCTATACCATTCAAATCTCACCATTCCGCTATGTAACCAAAGCTAATTAAAGACCATGACTGGACAACAAACTCTAGTAAAACAAACGGAGAAAATTAGACTATATATGTAGAATGAGAGTTTACATAAGTCACATGCTTTTAAAAATATTTTGCAATACATAGAAATGAGGCAAACAACACAGGAATGCTTTTTAAGGGGCACCTGGGTGGCTCAGTGGGTTAAGTGCCTGCCTTTGGCTCAGGTCATGATCCCAGGAACCTGGAATCCAGCCCCATGTCGGGCTCCCTGCTCAGCAGAGAGCCTGCTTCTCCCTCTCCCTCTACCTGCCGCTCCCCCTGCTTATGCCCTCTCTATCTCTCTCTCTGTGTCAAATAAATAAACAAATCTTTTTAAAAACAGAATGCTTTTTAAAAGTGATGAATTTGCAGATTCTTACTACACTGCTCGGATAGACTCTGAAGCAAATTAAAAGAGAAAGTCGTAAGTTTAACCTGATATCTCTCTGTCAATTTGCTATAGAGACACACACTGCTAACATTGAAAACCGGACAGAATATGAGGCTAAAATGTGTTCTTTCCAAAGGAAAAAGACCCACACATTTTTTCAGCTCTAGTGTTTGCACAAGTGTTTTCAAATCTCTGCTGGGCATGGGATCTGGGGCCACACATTACTGTAATTCTGTGTTTTCACTAGATCTTTGTGAGTTGCCCACCAAGCTGCGTGTGTATTCACCAGGACCCAACTTAACAGAACAAAACAGCAGGAACCTGATGCCACAAACAGACCTGGTGAGCGCTACCTGACAAAAGGATGGGAATTACCACAGGGGCTGTTCCTGCCAGTTCAATGACAGCATTCTTCAAAAAAAAAAAAAAAAAAAAAGCGCCACCTGTTAGGTCAGTTGTGGTGTGGGGCCAACCGAACACGGAGCAACTAAATCTCCCCTGATCTACTAATAAAACAAAGCCAGCAAACACCCAATAATGCTAGTCTTCAGATTTGGAAGTGTGTATCAAAGGCAGGGATAAGTTACAGGAAACCGAGAGTCAGGAGAAGCTGAGTTTGATGGGAGAGGCAATGCAGAGCTCTGGGCAATTCTGACCAGAAAGAGGATGTGGTGGGAATGAAGTCGAAGGGACCACAGTCTGGCAGGGCTGCCTGACATACGAATTAATTCCTCTTTATTTCTGGATCAGAGCCATAGACTATCCTCTCTGCCTCCATACCTTTACTCCTTTTTCACATTCCCTCTTACTTTTCCAAGTGGGGGAAATTCCTCTCTTCAAGACGCATCTCAAAAGTTCCTTCCTCCAAGTCTTCACTTCCTGACACCAAGGAGCCAGAATCATCCTTCTTGTGCTTTGCTTATGCTGTTGTGCTGTGGTTCTCCCACTGCGCTCTGTCAGATTATTTGTATGTGTGTCTCTCCCACTGGATCAAGTACTCTTGGAGGGCAGAAGCCAAATGGAAATCTTTGTTTTACGTCCTTTGGGACTGAGCCGTTTCTGGCACTCAGTAGACACTCTATAAATATTTTAGAATCCTTGAAGTGCAAATTAATTCAAATTGGTTTCTTCTTAAAAGGTAGTGAGGATCAGGTGCTCTGAAGGATGAATGGGGTGCAGTGAAGGTGGTAGTAAACCAGGTGCTGACGGAGAAAACTAATTTCAGAGCACGGATGGCTGCTCCTGTGATAGGCCGGGGCAGCAGGGACAGCCCAAGGGACCCCACAGAGGAGCACGGAGACACGGACCCGTGTGAGAAAGGGAGGCAGACAGAGCTGATTAGTAAGCAAGACCAGGAGGTACCCAATGCAGGCTCTTCCAGCTGTTGGAAAGGAGGAGGTATCACTGGTTATAAATAAAAGAGCAAGAGTAAAGAGGGACTTGAAATCAAGCACAAGAAATTGGACTTGATGAGAGAAACAATGAAGGGCTATTTACCAGTATCTTCTTTGATGAGGCAAAGGCATGGAAAAAAAAAATTTTTTTTTAAGGACCAGTAATCTGCAAAAATAAATGAGATGTGATTATGACTAATTAAAAATCAGGCTTAGACAAGAGAAAAAGAGTATTTTTCTTCTTCTCTAATGAAAATACCCCTCACTCCAGCTCTCAAACTCAAGACAGCATCAGTAAATCTAGAGTTAAGTAAATGTATTATAAAGTGGACCTTCGTAAGCCAGCCTGGAAGTCTTCTTACCATTTACATTATGAAGAGGCAGCCATGGTAGGCAACAGCAGAGGTTTGAAAGACAGACCACATGGGACTAATTCTTGTCACGACAGGTGCAACAGATTTAATTTCTCTGTTTCCCTCTTCCTATCTTACCTGTAAAACAGTTATAAAGAGTACCCACTCTAAGAGCTGTCGAGGGGCGCCTCAGTGGCTCAGTGGGTTAAGCCTCTGCCTTTGGCTCAGGTCACGATTTCAGGGTTCAGGGATCAAGTCCAGTATCGGGCTCTCTGCTAGGCCTGGAATCTTCTTCCCCCCGTCTCTCTGCCTGCCTCTCTGCCTATTTGTGATCTCTGTCAAATAAATAAATAAAATCTTAAAAAAAAAGAGTTGTCGAATTTGTTAATTGATAGTTGGAAAGTACTTATACAATAAGTACTCAATACATGTTAGCTCTTATCATTTCTTTGGGAGATATTTTTGCCTATATTTCAAATTATCTGTCTAACAAACACTTATGAACACATTTTTGTGAGTTCTGACCTAACAGACAAAGGTATTTTAGAATACAAATTCTATGTTTTTTTCCCAAATTTTGTCCTTACCCTTTTCTCAGTTTTTTTTCTTTTTTAAATCACCACTAACCATATCTCTTAAGTCAGTACCGAAAGAGTCAAACTTCACTCATCTGGCCATAAACAATCCTTCACTACATCCAACCGATTTTAACTCTTTGATATTTCTGGAATCTACCACCATTCTCCCAGCCACTGCCCTAAATTAGGTTTTCATCACCTCTCACCTAGACTAATGTCACATCCTCTACTCTGTTTCTCTTCCTCTAATCCTTCTTAATTACAACTTTCAGAGTCATTTCTCTAACACGTGTCTGATCATGTTTTCTCCCAGTTTAAAAGACTTTAATGGCCCCTCACTAATTGGAGAATTGCATTCAATTATGTAACATATCATCATCAGTTGGGATCATGCCTGTGTGATCTTCACATTATCACCTCCTGCTGGACTGAACAATTTGTGTCTTTGGCATACAAAGTTCTTTCACACGCCCTTGTCATTATGAGTTTTCTGAGGAGGGAAAGTGAATCTCTTATTCCTCCTAGTACCTACTGATCCCAACACAGATTTAAAGGCCAAAATAGTTCCTATTCCTATACCTTAAAGCAAGAATATGTAATTACCTTTAAAACAAATACTGAACAAAAATTTAAGTTTGAGGAAAAACACATATTCCCCCTCAATTTATAATTGATATCAAGATATCATTTTTTCCACTTTTTATGCATCTTCTTCAATGACTTAAATACACCTCTGGAAACTATAAGACAAAACAGATCATTTATTAATAAACATTGCATTCTGAGCTATAGTAGAAGATTATATCTATATGTTTACATGCTCATTTACATGTTCTTTAATCTAAACATACTTTTAAAAATTTGTCTTTGACTTCTATTTATTGAAGAAACTGTGGGTAGGTTCCTGCATGGCTTTATTCCACCATCGTGTCTGGAATTGGAAACCTTCTCTAGGGCTCCTGGGTGGCTCAGTTGGCTAAGCGTCTGCCGTTGGATCAGGCCATGATCCCAGGGTCCTGGGACTGAATCCTGAGCGTGACTCCCTGCTCAGTAGGGAGTCTACTTTACCTTTTACCTCTCTTCCCCCTGCTTGGGCTCACTCACTCTCACTCTCTCTCGAAAATAAATAAATAGAATCTTAAAAATAAAAAAGGAAACCTTCTCTAATTTTTCTTTACCCAGTTATATTATATAGTATTTTACATTGTTCCTTTATCTGTCAATTATGTTGCCTCACAGACAGGAAGTAGAACATTTGTCCAGCTCACATTTCTATTGCAAAGCGTGGCACAGTCCCCAGCACCTCAGATTGTTAAGACGTGTGTGTTGAGTGATTGAAAGTCATGTGACCCTCAAGCCAGGGGCTCTGATGCTCCAGCAGTTGGTCCCAACCTAAGGCATGAAGACCAATCTTCTGACCTGAGCCCCTTAATCACTCTCATCCTACAAAAGTGTATCTCTTCTCAATGTCACAGAGATTTCCCAGATGCTGCCCTGTGCCATTCCTCACACATCTTTATTGACCTTATTTCATCATTATTGACCTTAAAACTATGTATAATCCCATCAGGAGCCTCCAGACCACATTATCACACACTTTGTACCAACACTTAATTCCGAATGAAATCAGCAGTGGATGGTCACAACTTAATTTTGGATTTGATAAAGCATCATATTTATATTTAATTAACTGATCACAAACTTTTTTCTTGGGGAACAGATATGCAATTATAACTTCAACATTTCAAAGCACATTCTGACTAGTGAAAATATGGCAACTGCCATAACTTCTGTATATTTTTTCTACCCATCCTTTACCAAATAATCAACCACTTTACGTATTTTCCTAGCCTTACAGCTACTTCTTTCCCTTAGCGAGAGGTCTGTGTGGCCTTCGCACAAAACAATATCATGCTCAATATTTAGCCTGTTCTCTTCACTTTAATATTCTTAAAATGCATACCTTCATGCTTTATCACTTGTTTGTGTAAGTCGAGTTAAATAGGCTAAACCTGTGCTTCTATGATTCTTACACTGTCTTTGTTATCCGCTCCCACTGCAACAGTAGACCCTGTTACCTGCCCAAGCCATGCGTCTGGGAAGAAGGCTGAAACGTCTTTGCATCTGATGCCTTCACACATTTAGTATGTTAATGATAACAGCTGAAATCTGCTACTAGAAACGTGCATTTAATTACATGCTTTGGCCATCATTTAGGAGTAAATATATTATTGCGTTTCTTATTTTCTTTCCTTCTTTTATAAATAGAAACTTAATTTACTAATATAGTGGTGCGAATTTTCTCTATGCATGAGCTGTTGCCCTGGAGTTTCTGCAAGGGAGCTTCCTTCCCATACAGTTCCCTAGCATTGCTTAGAGGCTGAATAAATAGTGTTTGCAAATGGTAGGTACTAATCAATAATTTTGACTAAATGAACAATGATGTAGTTGCCATTGGGGCTAAAAAAAAAATACATTTGAAGTTTAACTGAAATACAATCTTTTACCTGCTTGATAGTATCTCAATTTTGACTAAGTTTTAACTACCATCATGTGTAACTTCATATAAATGTAATATCAACAAAGAATCTTCACACTTGGAGAGGATAAATTGAGAACCAGGTTGGAGGGGAAATTGAGAAGCTCTCATTTGTAGAAATATTAGCCCCGGTTTCATCATTTACTGATTCCTTAACTTTCGCAGAACAATTCAAATCTATGAAACTCTGTCTTCTTATTCATCATACTGGATATATCTGCCTTCTTTTTCCATAACAGCAGTTTTATGAAGACCATATAAAATTAGGAAGACAAATGAGATTTAAATAATATAGAGCAAGTTTTAAATTCAAATTATGATGATTTTATTTTTTTGAGTTGAATTTGAGATGCTATCATCTTGCCAAGTTCTGTACAATTTTCCGTTAGCCTAGCAAGTTCTAAATAAATGTGCGTAGCAAAAGATATTGATAGTTTCTTATTTATTCATGATTTTGGTATATTTTCTTCAGGTCCGGATTGGTAGTTCCTAATATCCTCATGACTTTCCAAGTGTCCTGACTTGGACATTATCTAAGAATCCCTCCACTTTGCTTTCACTTTGTGGCTTCCTGTCAAACAAAGGAGCAAATTCAAGGTGTTTTCTTGTTTTTCGTTTTGTAGCTTCTAAAGCTCCCTACAATCTTGTAGCATGTTACCTAAAAGGTATCCTAATCCCATAAACTCTAAATCACACGCTCTACTCTCCAAACTACATACCATTTTTCTGTTCTTACAGCCCACCCAGAGTTTCTCAGTCATCAAGAATTCTGTATGTTGGCCCCTAGGTTATGGGACCCACACACATGTGAGCTGCCTAACTTTAACAACTGTAACTTTGGCAGGAGTAAAGGATGTTTCCTTGTTCAGTAGTGCTCTGGGGTACAATAAATTTTGATTTCTCTATTTTAATTTTGTTGGCTTAGCACTGTGTGGAGAATGTTAGATAATGTTATTATCTCGAGTTTGCTCATCCTGAACTGTCAGCCACAGGACTAGAACCAAACATCTAGAGTTGAAACTATATGACTACGGTTGGGACAACATTGCTCCTATGTTCTGTTTCATTTTTGAGATTCATAACTTGGATGTCAATATTCACATTGAACTCCATCATGGCAGGCCTTTTCTGGCCCTTCTCACTGTGTTTCAGATGATCTCGAAGTCAAGTAAGAAGATGACTGGTATTTAGAGGACTATTTTTTGCTTTGTTTTGTTTCTGGTTACTCTTTGGATTTTCAAACGGCTCATTCTATTTAAAATAAAATAGATTGCACTGCTGCTTTTTTATTTTAATGTATTTCAGACAGGTAGAAATGTGTGTGCATGGGTATAAATAGCAATGCTTTAAAGCTAACCATTTTGAGACTATTGTGACTGGATAAGTGAATCCGTAAATGTTATTGAGACCGAAGAAATACATTTCAAAGAATTACTGAGGTAAGCTCCAGTTTACTTGGTAGTTTCTCCATCTTTGACTCTAAAATTATAATTATTATCATGGGCAGATCCATATAATTTTTTACAATATTTGGCATATTGTGTCTTGATTTGCAGTTTCCTAAAAATTGCCTGCAATTCTGTTTCTCAAAACTCCCACCTTTGGTTATCAAGTGTGTGGCATCTTTTTCTCAATTTAACATTTCAAAATCTGATGGCAAAGGGGGACAGTAGTCCCTGTTTGTGTTTCCAAAGTAGATGTGTGAAATTGTTACCTTCCTGGGATTCCAAGACATGACAATTAAGTCTCCTGTTCTCAGTCAAATTATAACAAGTCTGAGCAAGGTAGACTCCCGCACTTGCCCTTGGCTGGAGGGAAAGGTGAGTACTGTTTGGGACTGAAGAAGGTAAAAAACTCTTTTGTTTCTTCTTTCAGGGTCTATCCACTAACGGCGATATGACCTTGGGCTGGTTACAGAATCACGATTTGGCTCATTTTTCTTTTCTGTTAAAATAAAAATGATAAATAATATCTGTTTTATAAATTTGCTCCTAAAATTAAATAAATGAATGTATGTGAAGACCTTAGAAGCATGCCTGGTGGTTACTATTTTAATCATTAAGCTTTGTGATTAAAGACCCTCCAGTATTTATAAGTTAAGGGACAGGAACCCATCAGAAGATGGTTTGCCACATTTTAAATATCCAAAAAGGTTCTCTGAAAGCAACTTAAATGTTAAGCATTTCATTAGGCCTCATAGCCCTCTGCCTATGGAAGAGTTAATGATAAAAGATGTAGAGAACCCAAAAAGTAGCTGTAGAGAACTTTTCAAGGAAGGATCTATACCTGAGTATGTAGATTTCTGGAGTCAAGCTAAACTTTTGGAAGAAAACCTGCTTAGGCACTACCTTAGGGCAAACAATGTGAACTGTAGATTTCTTAAGCCTCTTCCTAATCAGTTGCAGATGAGATAATTGCACAGATATTGGAGCAAGACACACTTTGCTTATGGTACGGACTTGGCCACTCACTCACCGTGATTTTGAGGAATCCCCTCAAACTATTTGAGTCCTGGGATCAAGCCCCATGATGGGCTCCTTGCCCAGTGGGGAGTCTGCTTCTCCCTCTACCTGCCTCTTCTCCTGCTTGTGCTCGCTCTTTCGCTCTCTGACAAATAAATTAATAAATTTGTTTAAATAAAAAATATAATCAGGATACCAAATTTTTAACGATGTAGCAAAATATTTTAATTACCGAATTGACGCTTAGCATTTTCTAAAATTCACCTAACATCACAGAGGGGAGAAAATGTCAAGGTGAAAGAGATTAAAAGCCAATTATTTGTGGAAGCAGAGGTATATTGCTGCGATGCACACACGCACACACCCACACAGAAGTCAGCTCATTGAACGGGGTGTTTGTGAGTACATAGGATAAGCTGGTGTGTATAATGCAATCCAATACCGCTGGTAGTGTGGATAATAGTTTAATTCTCTATCAGGACTTGATATTAATAGTGATGAAATGTAAGGCAAAGAATGAGAAATGCCTAATTACTATTTTTATACTTAATGTCCCCTTTTGCCCAAATTCCCTTTCCTTTTAATACTACTACTACCTATTGAAAGTTAATTTTCAAGAAAGTATAGCAACAGCTTGCCTTTCTAAAACTGCATAGGTTTACAAAACCCATTTCTTTCCTATTTTCTAAATAGCTGTAGGCAGAATCATGAAAATTACAGAAAAACACAATCTCCCTCTACTTTATCTTTATATACATTCTATATTGTGTCACCAGCAGGAAAAATAATATCTTGCCTTCATGCACAGTTCAGCATATAAAAGGTAATCTATTTGAATAACTATGCAAAGAGCTTCAGCTAAGCAATAAAATGTAAGTCAAGAAAGTATCTACACCTCATCCTTCTAGGAATGTTTCAAAATGGGAGCACGTAAACTTCTAGTTGGTTGGCAGGCGGTGATCAAACTTACAGTTCTGGCCAGGCTACTGTGGTACTGGACAAAATCTACATTTGAAATATTGGGAAAAGTTAAAAAAAAAAAAAAAAGAAACGCTTTCAGTAGTTTGACTTCTCTGCTTTTCTTCAAAAATATGAATCAAAGTATTGCCGTGATTTCTATATTGTAGAACTCCAATGGTGAAGTCCTGCATTTTTGGAAGCATTTCCACCTATTTACCAAGTTTTTGGTGTAGAATGTTTTCTAATTTCTTTCTTTCATCTGCAGGACAGCAGTTGAGGCTTGCTTGAAATAATTTATTTTTTAAAACTTTCAGTGTCTTAACTATTTCTGAGGGAAAAGCTACTTGTAGGGCTCTTAAAGAAAAAGAAGGAAACAGAGTTGGCCTTATTTTTTATTTTTTAAAAAAGATTTTATTTATTTGAGAGAGACAGCGAGAGAGGGACCACAAGCAGAGGGAGTGGGAGAGGGAGAAGCAGGATCCCTGCTGAACAAGGAGCCCCATGTGGGACTCGATCTCATGACCTGAGCAGAAGGCAGACGCTTAATGACTAAGCCACCCAGGCGCTCCTGGCCTTATTTTTTAAATAACCAAAAATAATCACGTAAACAAATAAATTACATGGTATTAGGTTACCTGACATCTTGACAGCAGTACAATTTCTGTGTTTACCTCATGTAATTTTCATAAAACTATCAGGAAACATTTACACATTGCTTAACTGTCTTTAGAGGTGAATAGAAGCACAACTGGTCAAAGCCCTTCCAATAACTAGCACTTCTCACACCATCACCAGATTGGGAATCATTTATCATAAACCTTGAGGGATCCTGGAATTAAAACAAACCAAAACAAAACAAAGAAAAAAAAACAATTAATTTTACTTTAAAAAAGTGTAGGAGAATAGCCTTCTCATTTATATTTAGAACCAGAGTTCCCATTGCTTAATAAGCTATGCATTAAATATTTTCTGTGATTACCTAAACCCGAGCATTCTAATTCTCTTGCCAGTCTCATAACTGCTTACACCCCAGTCATGCCTTCTGTAGCAGGCTTGATTCTGTTGCTCACGCAGTTTGAAATCTTGCCTGATAGAAATATCTTAATTTTAATTTTTAATTTGCCACTTTACTTGGATATTACTTCAAACAAAAGCCAAAACTCATAGTCAGAAGGCAACCCCAAATAATTTAGCCTAAATATCTGCTTGAGTGTGAATAACTTTAGTTTGCAAACTGGTGTTACATATCAAAGGAGAGCAGAGCCTAGGACTGAGTTCTCCCAGTTCACGTTTAAGCTCGTAATTCCCAAATTTGGACACACAGAAGAATTCCCTGGGGGTCTTTTAAAAATATTGATGCCTTGCTCCCATCAGCAGCATTTTGATATAATTTGTTGTGGAGTGCAATCTACATATGGGGATTATTATTATTATTGTTATTTTTTATTTTGATCCAGGTGATTTTATTATGCAGCAAAGTTTGGGAACCGCTGATGTGGAATGTGGATTTATAGGCTCTGGGATGGACCAGACTAGCACTCTCAGCTCTTTCCTCACTTAAAAGAAATCTTATAAATGATGATTGTTTGCAAGTTTCCTTTCCATTCCCACCCCTCATAACCTCAGGGAAAATGAAACAGTTGCCTCTGTCTCGTGATTTTTCATAAAGCTTTAGACATGTCTACAATTGGGGAATGTACGGGGAATGATATTCATCTTATTTATGTTAATCCTCCTTAGCCAAGAAATGGGAAGTTGAGATCATCCCTCTGGATCAGCAGAAATGTGTTTATCATTGCCATAAAATTGTTTGGAGGCAATTTGAATACATTCTTCAGGTTTGTAAAAGATTCACGAAATAGCACTGTATTTCCCTGTGGGTCATTCTATACCATGTAGAATACCAAAGGCTAAGACCAAAAAACGAAAAAAAAAAAAAGATTCCCGATGTTATTATTTCAGAATTCTAAGTGATTCTGTATGAGTACACCAATTTAACTCTATAGTAGTCATCATGATTTTGCCTCTTCATGGAAAATATTTTCAGCTCTATCTCATCAGCGGAATTTTCAAATAAATGGCAAGTTTCAGATATGTAATAATAGGGCTTTGTAATATCTTTACAAAATACAGAAGTGCTCATAAAGTTTGTCTGATTTTTATTAGACACTTAAGGTAAATATGCCTTTAGAACAATTTTAGAAGGACTAAAAATGGGACAAAGATATTTCCATAGATTTCATAGTACTGATATTGGTTTGTGATTTCTGATATTTTAAATATTAGAAGTGTTCTTTAGCTATATATAATCAATAGTACAAATTTTTTTCAGTCTCTAAAACTTTTGTTTTTATTTATTTGAGTATAGTTGACACACAATGCTGCATTAGTTTCAGGTGTATAACATAGTGATTCAACATCTCTCTACATTATGCTGTGTTCACCACAAGTGTGGCTACCATGTGTTCACCATACAATGCTGTTACAGTATCATAGACTTTAATCCTTCTGCTGTGCTTTTTATTCCTGTCTTATTTATTCCTTAATTGGAACCTTGTGTCTCCTTTTCTCCTTAACCCATTTTACCCATCGTGCACCCTCCTTCCCTCTGGCAAATTTCATTTATTAACTATATCAGGAGCTCTGGAGCTTACCTGTTTTCCTTCTTTTCTTAACTAGGATTAACTAGTATTAACCAAGCATAGTTTCCAAATATATTTAAATAATCAGTAATAAAAATAATAATGGTTAGTGGTCTATTAACAATAATAATAGTTAACATTTTGCCAGGAATATGCTAAACACGGTACATGAATTATTTCAGTTATGTCTTCTAAAGTTCAGAAAAGCAAGAATTTTTATTATCTCTACTTCCTAGATGTGGAAATAAGATTAGGGAGATTAAGTGATTTTCCCTAGTTATACACAGAATAAACCATAGGAGCCAGGATTCAAACCTAGGTAAATTATCTCCAGAATCCATGCTCACTGTAACATAATACAATTAACACAAGAGCTTAAGGAAATGTGTAAACATCTAAACATCCTGAAGGAAAACTTAAAAGCCAGTCACCATTTATTGGCCCATGTGATATGTTGTTCAGATATTTAGAAATATGAATATACATGGATTTTATTTTTAATCAAATACTTGCTATCACTTACATGCAGTCTTTATTTTTACATAAATGGATTGATAGTTAACAAAAATCCAATTTTTTTTTATTTGTTTTCGGAATAAATACATACACATTTTAAATACTAAATACTATGTGAATAGTCAGCATCTGGATATATATTAGTGAAACTCAAAAAATAAAAACTTATACATTAAATAGAAGAATATTTGTTGCCCATTTCGGGTGTAAACCTCACATCCCCCCTTCACCCTCTTATTACCTGACAATCAAAGTATATCAGGGACCAGGCTCTTTAGAACATCAAACTCAAACAGCTTAACCCATAACTGATCACTTTCAAAGACTTTCAATTTAAAAAAAGCCAAACAATGTTAGGTTTTTCTTGTAGGTACATTCACAAGGTGATATATGTTCTGATGTGCTAAGACAATGCCTAGAATTCAACAGTTGCTCTTGTATATTATTGCCATTCCATAATTGCTGCTAGAAATTGGCATACATTTTAGATGGAATGTCTAATATGCTAATTGTCTATAAATTCTAAAAAGAAGAGTTACCATTTAAAAATGAATTCATGGGTGGCTCAGTGGGTTAAGCCTCTGCCTTCAGCTCAGGTCATGATCCCAGGGTCCTGGGATCGAGCCCCGCATCGGGCTCTCTGCTCAATGGGAGCCTGCTTCCTCCTCTCTCTCTGTCTGCCTCTCCGCCTACTTGTGATCTCTGTCTGTCAAATAACTAAATAAAATCTTTAAAAAAAAATAAAAATAAAAATAAAAATAAATAAAAATGAATTCATTACATTTTGGATACGGATTGAAAAATGATATCAGAAGTAGTGGTGAACATAAACAGAGTTGCAAGAACAAAAATTATCCGTAATTCAAAGATCCGTAATGCTGGGGTGGTAAAGGCTGCTGAAAACACACACACACACACACACACACACACACACACACACACACACTCATACATATTCAGAACAGGTAGGAATATGTAGTCTCTTGATGAGAGAATAAAGAGGCATATAAATCTAATAATTAAACATTGATGGGTATTTATGGCTGACATCATTACATCAGAGCCATCTGTAGGGGAGTGCATTGTTAGACTCAATATGTTGGCATCTTTTTATTTATCATAATTCCCTGAGACAGCTACTATCACCATTCTCAGCCCACAAATTGTTCTAGAGCAATTAAGCAACATATTTGGGATCCAATAGACTTGATAGCTATATTCGTCTCTGAAACATCGTGCTCTTCCCTACATCCCATAGTAACTTAAATTACTTTTTTTTTTTTTGTCTGCTTTCCTGTTTCTAAATGGGCTCTTGCTGAGCACGAGAGATATACAGGTATATATCCCTTGAATTTTGTCATAAAAGTTTTCAAGAACCATGGAATGTAAATATCTTACACTCTCCATTAAATAATCAAAAAATGTAAATCAAGAAACGCTTTTACTAAAAATGTTCTTTATTGGGGCACCTGGGTGGCTCAGTGAGCCTCTGAGCCTCTACCTTCTGTTCAGGTCATGATCTCAGGTCCTGGGATCTGGGATGGAGCCCTGCATCAGGCTCTCAGCTCAGCAGGGAGCCTGCTTCCCCCTCCCCACTTTGCCTGCCTCTCTGCCTACTTGCGATCTCTCTCTCTCTCTGTTTCAAATAAATAAATAAAATCTTTTTTTTAAAAATGATCTTTATTTCAGACTTGTTTAGTGATAGGTTTAATCTTTCAATTAGAAACATAACAAAATTTGATATCTTGAAGTTCCTAAATTAGAAGTATGGTTTTAAAATGTTGAAAGAAATACTTTAATAAACTTCAACAGGCAACATGAAAACATTTTGAAAACTGAATAATCAACAAAAATGACTCCATCCTCCCAGGGGATTCTGGAAAAAACCTAGACCTAGTCTTTCAGGTGCTTGGAGGAATGATGATTTCTGTTATTTGGAGAAGAAAAAGTGGCATAAAACATGAGAAAAAAATCTAAGCAACTTAAAACGGAAACAGCAGAAAAGACTATAGCAACTCTAGAATCATTAATGACTAACACCTAAAATTAATGACACTAGTGCCCTAAGTTGTAGCAGAATCCTGGGTCTCTGCTAATAATTCAAGACTGAAATCCTCAAGAAACACACGATCCTGCCACTTGATTCTGCTTCCTTGCTTCTATCTTGCAGACTTCTTTACCTCTGAGTTCTCATGGCTTTTCTTTAAAGGAAGTAATTAGTTAATTCATAACTCAAGTTCAAAATGTAAGCAAGTGCTTAAGTATGGAAAGAACAAATAGCACCAGCAAAAGAAATTTGGTTTCTAATCTCACTTTGCCCAAACTAATGAATCTGGCAAACCTGTCTGAGCCTCTGTTCCCTCATCAGTGCATTTACCCAGAGTTTCTGATTCTTTGGCTTTGAGATCCAGTGGGTGAATTTACATACATAATAATTTCTCGAATGATGCTGATGCTGCCAGCCGAGGGAACACACTTTGAGAGTGACTAAATTAGATGCCAGCTAAGGTCCCTCCTGGGTCTATCATTCTGATTTTTTCTGTGTGAAGATTTCAAAAAAATTTCTCCAATTTCTCCTCCAACAATATTGTAATATGGGCCTTTTCACATTTTTATTACATGAAGAATAGAGTAACCATATCCTTATGCTGGATAGTATAAGCATAGATAGGCATTAGTATTTTCTGGCATCTTTTTAGGAGAATGAAACCTGTAAGATACCTAACAAATTTTCTTTTGTCTGCTGTTCTTATTATTCACATTAACAGATATGAAGACAGAGGAATTAACTTCCTCAGAAGCTTGCTAGTTTAAAAAAAAAAAAAAAGCTCTGTTTAATTCAATTTTTTTTTACCTCCTTGGTCACTAAATTATGCTTTAGTTCAATCTTGCTTTATAGAGATGTGCCTGATATCATATCTTCCACAGAGGAAAGATTTTGAAATTATTTTGGTATCTCTATATGCTCTAGACATGAATAGATTCAAATCTGAATCAACACGACAACCTCAAGGTGCAATTTTCTGGGTGATACTGTGAGCACAATGATACTAACGGTCAGAATAATTATTATCACAGCCCAGCATAGTAGTTTGTATGTGTATCTGATGCATCAGCTTTGATATGAGTTCTGGGTATAAATATCAGTTCCCTACTGGGTTTTGGCCTTTTTTTTTTTTTCTTTTCTTTCAAAGAGACAAGTTCAACAAGAGCTCTTCAGCAGTCATGAGACTGGAACAAGTTTATATAGTTGCCTGATCTCTCAGGCACTCTCCTGCCACCCAGCTGTGACTGCGGTACCTGGCAGAGAATTGTCTGCAAAGAGCGTGAGGAGGAATCCAAGGGCAGACTCCTATCCCAACAGGGCTATTCTTTCATAACAGCTACGGGGCTCGGGATGACTTAGTCAGTTTCCTCACAGCAGATCTAAAGTAGTTTTTCCATGTATATAGGTTGACAGGAAAAGATTGCATGGCCTTTTATCCCTTTTATGCTCAATCCATACAATGTATCGGTGTCTGGATTTAGACCATGTCTTCTGTACATAGAAAACACAGGTGTAATTAACACACATTCTTAGCAGAGCAAGAGTCTTTCTTATTTCCCAGCATCCTGAGGCAGCTGGTCTTGAATCCTGAGCTGGCCAACTCATGAAGGCTGAGTGGTGAAGTGCGCCCCCCACCCCAGAAGTCAGAGAGGAAGAAAGTCTTGTTCGGCCAGCCAGTCTTCATGTTCTCCTTGTACTGGATTTGACATTTCTGAACTCTAGAGTGGCTCCTGAGCACCAGCTGGGGTCTTTAATTGTTCCTAAATTACAAGCACGTTCTGAGCTGCATACAGTGGCACAAACAGCAAAGAACCAAGACCAATGACAGTTCTACTCATGTTGCTGAGTATCAGAATATAGTCCCATCAGATTATCATCACATGAGAAAACACTAATTGCCTGGTATGGCAAAAGTGTTCAGTAAGTTGCCATGATTATCAAATTAGATATATAAACTGGCTTGTGATGAAAATCCTCTATAATCAGGCTTAATGTGGCTTTGATACACAACCAGCCCACACTTCAGGTAGCCATGTTTATCACAAAGAGCCCTCAGACAAGGATGCTAACCTTTCCTTAGTGTCTGTCACATGCATCCTGCACACACTGGTCCTGCAAATGCTACTTCTTACCCGGACATCCCTCTTCCTCCTGTGAAGAACATTTTGTTCTTTTCTTACAAGCATTTAAATAATGTTTGTGGAGTTGAACAGTTCAAATATCAACTCTACTGTTCACTACAACTTTGGAAGATTATTTAACTCTCCAAGTCAAAGCCGTCTCAGAAAAAAACAGGAGATAATAACAACTGCTTCATAAGTTGTTGAGAGAAACAAAAATTAAAATTAAAGTTAAAAATTGTAAATATCTGCACAGAGCTCAGTAAATAGATTTTTTGTTGTAAAAAAACACTATATGGCTTGATTGTAAAGGTTGCTGTAGAAAATGTCAATTCTAAATAGAATGAATCTTCTATTTTAAAACTTTTTTCAGATTTCCCCTTAATGTCCAGAAAGGACTAAAGAATTGCCATACATTTTAGTCAATAATATATGCCAAAAGGTAAGTCTAGTCACACATGTACATGTATGTGTACATACGTATGTTTTTAAAATAATTTTTACAGTGCTAAGAAAAAATTCCATATCTAAAAAACTCCCCCTCCCATACTTTTGTGGGTTTTCTTACATTTAACTTAAGAGAATAGAGATAATCAGTCTAAAACTTTAAATAAGGTTATGATTCCAAGCGCTTTGGGGAAGGTGAAACATTGAGT
Organism: Enhydra lutris kenyoni; assembly: GCF_002288905.1. Classification (NCBI taxonomy): domain Eukaryota; kingdom Metazoa; phylum Chordata; class Mammalia; order Carnivora; family Mustelidae; genus Enhydra; species Enhydra lutris. The sequence goes on from NW_019154147.1 coordinate 1,080,285, forward strand.
TAACAAGCACAAACATATTACGGCTCATATTAGACCCCTCTCTGAGCAGCTTTTCAGAGAGATGGCACAGGGTGACAGCAAGATGACACAGACTATAAGCAGGCTTGGAGCAAGGAGATGGGAGTGTCCAACATTAGCATACGTCAGGTTTTGTCCATAAGTGCTTTCCCTAGTGAGGAACACTTGACACTATGCTGCTCTTGTAAGTATTTGTCAGTATTCATTGAATGGCCATTCATTGCTTCATCCTCCTTTTACTCTATATCCAAGACTGGGGCCCTACAGAATGAAACTTTGTAATTTAGTTTTGTTATTTGAACTTTCAGTATGCAGTTTGGATTAATGCTCCTTGACTTTTGATGCACTTATTTTGTAGGTTTAAACCTGGCCCACTTTAGTATATTTATTTAATTCATTAAATAGTGAATTTAACATTGCAATAAGAACACATGGACTTGACATCTCAAAGGTTTAACTATGATATTGTTATAATATCGATCATTATTACTGGTACTGGTTTCATTAAAGGTCAAATAAAGAGAGGTATTACAGTCTGACCATCTTCTAAAATAGGTTCTAGTGGACAAATGGTTTTTGTTTTCTCACTGTCTACAATCCTTCTCTGGGGAACCACCTCTCCCTGCTTCAAACGATTCTGGTGGTCAGCCAATGCAAAGACCCTAACTAGCCACAGGATGGGTATGTGGTCCAGGCCAGATCAATCATGGCAAACCACTTGGCTGCTGTGAGTGGGCCAATGATGGCTATCTCACCAAAGAGAGACAATCAGAATGTTGCACACTAATGCTGAGAGATGGGGAGGTTCTCCTGCGTCAGGATTTGCTAAATGAGGATTTTAGGAGGTCCCGTACACTTTTGTCAATCTCCTCTCGCCTTCTATCTTGTGAAAAATATTTATCTGAAAAAAAAAAAAAAAAAAAACTAAACTAAACTAAACAAGCAAACAAAAGGTCAAAACGAAAAAGGAAAGCAAATGTGCTCAGAAAAGCAAAAGTTATATAAAAAGAAGGAAAGTCCTAAAGATAAAATGTGAGTCCCTTAAGTCACTGAGACCAGGTCTATTTTGGTAAAACATGGCAGTAAGTTCCTTTTGATCTGTAAACTAATTTGGCTTGTATTTCTGTTACTAGAAATGAGTTCTCAATCATTAACATCATTAACTGAGGACAGTTAATAAGTTGTAGTGTCTAAGAGCATAGACCCTAAACTAGATTATTTGGATATCCTGTGTATGTCATTTAGTAATTTGGAAACTTAACACACTCAAGTTATCTGTCTTCTCCTCTGTAAAATGGGATGATAATGGCACCAGTCTTCATGGGCTTTTGTAAGAATGAAGTGAGTTAATTTATATAAATAACTTAGAATGTTCTTGGAATATATGTAGTGGTAAATAAGTTTAAAAATTAATTCTCCCTTTCAAACCATTATTATAAAGGGCTTTGGATAACCTATATTTCCATCTGGTGGAATTAAGTACAATAATAGTTTTACTCACTATTTACATTTATTCAACACCTACTTTCTGAAAGCCTACAATATGCAAGAAAGCACTCCTCTAGTCTGGGTTATAGCAGAGAATAAAAGTCCACAGGAACTTAAATACTTCACATTCTAGTCTCTAAAAAGGTAATGAACAAACAAAATGATTAAGTAAAATACATTGTTTGTTAGATGTTGATAATGCTATGAAGAAAAATATCCTCAAAAAGGGGCGAAGGACTGTAGGCTTTGCTGAAGGCCCAGGTCTGTGTGGAAGACCTCAGGAAGAAGGCATGGTTTAAACACTCCTAATGAAGAAGCCAGAACATTCAGGGAGAGGGATTCCAGGAAGAGCAAGTGCAAAGCTCTGGGGTAGAAGGAAGTTGGAAAAATTTGAAGAATGCTAAAAAAATAATAGGAAATCTGAAAGGTAATAAGGGGCAGAAAATATGCAGAACCTTCTGGACAGTTTCAGCTTTCATTCTGAGTGAGATAGCAGGACACTGGGCAGTTTTGACAGAGAAGTATGTTCTGGTTTACTGTTTTAGGATTATTCCAGCTGCTTTGTGGAGAACAGAATCCAGGGAGGAGCCCACCAAGAGTTGTGTGAGGGAAGGATCCTAGAACAGGTAATGCCTTCCTTCTGTTCCCGAGAAGAACCTTGTGCTTTTTACAGGATGAGCTGGCAAGCTCACAATCACATTACATTGCAAGCAAAGAGCGCAGAGCACAGTCAGGATGTCCCTGTTTCCCCAGATTGGATGAATGCAGACTTTCCTCGGCTATGCCCATGTCAATGGCCCCATGTCAATTGCCCTTAGACATGTTCCCAGCTCTCTGTATCTCAGACCTCACTGGCTCAGGGTCGAGGTCCTTCCACTATAAATTGGAGTGTATGCCCACCTCAGCTGGAGAATGCATCCACTGACCATAGAGGACCAACACATTGAAGGGGCTGGATTGTGTGTCTGCTCTATCTTCTCTTGCTGTACCACTTGGGTCTTGTGTGCATGCTGTTTGTCTTGGTGACCTCAAGTCATACTTGGGTCTCCTCCCTGTGTGATACTTGCCTGTCTTTTGACCTTGGTTATATCCATGTTTTAGTCTGTGACACAGCCTGACCACCTGATGAAGCAATATCCAGGAGAGAGATTGTGACTTGGAGCTGGTGGCACTGTGGAGCTGGTAAGAAAAATTAGACTGTGGATCTATTTTGAGGGTGTGAGCAAATCAACACTGATCAGAGGTCAGGTGTGGGCTAAAGAAGCAGAGCAGTAAAGGGTTACTTGAAGGACTGAACAACTGAAAAAGAGTAAGGCAGATGAGGGTCCTGGAAGAAGAGTCTATTTGAAGCTAGGTAGAAATGAGTTTGGTTTTGGAGGTATTGATTTGGAGCAGAGTCTATTGGGTAAAGAAGTGGAGGTGGTGAACAGTAGTTTGACAAGAAGGTCTGGCTTTAGGGTAGGCATAAACCTGGGATATAAATTCAGAAGCCATTAGCATGTAGATGGCAAGGAAAACTGTGAAACAGGATGAGATCATCAGGAATGAGTGTAGATAGAGAAGTGGGCCAAGGACAAATCTGGGGCACTCCTGTGGCCAGAGAGGAGAAAAGGAACTACCAAAGGAGAGAAAGGAGAAAGGAAGAAATCAGAAAAGAGTGTTATCCTTGGAGAAAGGGGAAAGAGGGCCTCACTCAGGAAGGAGTGGTCACAACTCTGTCAAATGTCACAGGTAAATCAAATAAAGTGGGGACTGGATACTGACCCAGGGTGACCTTTGTAATAGTGGTGTTTGCAGAGTCCTGGGACAAAATATTCACTGGAGTCCTTTCTAGGGAGAATGAGGGAAGAGAAGTTGAAGATTGTGAGTACTGACATTAAGCTTCCCCCTTGGAGTTTATATCTTAATCTTTTGGAAAGATTTACTTGCTATTAGACATTTTACTAAATGTAAAACTTACATGGCAATTAATTTAATAAATTCCTTCTTAACGTCTAATAAAACATCTGTGCCTTTTTGTCCACTGTGATGATTGAGATGTATGGCATGCAATAAAATTATTAATAATGTTATCCTTTTGAATGAGAATCTACTCTTTGATTCACAACATTAAATAACCTTCTAATCTGTGAGCCAAAATGTCAACCAGTACCTTGGACAGGATCCTAGGGATATTAGTGGGTAAAAAAGAACATTCCTTAGCTGGTTTATTTTTCTTTAGTATTAGTGCAGTTTGGCTCATCTGAATGTCTGTAGTAAATTGCTTTTTACCCGGGAATTTGCAAATACTTTAGCTGGAACATTTTAACCGTGTGTGTGTGTGTGTGTGTGTGTGTGTGTGTGTGTGTGTGTGTATTTTTTCTTTTTAAATTCTGTCTGGAATCCATCAGTTCTGGAGTTGCATTGTTTTACAGATTTTTGTGACTGATTTGTCACAAAAAATAGAACAAACCCAATCTTTCTCTTTGTTTCTGGATAGGAGTTTCATTTGGCAGTGGTGGTATTTCAATAGCATCTACTAGATGCCTGATACTGGGTCATGGAGAGGCTGAGACACTGTTGAGTGTTTTTGATAACACACATTCATAATCCCAAGCTCAGTGTATCACCAGACAGACCAAAAAAGGTTGGCTCTTCTGAGCAATGTGTTCCTAGCAATCTACTTGGTTTCAACTTCAGTACAAACAGATGGATTTCAATAACATACACAAATCCCCTGCAATTTGGGGAAAAGAATTTATTTTTTTCTTCCTAAAACATTCCATTTGAGCATTGAATTTTTCCACTTAGAATAATTAGTAAGAATATACAAATTTATAAATTATAAGAATCTTAACACAGATACACATGCATAGACATATATATGTATGTATATACATATATATACATATATATATATATAGTCATCTCAGACTATATGATAACTGTTATTTCTTTCTGGGGATTTCTAGATGCAGGCATAGGCAATTTAAATGGTTGTTTATCATTCATGTGGAATAATAATTTTAAAATATCAGATTTTAAATATCTATAACTAGCACGCTTATGTCTATAAAAACAGAAATCCCTGAATACTGACTGGGAAAGAGTAAGGACAAATTTATGTAGAATTTTATAGAAATCTATATCATCTTCAGGACACTTGGCAGGCTCAGTTGGTAGAGCACGCAACTCTTGATCTCAGGGTTGTGAGTTCGAGAACTATGCTGCACATGGAGCCTGCTTAAAGAGAGAGAGAGAGAGAGAGAAATATGTATCATCTCTTGTATTAGTTTTCTATGGCTACTAAGGCAAATATCATAGACTGGGTGACTTAAACAACAGAAATTGATTTCCTCACAGTCCTAGAGGCTAAAAGTCTACCATCAAGGTATTGGTAGTGTTGGTTTCTTCTGTCTCTTTCCTTGGATGGATAGCTGTCTTTTTCTTGTGTCTTTAGGCAGTCTTTTCTGTGTCTCTATGTGTCCAAATTCCTTCTTTTTAAAAGGACACCAGTCATACTAGATGTGGCCCACACTAGTGACCTTATTTTCACTTACTTATCTCTTTAAGACTGTATGTCTTCTCCAAATACAGTCACATTCTTAAGTACTGGGGTTAAGACTTCAGGATAAGAATTTGAGAAGTGGGGCACAATTGAGCTATAACATTTTCTATCACATTAAACAATTTAAAACTCATATCTAGGGCAGTGATTATCAACTGTATTTGAGTGTATTTCTTATTTAAAAAAATATTTGTAATACATACCCACAATATTTACACATTTATTTATTTATAAACTGGGACATCTACAACATACACAAATTGGACAGTCTACAGAATGACCTGAAGAGGGAACATTTTAAATGTTTTGTTTTCATCGTAGCTTCATTCTGTTACCTAATTTCTCAGGAGCAGTGTCCTTGTTTATTTAATTTTAAGGGGAGCAATTTCTAGTCACACTGTTGTTGTTTTTACCTCTCTGTGTGGTTGAAGAGGAGCTCAGATAATTGGGGATCTGGACAAAGGCTCTGGCTTCACGGAGCTTGCTTGGCTTCAAGAGGATTGTCTTCTACTGGGCAAAATACCTAAAGAGATCAACAAATAACTGCAGTCTATACAACAAGCAGACAAGCAAGAAATAGTCAGCAAGACCAAGGGAAAATGCTATTTGAGTTGGAATGTCCCCAGAAGGCCTCTATCAGGTGACACAAGTGCAGAATCTTGGCTGTTAGGCTAACTATTGCTACCTCAGTTCTTCAGCAGTGCCTGGCACAAAAATGCAATACATCTCTTATTAATTCATAGCAAAATTCCTTTCCTTTTGAAAAATTAGTTTGGTGGTAAGTTAAGGGAGAATTGTAAAAATGCAGTGGGAAAATGTGTTTTAATAACAAATCTGCCAAGACTCCATGTGAACGATGATGTGAAAACAAATCCAATATAAGCAATGTGAGATATGCTGAAAATTGTGAGTGAAATGTTGATTATTATAGGTACAAGGAAACAAAGTAGACAGTGGAATAAGCAAAAGAAAAGGGAAACAACATCCTATTAATTCATTTTCTGTGGGAACCCAATTTCCAGGTCCCAAGTTTCAGTTATTAAACATTTTCTGTTATTTGTTATGCTCCACAAATAAGTGAAACCATATGATAATTGACTCTCTCTGCTTGACTTATTTCACTCAGCATAATCTCTTCCAGTCCCGTCCATGTTGCTACAAAAGTTGGGTATTCATCCTTTCTGATGGAGGCATAATACTCCATAGTGTATATGGACCACATCTTCCTTATCCATTCATCCGTTGAAGGGCATCTTGGTTCTTTCCACAGTTTGGTGACCGTGGCCATTGCTGCTATAAACATTGGGGTACAGATGGCCCTTCTTTTCACTACATCTATATCTTTGGGGTAAATACCCAATAGTGCAATTGCAGGGTCATAGGGAATTTTCTGATTCCCTGTATCATTTAGGTTCTCTGGGAAGTGAGGCTGAGAGGCTAGTCCAAGAGTTTTGTTGGGTAGAATAAGAATGAAACCAGACAGTGAAGAAAGCCTTCAGACTGCAAGGTAGAAGGGCTGATAGGAGGGCAGGGCTAGGAGGACAGAAGTAAGGAGGAGCAGGAGGTGACAGGGAAAGCCTCTGATGGAGTTGCAGATCAGACAATGTCTCCACCACTTGCCAACAGGGAGCTCTAGAGCAAGGATGGCCTGAGAGCAGTCCTTCATGGGGAAGAAATGGCCAGGCTCTCCCCTCCCCCAGGGCTCAGTCATTGCTGGGGCGTGCCCGGGTAGACAGAAGCAAAGGATACAGCATGAATACCCAGAGGCTGTCAGCTAACTATTTCTTACAACACCCCCCCGCCCCCACAACCTCTTTCTTTGTGGAAGATCAGAGAGAGGCACCCCATACCTACCTGTCTCACAAAAGAAGTGGTCACAGTGTGGGTTCCTGTCCAAGGAACAAACATTTGAGCTTTCCTCCTCATTCTACCTGTTCTCCTGTGCTAGTATTATTCGTTTTATCAAGAGCCAGACTTACTTGGTGGAAATCCTTCTAAGCCCCTGTCTATGTTGTGAGTGTTGATTTTGTTAAATTTAAGAAATCATGCCATTGGCCACAAGTAAACTGGGAACACTGAAAATTGGTAAAAGCTAATGGAACAGTCAGGGTCCCATCACTCCTTACCACCTTTTCAAAGAATCTCCATCTCATGTGGTTGTTCCACGCTTGTGGAGTGATAGGACCAGCTCAGGTGTCTATTAATATCAGTGAAGATGAATTTCTTTATATTTACCTTATTTATAGTCATCTATTCATGCCCATTTGGAGAGTAGAAACAATCTATGACATGCTGACATCTATGAGCAATGAGGACATCCTGCATAAGGGCGTGAACAGGTCTGGAGGCCTTCTGGAGGCAAAATTCTGTGCAGGATTTTGCTTACCACCCCTGCCAACTGCTAGTATGAGGGGCAATTCCCACAGCCCAGTCGGCTTCAACACAAGCCCCAGTGGCTTTTCCTATGGCTCCTTAACTATCATTTTTTGAGGGCTTAACATATGTCAAGAGGCTTCTTATCTATTTTTTTGGACTGTGGAGTAATACGATTATTTCTTTTATTTTGTAGATGGTAATATTGAGACATAATAAGTGATTAAATACCTCACTCAAAATCACACAGCTGGAATGTGGCAGAGCGGAGATTCAAATCTAGGTCTGATTCCAAATTTCAAATTCTAACCACTAATTATTTCTCAGAATGAGAACTTACACGGCTCACTAAATTACTGTTTAAAAAATTAGAAAGAAGAGTATCACTTTTGGCCCATGTATAATATGAGGATATATGCATTTATTTTTCTTTGTTTCGTGATTTGTTTCTCCCTCATCACTTTAGATCTTGCTTCTTTTGGGCAGCTACCCTTCCTATGCCTATTTATATTTCAAAAACTCTCTTTTGCTGTGATATTGAGAACAGGTTTCTCATTAGTATTCAGGTGACAATGAGAGGAAGCTACCAAACAATGCACATGAAGGAGGCAAGGTTGTCATTATAAACTGAGCTTATGAGAAATGCCAGTCAATGCCGCTTGCTCATAGGCTTTTCTTTCTTTTCTTTCATTGTCTTTTTTTTTTTAAACAAGGGAATCATTTAGAAGCAGCCTCTGCCTGCATGGTAACATGCCGAGAGTAATGGTAGTGTCTGGGTGGGTTGGAACCAGAGCAGAGAGCTTAAAAGAGATTTAGGAAGCATGCCAGGTCCACAGAATGAGCCTCTGAATCAGGTGGGGGCATAGTTGACCTTTCACAGAGGGCAACAAGCTTTGCTCTCTTTGTTCTTAACAAAATGACTCAGCATTGCCACGTTCATGTTCCTGCTCCGTGTTCAGAAATTCCTGGGGCAGGTTCTGCTTTGACACCCTAATAAGAACAGCCATCTAAAACCGGCTCAGCATTCATTAGTTGGCAGAACCCAGGGCAGCAGTGACTCCCCGCCAGGGGTTGAGGACCCTCTTGTGTTGAGATGTGTGCGACTTCCCAAAGCTGTGCAGTGAGAGCTGTCATGGAGCAGCCTTCCTTTGTTGGACTCCACTGGCTCCTCAGTATGTTCTTGCCACAGTGAGTGAGGCCTCCAATGCCATCCACTGGAATCGTTTCCAGACAGGACAAAGACAGGTGGGGTGACCCCCTGTATCAGGGAGGGGGAGGGAGGTGAGAAGTACATCCCTGTCTCAGAAGAACTCCCTCTGCTCACCCTCAAGGATCTGTGTAACGCCAGTGGGGCTGGTGATATGCACAGGGTTAAGTACTTCTGCTCTAGTACATAAGTTCTTTGAAAGGAACAAATGGGTCTGTGTTTGTATGTCTACATCCCCAACACCCTGGCCCTGAGTTCATCATAGACAGTTGATGAGTGATGGACTGAAAGAAAAGCCTTTTCTTTGAATTAGCTATGTGATTGGCATTACCCACCCAACAGAGTGCCTCCATGCCTACCAAGGTGATCACTCACTTGGCTTTCATGGCCCACCTGGCCAGTTCCCTTGCTGGCTCCTCCTTGTCCACCATGACTGGTTCTCTGTCTCCTCTAGCTCTGGCTCACTCTCCAGGTTCTGGCTTCCTGCTCTCTCTAACGTCTCAGGGCTGCCCATTCCCTAACAATCCAACATCTGTTCCATGATCTTCACTCTCCAGGGCCTCCCAAGCCATTCCATGACACATCACGACTTTAAAGTTCAGTGATCAAACCAATCTTTCTCTCAAACAACCATCTTCCTGTCGTGTCTCCTTCCCTAACCTTCATGTGTGTTTTTTAGGTGGGACTATGTCACAAACATGGAGGATTTTTTTCAAAGTAATGATGCGTGCTAATGTGAAATGCTTCTCTGGGAACAGAGTCTATGGTGAGCACAGCTAAAGAACCCTTGCCCAGGGTAGAAATGAAATGCAGCGTGGCTTTCCATTCTCTGCACTTTGAAGATACGCTCTCGTTCAGCAGCTATCTGAGCAGCTATTTTGAGCATATCACCAGGCCAGGTTCTGGGAGGAATACAAAAAAGCATGTTCCTCACCATTCATTGGCTTGCAGGAAGAGCACTATAGTCAGGCCCACAAGACTAATACTGGGAAAGATAATGTGATGCGAGGTGTATGTGAGCACTGCTGATACAGCAGGGGTGTGAGGAGCGAGAGGATTGCAAAGAATCCTGAAGACCAAAAATAAATGCTTTACCTCAGGCTGGTTTGGTTCACTCCTAAAGAAGTGTAATCATCTTGGGAAAGTTCTCATATTTTGGAAATATCCAGTGGGACAGATTCTAAAACCTTTTATCTATCATATTTCAAAAAGAGATAATGGAAAATGTTTCTTTTAAAATGTGTGCATTAAAATATTTGCCCTTCTGACAATTATACTGAGAATGTTTTCCCCATATGTTTTCCATACATATCTCACTTTAAAATAAAATCAAGGAAGGTCACCTGAAAATATATTATTGCTATTTTTAGAACTATTAAGTATACACATATTTGCACAACCCAGATCACAAGTCATGTGAAAAGTTTACAATTTTTCTTTTCTTCTCTCTCTCTCTCTCCTTTTTTTTTTTTCTTCCCTTTTTTGGCTACTGGAGAGAGTGTTATCCTCCACACTGCAAGAGATTTGGCTCCTTAATGAATGATGTTTAGCAAAGGAAGTGGAGGAATGTAGGGTAATCTGTTGGGTCTGTTACAATTTGACATATGGACATGTTTCAACTGAAGTAACATCACTAAAGTAACAATTCCTTTCTTGTCTAAACACAAGCTTTTTGTATAGATCATCTACTGTTGTGTAACAACATATCTCAAACCTCAAAGTTAATTTTTTTAAGATTTTTTTTTTATTTATTTGACAGAGCGAGAGAGATCACAAGCAGGCAGAGGAGCAGGCAGAGAGAGAGAAAGGGAAGCAGGCTCCCCGCCGAGAAGACAGCCCGATGTGGGGCTTGATCCCAGGACTCTGAGATCATGACCTGAGCTGAAGGCAGAGGCTCAACCCCCTGAGCCACCCAAGCGCCCCAAACCTCACAGTTTAAAATGACAAGTTATTCTTATCTCTCACTCAGAGTCTCTCATGTTGGAGGCAGATGGTGGGTGAAGCTGGAGCCATGGGAGGTTCAAACTGGACAGAATATCCAAGAAAGCTCACTCACATGACCGGCTGTTCAGACTGGCTGTTGGCTGAGAGTTGTTCTGGGGTTGTTGACAGGAACACACACGTATAGATTTTGGATATGACAGTTGAGCTTTCAACAGCATGGCTCCTAGGTTTGAGAGGGATCATAACAACCGTTAGATAACATATAGTTATATGATATATAATGTATCACATCATATATAATGAAATATATACTATACATGTAGTATAATTATATTATATTAATATATTATATATTGTGTTATTATATATTCCATGTTTTATACAACATATTATAACAACTATTTTACTTTGCTCACTACTTTGAGCATTGGGAACTTGGGAAGAACTTTGTTGGGAGGTTTGTCTCTTATCCACATGATGTCTTATGAAACATATTCGAAGAGACTCAAGTTGGAACTGAAAACCTTCTTATGATTTAGGCTCAGGAGTCCCTAACTCAGGGGTCAGTTAAGCCACTGGGATTAGTCTATCATATTCAAAGAGAAGACATTAGATTCTACTTCTTAATATGAGAAGTTGCGTGTGTTTAGAGAACAGGACAGTTTGTGAGTCTGCCTCTGGCCATTACAATGGACTATTCTCCCACATGCAAAATACACTCAGTCCCATCTCAAGGCCTTCATGTTCTCATTTCAGTATGATATTAACTGAAAGTCCAGGAGCTCACTATCAAAACAAGGTCCAGGTATGACTGAGGTTTTTCAAATATAATTACTCTCAATCTGAGACCTGTGAACTGAGAGACAAGTTATCTGTCTCCCGCATATCGAGCATATAATGCTGTTCGAAGAATGGGGCAATGTAAGAATTGGTCCAGTACCCAAAGCAGAGAGAGTAAAATGGGATGTATGTAACAGTCACTGATAAGGCATTTCTGAAATCTAGCCAGGCACATGTTGCCTTTTCCTTGAAACAGACCCCAATTCTGCTCCCTTGGGAGAGATTCTCTGTGGATTTAGGCCCTGTGCTCTGGGCTTTGACCTTTGGTCTATATATGTAGTTGGGAATCTTTCCCAGCCTACTTCCAGCCCCAGAAGATTGGGGGTCCAGAGGACTTTTTTTTTTTTTTTTTTTCATTTTGAACTCTTTGTCTTTTTCAATCCAAGCTAGCAAGTAAAATTTTCTTACAAACTTTATGAGTTTTTTATAAATCATATTGGGGGTCCAGTTTATTAGGCAAAAGCCAAGTACGTTGATCTCATAGATACAGGTTCTCCTACTCCGAGAGTCAAGATGGCTGTGCGACAACATTCTTAGGATCCATAAACATCCTTTTACCTAGCCAAGTATCTAAATGGCATATCTTCAAGATTCTTAGAAGTCTCATTCTTTTTTTCTTAGGATCTTTGATCATACCCTTAAATCTTTCGGAGTTCTCAACGAAAGATCTAATCATTGTATCCTTGACTTAATCTTTACCCTGGATCATTTCTTACTTTGAGAAACTTTTCCTTGGCTGGAAAAACTGTCTCAGACCCTCAGACCCTCTTTAAGTCCATTTTGAACTTGTTTCTCTTTCTTTTTACCATGCCACTAAAAAAAGTTGTCACTTTCGTCATTCTGCGCAAAGGTCTCCTTAGTGAAACACACAAGGTAGGTACATTCTATTTTCCATGTTATTATAAGTGACAATGTTGACAAACGTTCCCTCGTAACATAACAGAAGGTGTCTCTTTAGCTCCAATAACAATATCCTCATTCTTTCCTAATGGTCTTCTCAAGGCTCCTTTAGGTTCTACCTGCCTTCTAGCTCTAAAGCAAATGCTTTTTGTTTCAGGTTTTTGTTGTAGCAGGATGTAATCTAATGATATAACTTCTTTTTCAATTATTTATTGCTGGGAAAAAGAAAAAAAAAAACATACAAAGCTTAGTGGCTTATAACAACCATGTTACTTAGCACCATTTTGTGTTCCAGGAACTTGGGAAGAACTTGGTTGGGAGGTTTGTCTCTGATCCTTGTGATACTACCCAGGACAGTTGGGATTAAAAATGCACTTCCAAGATGGTTTCTTCACTCACAGATCTGGTATCTCTATGCTCATTGGCTTCTTTGTTCCTCTCATATGGTTTCTCACCCTTCAGGTCCTCTCTACCTGACTCAGGATTTTATAGCACGGTGCTTTCTGGTAGAGCCACTTATGACGTAGCATATGGCTTCAAAGAGGAAAGCAGTAGAAGCTCCCAGGGCGAAGAAGATCAGAGCTTGGAACTGGCACAGTGCTATTTCCGTTGTTATTTCTATTTGCCCAAGAAGTCACAGGATCCACCAAGTTCTATGAAATGGAGAAATAAATTCTACTTTTTGAGGGGGAATGTCCTGGAGTCATTGCAGAAGAGCATGTGGGTCGGTCAGTAGAGTTATGAGCATGTCTGAACCAAACGTACAGTCTGCGACTCTTTCTTTGATCTTTCTGCCAAAACTTTCACTCCATAGACTTCATGGTCACATCCTCCCACATGTCTGCCGCACTCAATGCCATGCTGAAAAACTGATGCTGTCTTACCCCAGTGAACGTAAAAATTAGCTTTTAATGTCAAATTGACATTTTATTGTACTTAGAATTTTGAGAATAAAATTTAGCTGTTAAAATGAGGCTCTGTACTCTATCAATTACTTGATTATCTGTAATTCCTCCCAAATATGATGAAACATTAGGATAGCACAAGGATGATCAGGTGAAATGAACTGAGTTCAGGTCTTCCTGGGCCTTCAGTGTATACAGTATTATTGTGAGATTTAAAGCAGTATTTACAAACTTCTGTATGAAAAGAGAAATGCACAAATTCTTTGATAAAATTTGGCCATCTGCATTTATTTCTGAAGAAACTTTAACAATCAGAAGATTGCCAAGTAATCTGTGAAATGCACAGTATTCAGCATATATCTACATATATTATTGTAACTTCACATCATGGTTTTTAATTTTTCTCAACTTGTGATTTTAAGAATAATTTTTTTAAAAACAATGATATAAACTTGCCATAGAAACAAAACACAATTTTGGGTTTAAAGAAGGTGTTACTATGAAATGGACACAAATAAGCTAACACTTTCCTCTGTTTAAATGATAATATTTTGATAACATTTTATAGCAACCAAAAAATTAAAGAAAATGTGTTCAAGCTTTTGTCTTTTGCCCATTGATTAAGATTCATTTATACTTGCCCTGATGTCTAAATAGTATATACTGCTTTCCTTTGTGGTTGGAAAAGAAGCTTGATATGATTTTGCTCTTAAACTTATTGACTTGCTTTGTAGCCTAATATATAGTCTATCTTGGGAACTGTTCCATGTGTACTTGAGAAGAATAAGCATTTGGTTGCCTCTGAATGAAATTTTCTATAAACATCTGTTAAATCCATTTGGTCTAATGTGTCATTTAAGGCCAATATTTCCTTATTGATTTTTCTATCTTGATGATTTATCCACTGATGTAAGTGGGTATTAAAGTTCTCTATTATTACTATATTGCTGTCTATTTCTCTCTTTGGGTTTGTTAATATTTGCTTTGTTTGTTAAGGTGCTTCTATGTTTGGTTCATAAATATTTACAAATGTCATATCTTCTCATTGGATTGATTCCTTTATTTTTATGTAACACCTTTCTTTGTCTCCTATCATAGCCTTTTTTTTAAGTCTATTTTTTTTCTTATGTAATTATAGCTATTTCAACTTTCTTTTGGTTTCCATTTGCAGGAAACATAATTTTCCATCAGCTTCACTTTCAGTCTGTGTGTCTTTGCAATTAAAGTGAGTCATTTGTGGGCAGTCTTTTTTTTTTTTTTTTTCCCCCATTCAACCACTCTCTATTTTTTGATTAGAGAATGTAGCCCATTTACATTTAAAGTAATTCTTGATAGGTATGTGCATATTACCATTTTGTTGATTATTTTCTGGCAGTTATTATAGTTCCTCTCAGTTCCTTTATTCTCTTCTTTTATGATTTCATGACTTTCTTTTGCAGTATACTTATATTCCTTTCTCTATTTTTGTGTATTTACTATAGGTTTTTGCTTTGTGGTTACCAAGAGTTTTACACACAACAATTTCTAGTGCTAACAGTGTAACAGTCTTAAGTTGATACCAGGTTAGGTGTCTCAGGTGGCTGTTGGGTGGGCTTCCTGAGGGAGTCTACAGAGCAGACAGTAGAATCTGTGTCCCTTTGATGCTTCCTGAGAGCCCTGGCTGCTTTTGTCCCAACCTCTCCCATCCCTACTTCAGCAGCACATTTTAGTATTCTGGATGGGATTGGAAAAAATGGGCCTTTTTTGTAGCATCTCTCAGAGCTAGGGAAGGCTGGGGGAAGTCAAGCACTCACTCAGGCACACTTGCCTTCTCTGTAGGAAAATTACTGGCTGAGATAGTCTCTCCTGGCACTGGGGTGTGATGTCTTGGGGGAGGGGAGAGGTGAATAAAGTGAAACTGTTCCTTTATCATCTTCACTGCACCTGATCTTTTTTCCCCCCCTCTCCCACATGTGTTGGAACTTTTTCTCTGGACTCCTAGACAAGATATTCTTATCTGTGAGTGATTATCAAAATCAATGCATGTGTGTGTGTGTTTGAGAAGATGTAGAAAACTCCTACTCCACTATCTCTAATACCTTTTCTAATTCAGTATATTTGTATTTCTATTTTGTACTTTTGTATTTTAATATTTTTGAGCTTTGTTCTGGGACAAAATAAGTTACTTGGAAATAGTCGATTAAGTTTTGATTAGAGGGACTGGGGCTGCATTTGATCTAGGTCTAAACTCTTCCTATTACTAAAGCATAACCCTTCTGAGCACTATACCCAACATCCCATGAATTATGAGGATTTCTGGTCTAGTTGATAGAGGCAGATACTGTTCTTGTATGTATAAGTACTGGGTACTGTTCTCTCTAATCTTCTCAAGTGACCCCCCCACCATTGGGTAATTTCTTTCCTCTGACATACTAATCAACACTATGCTGAATAATCAAGAAAGAGTCTCTTTAGATCCTCTCACTGTGCAACACTGACTTATTTAATACTCTGTTCTACAAAGTCTAACACCTTGATCTCCCCAGACTCTCAGCTTTGTCTCTTGAACTCATAGAGTCTGTGATACCATGTTCCATCTGGGTCCCCTGATCTGAACTGCAACCTGGGAAATTTCCAAAGAGGAAAGCTGGAACAATTGTAGGTTCACATGATAGGCTCCCTGTCCCTCAGAGATCACTGTCCAGACTCTTGAAGTCCATTGCTTCATATATATATATATTTTTTTTCACTTATTTTGTTTGCTTCAGTAGAAACATAAGTTTGTTCTCTGTTGTTCTATTTTGGTCAATAGTGGAAACCTTAACTTCTTCCTTTATATGTTAGAATATAACAACTATCCCTATCTAATTTAGGCAGTGTCTTTCATCTGTTTTAGATTAAGAAAGCAAACAAATATAAACCTAAATATCATCCAGTGTTTAAAAGAGAATTTAAAACCATTTTGAGCATTCTACAGAGGACAGGGGAGGTACCAGACAAAAATTCCATTCATTCCATCTTCCAAGAATCCCCCTTCTTCAGCCTAGCCAGACCCCCAAAACTGAGCACTCATTCTGCCCAGAAACGCTTTCCAGACCAAGCCTGAGTAGGAGTTTTTCTTTCTCTGACCTATATTGTTTCTTGTATCTGCCTTTCTAATGTAGATCAATACAGACTTTCCAGTTCTCTTTAAAATCCTTTTCTACCCATCTCTTAGATTAAGGCTTGACTTCCAGAGAGGTAAAAACGGAAACCTCTTGACAAAGTGGTCTGTGTTTGTGTCTGTGTGTATGAGAGAAGGGTTATGAATATATATCGTCTAATTTTTCTTCTGCATTTGTCACATACCTTAAGCTTAGAAAAGCAAAAGGCTGAATTAATCACTCTTATAATTAGACAAATCACATATGTGTCCGTTCCTAGTTTTCTGATTGTTAAGATCTTTTTCAGCTTTAAAAAATTTATGAATCCCCCTGGATTGGATGACTTCCAATCCTTCTGTGTGGTTCTGAAGGCATTTTTTAAGGGACTGAAAACCTGAGTGACAGAGAGTACTGCTGTGTGGCATGAGAAGAAGGCAGGGATCCTGAAGGACCACTGTGTATTTGCCCCTAGGATCCTTACCTGGGAGAGGTGCACCTGTGCTCACAGCCACCATCACCCTCTAAAGGTAAGACAAAAGTCAGAAGGGCAGTTTAACTCTGCACTTTCCTGACAGCCTGTGAAATGAATGGCCCTGACGTGGTCTCTGACACTGACCTCAGAAGGCATAAAAGTCTACTTCGAATAAGTAATCCCATGTGGCTATGGAGCTGAGAGCTTTTCCTGAGAGGAGCACCTGGGAAGGCAAATGGGGTTGTCATCCTGGAAGCACTCTCACATGATTTCATCTTGTCTTCATATCTGTGTCCAGTCTTTTCTGCAAAACAGAAGAGTGTTAAGCATGAATTTAGATTCAGGAGAGGAAAAAGAAAATATTGTGCATGATAGTAAGATGGCAATTAAATATTTTAAGTTCATGTCTTTAGGCAGAAACAAATGAAAACCCAGCTCAGGATAACAATTTCTTCATTGATTCAGTAAATAGTGAATGCCTCCCAAGTGCCATTACCACTCCCAGTATATGCTCGTGCAGCAGGGAAAAAAAAGATAAAGATCCTGTCCTCGAAGAGCTCTGATTTGTAACTGCGATTGCAAAGGTGTTATCGCCACTCTGTGAAATGTCATAGGGAACAGGAAAGTGTCAGATGACAGGGGATGCCAAATTCCTAGTTTTCGTGTTCAAAGGAAAGGACAGAAACAGAATTTAGAAGCTCTGTGCCATTGACATTGTTGGGTAAGATTACAGAACGGATTTGAATCCTTAACCCAAGAAAAAGGAACTTCCGTGTGCCCGAGTACGCTGTCATGTGAACAGCTTCGCTTTGCTCTGTGACTGTTTAATCAGATGGGGAAGTCAGGGGGGCTCTATGCACACAGCACATCTTGATTTCAGCAAGACATTTCATAGTGGCTCCATACCACGTTGAGGGTTGGTTTGAAGAGTATGGGCTGGCTGAATAAACACTCTGAGAGTCTAGATTCAATGGATTGATACAAAGTTGGAAGGAGACTTAAAATTTCAACTGATAGAAATATGCTTTCCTGTAATATAACAGAGGCTCTTGACAAAAAGAAAAAAAAAAGAACATTTAATTGTGAACCATAAGCACAGGTAAAAAGTGAAATAAAAACATCTGCCTCATAAAATTTATGCGAGATTATGACTTCACTTGCTTGCCACATAATAAACTCTGTAAATATCACTCTGACCCCTTGCTCCTTGGCTCAAAACATAAAGTTTACTTTTCATCCTATTCCTGGAGATATGTTTAAATATCACCATTACTAAAAGAAAATATATGCATGCTATGATTCAAACAAGATTTTGCTCTTAAATGTTTGATAAAAACTTAAAAGAAAGAACCTAGAAACATTTAATAATTAATATTTGTGCTTTTTAATAAGAGTTGAAAATACATAAAAATTCACCCTCTTAAATATGCACATTTTCTTATAAAAGGAAAATGGAAAGCATTACTTAAACATTTTCTCAATATAATGTATATCCTCAGTTTGTCTTTACTGTCAATGTTAACAGCTGAATGACAGCCTCATAAAGATAAATGCACAAACGTGCTTTTTGCAGCATTATTTGAAATTGGAAAAATAAAATAAAATTGTGCCTTTAGGGGAGTGGTCACGTAAGTTATAGTACATCTCTACAGTGGAATTATATGCAACAATAAATGATAAGGAAGTAGACCTATAAATAATGACATGGAAAGACTTAAAGAAAATTAAGAAAAAATGAAGTCTTGAAACTATACAGTGTATTTCCAATAGTATAACGAGCCAAAGGACAAAGGATGTGTGTGTGTGTGTGTGTGTGTGTGTGTGTGAATGCATAGGAATAGACTCTAGAAGATGATACTTAATCTCTGATAGTGGTGACCTTTGATGAAAGAAAAGGGAATCATTACAGAAAACGTGAATGGGACATTTATATTTTGTTTTTGTTACTTCTATATTGATCAAATCTTTTAGACAAAAATGCATTCATATTTTTTAATTCAAAGTAAAATATTGATAAGTGCTCAGAATTATTGGTCAAGAGAAGAATTCTTCTTTAAGCTATCTCTCAAAGAGCACAGTGGTACTAGGAGAAAAATTAAGGTCTCAAATCCAAACTATGATTTATTTGTTTAAATAGAAAATTGAAATAATATTCTCATGATTACATTTTTCTTTAAAAGTCTAATTTGTTATACAAAGAAGCAATTTCTCCATTTGCAATTAGTCTTCTCTAAATAATAAAAGCAAATAAAATTACCAAACTTTCTTTTTTGCAATCATTACATGAAAAGACCTAAACCAACAATATAAGAGGGAGATTCATTAACTAGATTTTATTTTATATTTTCATTTTAATTAACTTGTCCAGATTGACCCCCAAATGGAGTAAGAGCTCATTTTCCATTTTGAAAATCACAAAAGGGATGCAGGATTGTGATCTTGATGCTCTCCTCCTCCCCCTCCTGCTGCTCTTCTTTTTCCTTTCTTCTCTTCCTTCTCTTCCTCTCCCTCTACTTCCTCCTGCTTCTCTGTCTACTCCTTCCTCTTCAAATGGCACTTCTTTTGCTCATTGAGTTACCAGATCAGAATACAACAAATGGAATTTGTTGAACCAACATCAATAAAAAATATTTCTAAGTATTTTTCTCAAGGAAATCTTTGGAGAGATCATCTTAAAGCTCAGTGTTCCCAGCAGTACCTCAACCACATATTCTGACCTTTGCTTTTTTCCACTTTTGACCCATAAGATTTCAGTGACTGCTGGGTATAAAATAAAAGTTCCAATGCCAATCAATCATCCCACTTGAATTTAGATATGTTCCAGAGAACTAATTGGTCTTTTCGTAGGGCAATGCCTTTGATGTTGCTGATGTCAAAAATGTCATCCCCTCCTGCTAGAGACCTGTATCCTTCTGCACAGGTCACAGCTTTTCTGTCTATCTTGGCAAGTTATATCTGCTTTTAAAGAGGCTGTCAGATTGGTCATAGGTCATTTAAAGCACTTATTTTGTAAATTGCGGGTGTTTTATTCTCTCAGAGGTGTCAGAGCCCTTTGTTCTTATTCCTTTCTAAATTTTGCCATGGAGAGAAAGAGCTGTCATAAATCACCTTCTTTGACTTTCTCTGGGTTGGAACTGTATCCTTCAGCTCCAAGAAACAGTTACTACCACAAAGATTATTTTGTCCTGCCTATTATAAAGAAAGATACAAATATAAAAAATCATTTGTAACCATTTGTTTGGTTGGTGAGCCCATTCTGGTACAGTCATTGGCTAGCCATCCATGGCAATCTACAGGGAGATGGCCTCTCTGTCCCACTGGATAAGGATAGGAACAAGACTTCCACCAATGTTCTTAGTCTGTTTGCAACACTCTTTCTATGAACACAGAAGAAGAGACGAAGGAGAAATGGTCTAGTTTTAGAGCTTGACAAGTATGCATCTGTAACTGAGCTTCATTGTGAATATGTGTGGGTCTAAATTGTTTTATCTTGGTTGAGCAAAACAAACACAAACAAATAACATTCCTCGGCTCAGCATAGATCTGCCTTGAATCAGCGTGGATTCTGGTCCCTTGACACAAATTCAGTAAATAAGAATTGCTAACCATGACTGAGTCTAAATTTTCAGCCATCCCATTTGAAATCAGAATTTAGGTGGAGTTACAGAAAATAAAGTGATGCTTTATTCATTCAACAAATACTTATTTAGTATCTCCTCTGTTCTAAGCACTGTTCAAGGGCTTGGAAGCAGAGCTGAAGGGAAAACAGGGAAAAAATCTTCGACCTGGGGAGGCAGACACTCCGGTGCATACACATGACTGTGGACTGAGGATCAACCTGCTACATGTTGGGACGGCTTGGAGTTTGCTAACAATCTTCCTTGACTGCATAGTTTTGCTAAAGTCCAATTATTATCCCTGGACACTGGCTGTGATTGTCCCAAGACTAACGAGGCAAAGATAACAGTGGACTGTCAGAACTAATTATGGATTTTGAAAATATGATGATTCTAATAAGGACAGACATGAACATGAAAGTATACAAAATGTCTTAAAACACTTGGACACACATAGTGTAGTAAGAATATGGCTGAATAGAGACTTTTTAGAATTTTGCAACAAACTTTCCTTTTGTTTCTGAAGTACCCCCCAAAAAGAGTGGCAGGTGAAGCAATCTAGGGCCCGTAATTCAGACTCAAAATTCCTCTTAAAAGCTATATGGAGACTCTGGAATGTTACATGATAATGTTGTCAGAGGTTTATGATATATAAACATCCTTATTGCCTGGGCCAATACTCTGAGGTTTTCATCTCAGCTAAGGACTTGGGTTAGGATAATTCTGTAATGGGAATGATGAACTTTTGGGGGGGGGGAAATATATATATATATATATATATATATATATATATATATATATAACTTGGAAATAGAAGCTGTATTCTGAAAGTGAACCTCATGACATCGGAAAGAGATATTTGGAAGTTAGTAAGCATTTTAGGGATGCTGCAACAAAGCAAATATGTTAAGCTTTCCCATATATTGAAATATGACCTGAGCAGTAGAGGCTTAGTGACAGGTTTCATAAAATAGGTAACAATTTAGTGATTGTGGATGAATAATTTTGCAATGTAACATAATTTTGAGCATATCAAAAACAAAATAATTGTCTAGAAAAAATTTCAGAAAATTAAGATTAAGAACAAAAATTAATAAGGTGCCTACACTTTTTGGAGGTTAGAAACTGGTCCAGAGGCCATATGCTTATACCAGATAATCTAGTTCTGTTGACCTCTAATAGTTTCGACAAGGTCTGGATCAAGTCCCATTCTGCTCTCAAGTTTTTCCTGACTATATACAAAGACTTCCATCCTCAATTTCTTCTGACTATGGAAGCCATTAAAGGAGGGAGAGGAGATGTAACAGCTCATGTCTACTGGTCGGTCAGTGGCTCCAAGCTTTGATAAGTGGCACCTTGGACCATGCTGAGCAGGGCAGAATGACATCTTCCATAGCAAGTCAAGTCCCAGTCTGGTACTCTAAAGGCATTTGAGGAACCACAAAAAAAAAAAGCACTTTCTGCAGGTTTCCTAAAAACTATGTGTCAGAGCAAAGGAACTCTAGTAGAAAATGGGTATATCATTTATGTGTTGGCCAAAGGCCAGGATAAGATAATGCTGTTGCAGAACGTTAGCCCGTAATGAAGAATCATCAGCCTCACAAAGAAGGTCAATATCATGAAAAAGACATTAAAAATTCCATGGAATGCCCCATGAAATAGAGTTAATATGCTAAACACCTTATAAAACAGACTTAATAGACCAAATATGAAATAGTCTTTGGCTTAAAATCTAATTGATCTGATATAAGGATTGCCACTCCTGCTTTCTTCTGATGTCCATTAGCATGGTAAATTCTTTTCCACCCCCTCACTTTAAATCTGGAGGTGTCTTCGGGTTTAAGATGAGTTTCTTGTAGGCAACATATAGATGGGTTTTGTTTTTTTATCCATTCTGATACCCTGTGTCTTTTGATTGGGGCATTTAGCCCATTAACACTCAGGGTAAGTATTGAGAGATATGAATTTAGTGCCATTGTATTGCCTGTAAGGTGACTGTTATTGTATATTGTCTCTGTTTCTTTCTGATCTACTACTTTTAGGGTCTCTCTTTGCTTAGAGGACCCCTTTCAATATTTCCTGTAGAGCTGGTTTGGTATTTGCAAATTCTTTCAGTTTTTGTTTGTCCTGGAAGCTTTTAATCTCTCCTTCTATTTTCAATGATAGCCTAGCTGGATATAGTATTCTTGGCTGCATGTTTTTCTCGTTTAGTACTCTGAATATATCATGCCAGCTCTTTCTGGCCTGCCAGGTCTCTGTGGATAAGTCTGCTGCCAATCTAATATTTTTACCATTGTACGTTACAGACTTCTTTTCCAGGGCTGCTTTCAGGATCTTCTCTTTGTCACTAAGACTTGTAAATTTTACTATTAGGTGACGGGGTGTGGACTTACTCTTATTGATTTTGAGGGGGTTCTCTGAACCTCCTGGATTTTGATGCTTGTTCCCTTTGCCATATTGGGGAAATTCTCTCCAATAATTCTCTCCAATATACCTTCTGCTCCCCTCTCTGTTTCCTCTTCTTCTGGAATCCCAATTATTCTAATGTTGTTTCGTCTTATGGTGTCACTTATCTCTCGAATTCTCCCCTCGTGGTCCAGTAGCTGTTTGTCCCTCTTTTGCTCAGCTTCTTTATTCTCTGTCATTTGGTCTTCTATATCGCTAATTCTTTCTTCTGCCTCATTTATCCTAGCAGTGAGGGCCTCCATTTTTTATTGCACCTCATTAATAGCTTTTTTGATTTCAACTTGGTTAGATTTTAGTTCTTTTATTTCTCCAGAAAGGGCTTTTATATCTCCCGAGAGGGTTGCTTTAATATCTTCCATGCCTTTTTCGAGCCCGGCTAGAACCTTGAGAATCGTCATTCTGAACTCTAGATCTGACATATTACCAATGTCTGTATTGATTAGGTCCCTAGCCTTTGGTACTGCCTTTTGTTCTTTTTTTTGTGGTGAATTTTTCCGCCTTGTCATTTTGTCCAGATAAGAGTATATGAGGGAGCAAGTAAAATACTAAAAGGGTGGCAACAACCCCAGGAAAATATGCTTTAGCCAAATCAGAAGAGATCCCAAATCGTGAGAAGGGAGAAAGGGGATAAAAAGAGGTTCAGAAAGAAAAAAAAAAAAAAAAAGAAACAATTAAAAAAAGAAAATCGATAAAGAAAAAATATAAAAAGGAAAAAAATATATATATATTAGATAAACTATTTAAAAAACGTTAAAAAAGAAAACGGTAAAAGTTAAAAAAATTTAGCAGAAGAAGAGAAAAAAAAATTGAAAAAGAAAAAAAAATTAAATTAACTGCATGGCTAAAGAATCATGGGGAGAAAGCCATGAGTTCCGTGCTTTGCTTTCTCCTCCTCTGGAATTCCGCTGCTCTCCTTGGTATTGAAACTGCACTCCTTGGTAGGTGAACTTGGTCCTGGCTGGGTTTCTTGTTGATCTTCTGGGGGAGGGGCCTGTTGTAGTGATTCTCAAGTGTCTTTGCCCCAGGCGGAGTTGCACCGCCCCTACTCGGGCCGGGCTGAGTAATCCGCTCGGGTTTGCTGGGTTTGCTTTCGGGAGCTTTTGTTCCCTGAGCGCTTTCCGTAGAGTTCCGGAGGGCGGGAATGAAGATGGCGGCCTCCCGGTCTCCGGCCCGGAGGAGCCGAGAGCCTGGGGCCCCACTCCTCAGTGCGCCCTCAGAGAACAGCACCCAATTACTCCCGTCACCCTGCCTCCGGCCGCGCTCCGAGCTGACCGAGCCTGCAACCGGTTCAAGGTAATCCCGAGCTGAGAGCTCACTCCCCGGCTCTGTCTCTGTAGCCGGCTTCACCATTCTAATACCTGTAAACTCTGCGACACTCAGACACCCCCGATCCTTCTGTGACCCTGCGGGACCTGAGGCCGCGCTGACCCCGACTGGGCTTCACCCCGGTTAAGCCTCTGGAGCGATGTCCCTCAGCGGAACAGACTTTTAAAAGTCCTGATTTTGTGCTCCGTTGCCCCGCCGCTTGCCAGGAGCCGGCCCCTCCCCCCACGGTCTATCTTCCCATCGCTTTGGATTCACTTCTCCGCCAGTCCTACCTTTCAGAAAGTGGTTGATTTTCTGTTTCTAGAGTTGTTGTTCTTCTTCTCTTCGATCTCCCGTTGGATTTGTAGGTGTTTGCAATCTTTAGATAAGCTATCTAGCTGATCTCCCGCTACCTGAAGTAGTCTCAGCCTGCTACTTCTCCGCCATCTTGACTCCTCTCGAGCAAATAGTCCCCAAATATGAAATAAAAGAGAGAAATAACCTTAAGTGAACTAGATATACAAAACAAAGAATGTTATGTACAGTTACATGTCAATAAACTTGAAAATATGGATAAACTTTGGGGAAAACAAGAAAAATGCTCAAATTGGTGAAAGAAAAGATAACAAATGTGAACAGATTGATAACCAATAAAGAAATAAGAATGTAATAAACAGGCATGCTCTTCAAGTTCTAGACCTAGAGAATATTACAAGTGAATACTATCAGAATGTCAATGAACAGATTGTATTTCTCTTTCTCAATATGTTTCAGCAAATTAAATCCATATATTAATTTGGGCAAAGTGTCTAATTAATTTAATTATGTAAGTGTAACTTACATAAAGTAATACTAAGAAGTAAAACTATCTAAGAAAACAGAATTATAAACATCTCAAACGAATATAGATGTAAAAGTCTAAATTAACTTTAGCAGGTCAAAAAAGAGCAGGATAGCAACAGAATGACACATTATAATTGAGTAGATTTTATCCTGGAAATGCAAGGGTAGTTAAATAGCTGAGTATCTTCCTGTATTTTCCACCACATTAACAGGGGGGATCATATACTTTTTCATACATGCAGAAAATCATTTGAGAAATTTCAGCACTTACTATAAAGGCTTATAGAAAGCATGAACAGTTAAGAAATTCCCTAACTTGATAAAGGCTGTTTTCCAAAAACCCAAAACAAATGGACAAGGAATTATAAGAATATTATTTTCAAGGTTTAGAAGGAAACATGGATTTTGGTATTACTCCTATTGTACAATATATTATGGAAGGTCCTGGAAAAGGGAGTATGAAAAGCTGTATGGAATTAAAAAAACAAAGAAGCCATTATTTATGGATAATTTGATAACTTGCCAGAAACCAAAGAAAAAAAAAAAAAGCCCCAGAAAATCTATTAAAACCAACGAACGACTTTAGCAAGATTGTTGGATTAAAAAAAGTAGCCAAAGTCAGCAGCATCCCCCTGCACCAGCAAGAACCCAAAAGATAATATAACAGAGAGCATACAAGAAATATGTGAGAGTTAATCTAACAAAATTCTATTAAAAGACATAATATAAGGTCTGAATAAACAGATATTTACATTTTGTTTGTAAACTGGCCAATATAACATCAGGAAGAAGTGAATTTTTTTGGGAAATATGGAAGGCTTTTTAAAACAAGCCACAAGAGTACCAGCAATGAAAAATCTGCATTATTTTACAACACCACGCAAGATGCCCCATTTAAAGTAAAACTCTAGGAGCACTTGACTGCCTCAGTCTGTGGAGCATGAGACTTCTGATCTCAGTATTGTGAGTTTGAGCCCCATGTTGAGTGTAGAGATAAACTAAAAATAAAATATTTGTAAAGGTAAAAATGAAGTAAAAATCTAAAGATCAGTGACAGCTAGGAAAAATTTGTAATACAGATAATAAGAAGACTCAGTATCAACAAAATATGAAATTTCTACTGCATCAGTAAGAGAAAGCAACCCATTAGAATTATAGTCAATCAAGAGCTATGAAGAGGTAATCACAGAGGACAGCATTAGAATACCAATAAGCATAGGAAACTGTGGTCAACTGCACCAGTAATCAGAGATATCATTTTAGAAACACCAGCAGAATACTATTTCCCCCTCTCAGAGCCACAAAAAATATAAATTATGGCATTATGAATGTGTTATTAGCAAGGGCTATAGGGCACTGATTCCCAATCATGGCTACACATCAGAATCGCCTCAGTGGTAGTAGTGGTGGTGGTGTTTGGCGGGGGGAGGTTAGTTAGAAAGTTCTCATGCCTGACAACCATGCCATTTGATAAAGACTTTCAAAACCATCCCTAGGACATAGTTTTCAAGAAATATCATGTAGGATGTGCTATTTAATTTCAAATATTCTAAGGGATGTCACATCCTAGATGAGACTGACTAATGTGAATCTAATGAGAAGAATAAGTACTAATAGATGGAAGTTGTAGAACATTAGAATAATTTATAGTAATAGTTTCCAAAGAAAGGAGGATCTGTTTTTTGAGATGGAAAGCTGCTTGTTGGAAGACATTTGTAGATAGAGTAAATGACCTTAAAATGACTTGTAAAAATGTGATACTAGAAAAACTGGTTACAGTCCAACCTGAATCATTCTTAACCCCCCCCAACATTTTTTTTCTTTTTGCCTCCAAGAATTCTTGACTTAAGTGTTTTTTCCCTAGGAGGGAGACATAACCCAGAAGGTGTGGTTGTGCATTCTCAACTCTTGTGTTCCTATGTGTTTGTTTATTTTCCATTTTTGTCCTTTTTTTTTTTTTTTTTGGTCCCTCTAATTAGAGAACATGATGGAGAATAGGAATCTCATACCTCTCATGGTACATTTAACAAAATATTTCCCACCTTGGAAGAGAATGGGAATTTTCCTTCAACTTTGTGCATTTTAATGGGCTCCTGCTTCAGAGATCAGGTTTATGGTGATCACTTCACTGTTTAGAGGCTCAGGAATTTTGGAGCATATCCTTGTACAGGACCTGAGGTTTAGCAATATGAAGCTTAAAAAGCCCTGATTTCAATGCTGCAGTTGCTTATTAAGAACAAAAGTGACTAAATTCTCTGTACCTATATACTGAAACTTTTACTTGCAGTCTGGCAAGAATAGATTTTTTAAGGCAAATAATTATATATCACCATTCAAACAACTCCTTTGTATGATACATCCATTATTATATAAATATTGATTTTTCTTACTAAGAAGATGAAAAATTCCTTTTATTTAGTTAAAAAAAAAGGCCACCCTTAATCCACATTTATGTATGTACATTGCCATATGTATAATACACAATACGTATATATTTCCTTCTGACAATTTACTCCAGGAGATTATAAATATAATTATGGGCAGAAGAAGAAATAAAGTATCTGTAACTACCAAATGAAAAGTACTCAAGCTTTTGAAAGAGGTTATGAGGGGCCCCTGGTTGGCTCAGTCCATTAAGCCCCTGCCTTTGGCTTGGGTCATGATCCCGGAGTCCTGGGATTGATCTCCATATTGGGCTCAGCGCTCAGCTGGGATTCTGCTTCTCCCTCTGCCCCTCACCCCACTCATGCTCTCTCTCTCACTATCTCTCTCTCAAATAAATAAATAAATTCTTTAAAAAAAAAATAAAGAGGCTATTAATCAGTAGAATAGACGGTGAAATTGATTTGATTTGTTACTTAGACTATCATCTTGAGTTCCTCATCTATTTGATTACTCTTAATATCCAGATTTCTTAAATTCTCTGGTACCCTCATTTTTAAGGAAATTATTTTCAAGTTCTTGCTCAGCAAAGATGAGAAGGAGCACTGATTGGAGGGGTAGCAGTCACTGTGGTTAGGGTGTGGTGGGCATTGTACAAAATACTTCACAAGAATGGTTTTACTGGAGTCTTCTTCAGGCATAACTATTAGCTTTCTTTTGCATGGGGCAAAATGAAACTTAGATTAAATCATTTTCCCAGGAGCACACAGTGTGTAGCAGAACTGTGACTTGAACCCAGTGCATTTGACTTTGCCCATGGTATATTAGTCTATGGGAACTTCTTAAACATTGAAGGAGAGGACTTTATAAAAAACCCTATATTAGAAAACAAAACAAAATCCCATGTTACATATAAACAGAGATAGGGCCAGGTATCCATTAAATCAGTTCAGTTTTATATGAAAATACTTTATAAAGGAGTTTTTACTTAATTTTTATAAAACTCAGCAGTGATATAAAACTGCAATCAAATGCTGAAAGAAATCATTGATTTATAATGCTTTAATTCAGACTTTGTGATTAATTAATACCTGAGCTAGATGAAACCTACCTGTGCATGTTTTTAAGAGAAGAGCATTGTTTACAAAATTACCGCAAGTGATATTTTTAACACAGTTAGAAATAAACTCTTACTGCATGTTTTAACACACTCATTCTTTGTGACCAAATGGCACAGCTAAATTCAGGGCATCCCATTAAATTCAGACCTGACATGATCTCCTTTTAGAAATATGTAACAGCTAGCTCAAATTACACTAAGTACTTTAAAGTAATAAAATATAGCTCATTTAAAATATTTAATAGTTCAGATATTTCTCAAAATCAAACGAAACTTCTGTCCAGTAATTTTTGATTAATGAAGTTTTATTATGTTTATTTGAATCAATGCCTCTAATTCCCATTATTTTTGAAGAGATACGGGAGTGTGTTAAGACGTTCCAGTTGTAGGATGTGATAAACATTCATTTTCCTTTTAATAAGCATTTGCTTTTATTAGCTGAAGTTCATGCTACAATATTTCTTCCTTTTAAATTTTATATTCAAATTGGTTTTAAGTCCAAGCACCTGAGACCAAAGCTTCCTAGTGTTCTTAAACCCTGAATGATACAGAAGTCTCTAAATTTGGAATGCATTGTTCTTCCTTCCCAATTTGGGGATTCTGCTTGATAGGTAAGTAACAACTCACCACAGCCCTTGAACAAAATTATTAATGCCATTTCCAGTGCTGTTCTTATTGTGCTGCACCCCTGACTCCAAAAGCAATAGGGCTCAGCACAGCATAGGTGCTTGTTCTCAGCCTGATCAAACAAGCTTAATTATGACCTCCAGATAAAGGTACTGCCATTAAGCCATTGAATTATCACAGATAAGGCCGAGTCTCGTTACTGTCTGATGACAAATCACAGCTAACAAAGGCAGAGAAGTCAGAGCTCACACAGCTAATCCTTCAGAGGTTTTGGATGGGCTGGTTCTCCTACTGTTTTGCATCTATTTACGTTGCACTCAGAACCCCCAAATGGCCTCTGCTTATCTCCAGCTTTAGATAATTTATGCTTTTTGCTGTGTCACCTCAGGGCTGAAGCTGTTATCAGGAACAGAGGAGGTTTAGGAAATCGGATCCACTGAAATGCTAATCCTCCTGCCAATTACGACACAAAAACAAGTTTTCTTCACTGATTTGCTTTTGTTTATTTGATACTGCCAATGTGGATTTTATGATTACAGTTTAGGACAATTGTTTAGCTCCAAAACAAAATAAGCATTTAATTTGACGAGCTTCCTCTTTTCACAAGAGCGGTTGGGCAATTTGCACTGATTCAAATGGCCAGATGGTTTCCTCTCTGTTTGTCACTGACTAAATAGATGTGTAAATATTTTTATTTTCATAGAGGGCTGGTCTTGAGAAGAGAATTTGTTGAAACCCCTCTCAACGGTGGGCTTCTGCTCCAAGATGCACTCATCTTAATTTAGATTCTTCGATGTAAAGTGTCTTCTCTGTGGAACTATTTCACATAGAAATATGATGCCTGTCTTGGAATTTCATTATGATGAATTTTTTTTCATCCCTTACTGCTGTCCAAGTTTTATGAAATCTTATCTCTGAGAATTTTATGAGGTTGTTTGACTAGTAGTTAAATGTATTACTTTCCATGATATGAAACATTCCTAAATGAGTAACTACCAAGCCCATAAAATTCTCATGTGCTTATTAGCATAGTATAATGAAAATTGGAAATGCAAGGTTAGACTGTACTTTCAAACAGGTAAATTAAACTCACACCTCACTGTAGCTGTTTTTCTATTTATTGTTTCTAAACAAGATTTCTAAGGTTTTAAGGTTGGGAAGGATGAGGCCCTCCAATTGTCATTATTGATCACCAATTATTCAAGTCTTCTTGTGTTGACTGTTGATGCCAGTTTTTGAGATAGTAATCTTTGGAGTGATAAGGGAAGCTACAAAATTAATTCAACCTTGAGATTCCATTACACTTAATGTCACCTAATAGAACATTTGATAATTTTTAATCCTAGTTAAAGGCTTTCTCCCTAAGCTATTGCTGATGGCAGAAATGATGGAAAAGAAAAATATCTGACTTTATAACTTCTGCAATTCTTTTTCCTCTGGGTATATTTCAGTGTATAGCATTTATGTAGGTGGCTTCTCAAATGGCTCCTTGATTCTTTTATGGAAATGTAAGGTAGGTGTCTGTATTTTAAGTTGAGAATGAAATGATCATATTCCCTCATATATAAAAGCTGCTTCTCTTAAAGGACTTGTTTCTACAAGGTATTCTAAAGGTGAATTTAGAAAACTTTCCTAACTTTTTCTTCTAAGGGATCACAATTTTTATAAAATCTGGATTAGTAAAACCCATGCCATTCCAGAAACTACATAGATTTGAATTTTAGGTGAGATCTAACTTATTAGCATATACCTTGAAGTTAAATATTAAGTCACTAGCCAAGTAATACACTTCATTGTTTGTTCTGTATTTATCTGTGGGCACATTATTTTTTCAAATTGTCATTTCTGTTTTATTTTGTTTATTTCTTTCCCATTTAACCATGTTTTTGGATATCGATTTCAAATTCCTCAGGTTCCAACAGACTCTACTATGAACCTTCACACTTGTTTTACTTGTATCCAGGTCTATGGTAATCAAGCTCATTGCAAAATTGCCAAATCGTTTGCTTCTCTATATGTGGAATGACGTTTTCTAAAAGAAGAGTGAAAGCATTCTTTGTTTTATGCCACAAATAAATCATGTTGTGAACAGGAAGTCAGTATCAGTGTGAATTTAGAAATAACCATGTCTGCTGCCTTATTTGGCTTTGATGTGCAAAAATCAGAAATTAAGTAACATTAAGAACTGTATGTGTGTGTGTGTGTATGTGTGTGTGTGTGTGTTTATTCATCTCAATCTATTCAATTTTCTCCTACTATTACAAAACACGGTAATCTTATGTGTCATGGAGTCCTGGTGGATAGAATGTCCTTCACTGAATATAGAACAAAACAAAACCCAAACAAAATACAAAGTAAACAAATGAAAACTGAATAATTTGCCTGCTTGCTAATGATAATATTTTTTTTACAGGAATGGAAAACAATATGATAAAATTAATTAAGCATGAAGGAGCAATAAAGTCCTATTTTGTGCAACTTGGGAGATGGTCTTAAATTTTATTAGTCTATTTGTTTTGAAATGATAGCTCTCCTGTATTACCTCTACTCTCAATCACCATCTTTGCTCTCCTCTGATTCTTCTTTTTTCTCTAAGAGAAGTCTAGGTTCTTTTGGCATAAACTTTCTTACTCTGCTACCGAAGGAGCTCTTCTTTAAGGGTACACATTTTCTTCTCTTCTAAAACCTTTGTTTTCTTTTTGATACCATTCCCCTGCCTTCTTCCTGTTCTCAGATACTGCGCTGTTTGTTTAACATTTTACACATGGTCCTCACAGTAGTGACACCTCAAATGATTTTACTATGAAATTTGTCTCTGTGATAGTAAAGCCTTAAGTAAATGAAAGAACACTTCTGACCTTAATATGAGAAACATTAAGCGTTTAAAGTTTTAAAATTATTTTTCTGAAAAGATGTGCTATCCTTATGACTCAACCTAGCAAAGTTCAGGGAAATGCACTTAGGCAAATCTCTGTCTGCTGATAGAATGTGAAAGAGAGAGAGAGAGAGAGAAGTGGAGAGAGAATGGAAGAGGAGGAGAAGGAGAGAAGAGGTAAAGAGAAGAGACTGGTCTGTAAAGGAAACCGCAGGATTTGAATATTCTATTTCTCAAGGCCGAAATGGGTTAGCCAAAAAGGAAGTTACCATCAAATCATACACACAACTACTGACATTGCCATTTTTCTCTACCTCAAGCTTGGGTCCCTCAGGATCAGCAAGAAGACTATTAAAGGCTTTTTATTGATCTGTCACTCCTCCAAATTCTTAACGTATTTATTGTCCAGACTACATGATTTAGGACTTGGCTATAAATTATCTTGTACCAGTCTTTAGTTGTCCCATATATGTAAATTTTCTCTTCCCAAACAGATTCTGATTTCCTTGAGAGTAGAAATGCCTCCTTACTCTTTGATACCTTCTTAGCACTGAGATAAGTGTGTGGCCCATAGATACTGGCTCTCAGTGTATATTTGGAGATGTATTGAGATGGAGTAATCATAGATGATGATCAGTGACCAACTACTCAAAGGTGGGCTCCATGAGACCCTCTGAGGGCTTGGGCTCAAGAATGACACATGTTTGTAAGAGGGCTTTGAAGGAGATGGCCCTAAGAAGCATAAACTTTTATTTTTCTGAGAGGTCAAGTGACTACACAGCCTGGTAGTTGGAAAGACACTGTGGAATTGTTTAGAATACATAGTTTCTTCTGTAGCCTGTGCAATTTAAGCCAGCTGCCACAGATACCTGAGATCATACAAAGAATTCTGCTTGGACACATTTTTAGTATTTCTCCATAGGTATTTTTGGCAATTTGATATAGTTCTGTTTTGTGTTATGCAAAAATACATAACTATTAGAGTAGGGATCTTTAAAACTATATCGAGACCAAGAGGAATGAGAACAACAATTTTGGCATTGGCTACAGAGAGTGAGGATTTTTGTCGTAAGTGTTTATACCCAGTTCTGTAGAGTTGCAATAATCATAAAACCAAACAAAACCAAATGACCACATGTTGTGGTTTGAGTTAAGTAAACAACTAAGGAAAACATGGAAATCACTGGATATCTATGTAAACTTGCAGTTTGTTCCCTGGTTTATGCATGTGTATTCATCTGAGGTGTTGACTCTGTTTTATGAAAGCATGCCGAGAAAAAAAAAATATTGGCTTTAGGATTTTATTAGATTCTTTTTTTAGAGGAGAGAAGTCCAAACCTTTTATAAATCTTGCAAGCCTCTCTAAATCTGTGAAAAATATTAGAGTCCTCTAGAGCAAAGGTGAAAGTGCTTGTGTTTATTTTTTTTTTTCTCCTGTTTTTCAACAGGGAAATCTCAAAGGCAAAGACATTTCTTTCTATCTCACATTAGTGTTTGGTACACTGGTATGGAGACAGGGCTATTTCTCTGGAGATTCTGGTTCCCTTTTCCAATCTCTCCCATGTTTATTTGTAGGAGATATCAAGTTAAAGAGCAACCTTGAATGGAAGAAAGGACAAGAAAAGACACTGAAGCTCAAGGGGCAACCAGGGAGAAATGGAGTGAGGAAGATGCAGCTACCTTGATTGAAGGTTGGAGTGGAAAAGGACTTTAAAAATCTGATACCCTGATTCTACAAATAAAGAAATCAAGGTCCAAAGGCTGTAAGTAACTTAAACATACTCACACAAGTAATCAATTAGTGGCAGACAGGGATCTGGATCTCCTTTTCCTATTTCCTACTTCTAAGCCTTTCCCCCAAATCAAATTGTCTTTCCTGCTGCAAGTGAATTGTGAGGGAGAGGAGAAGTCACACAGTTTGAGCATCTTCTCTGCTTTTAAAATGTTTGCTGTCAGAAACCCGAGCTTTGCCTTTTCTTGTCACTGCTGAGGACAAATCTCCAGCCCAATGGTCAAGTCCCGTAATTCATTATAACCTAAAAAAACACAGGCTACCAAGCTAAATATGGAATATTTGTAACTGATTGAGTGACTGCACATTGGCTTGGAAAGTAAACTAATGTTTGTTCATCCCTAATGAAATAGAAAACAGACTATGTTGTGTTGTGTAAATAGCCCTATAGTGGGCCTGCGTATTGTTCCTGAGCGGTAAGCAGGTGTTTAGACCTGTTTTTGAGGTAGCCAAGGGAAAGCACTGGGCTAGGGGGTGCGGGTGGGGAGGGGTTTGTTGGCAGCCAAGGCCTGCCTGAGATCAAGAGCATAGTGAGTTGGATGAGCTGGCTCCACATGCTTTTGTATTCTAAAAGCTCATGGCAATGAACTGAAAAGAAATTTTGTGAGCTAGAGAGCACAGAGAACGTATAAGAAATTGCACTGACAAGGTTGTGTGATCACTGGGGGAAGGAAGCATACAGTATACTCTTTGCACAGCATGCCTAGTCAACTTCGGAAGAGATGGAATGTTATAATGAGGATTCATCCCCTCTTCTGAACTGAGGGACTGATAGCTGATTGTGTCACCAATATTTTAAACGATATCTAAGGTGTGTGTCTCAAAGGCAATAGAAAGCCAAAAGCTCATAATCACTCATCTCTGTGCCATTAATGAACAATGTTGCTGCGTGCTTCTTTTTGATCTTTAAAGCAAATGGAGAGGGATGTGCAAATGAGAGCTGTCTCTCCTTGCCTCTGTGAGAACTCTGGCAACAAGGACATGGTTCTTGCTGTGTGGCATTGTCAGCTGGATGCCAGCAAGTCCCGGCTGCAATGTAACCAGATAAACTTGCACA
The DNA here is from genome assembly GCF_002288905.1 of Enhydra lutris kenyoni. Lineage (NCBI taxonomy): Eukaryota > Metazoa > Chordata > Mammalia > Carnivora > Mustelidae > Enhydra > Enhydra lutris. The sequence continues at coordinate 1,115,185 of NW_019154147.1, forward strand.
CAGCAGAAGGAAACACCAGCGCTCTTAACATGCTGGTGTTTTGTTTTGTTTTTTGGTTTGGGTATGAGTCTTAACTTTGTAAAAGATTATGGCTAGTTACCAATATGGAGGAAGCCTCAACAGTTCTCATATAAGAGCACATCATGAAAAAGAGGGTTTTATTTAGCATCTGCCTAATGCAATTTTCAGACCGTTAGAAATTAAACACAGAAGCTACATGGAACCAGGAAAGCATTTACTCAGTCACTCATTCATTTATTCATCTATCTATTTGATGGCCCACACATTAGATCTTATTCTATAACGAGATCTGTTAGGAGTCTAACATCAGCATTTAGAGATGTGTAAAATGAGTTCATACGTTTTCTGTTCCTTTAAAAAAAAAAAAGGTACCTAAAATAATGGGGATATATGTTATTTTTCTAATCACGAGCACATTTAATCTATCTTTCTAAAACAAATCCCCCAAGCATTGTTTCATGATGCGTCACTGAAAATGACAATGCAGGAGCATTAAGTGAACATTTTTAATGGATTCTGACTCCATTTTTGATATGTCCTTTTCTTGTCTCACTTCTGGTAAAGTCACCCAGAAGGCTCTGGAGCTCTATATCTTGTGCTAGTGGGAAGGAAATTCAAGCTCCCAAACTACCCTACCTGCTTGTGCCTGGGAACCCTCACCCCAGCGCTGCTCATAAAACACAATCCCCAAGTTGATTGCCTCTCTTCGCTCTCTCAAGTGATTTTTGAACTTGCGTGGGAGCCACCTGTACCCCTCGTTGCATGAGTAATGAACGTTTTCATACCTTCTTGGTCCATGCATGGTGTCATCTGTTTTAATATCTGAACAAAATATTAGAAGAGTTGGTCCTGTCACCCCTGTGGGTGACCAGATGGTAATATTTAATGTGTAGAGATTTTATATAAACTATCAAATGTAACTTTAACACAAACCAATGAAGTAGGTAAATCACTAATGAAAGAGCAGACTTGATGTGATTAAATACATTGCAGAATATCCATTTACATCTGACACTAAAGTCCATATTTTTTTTTTACAATATGTGTTAGAGAGATTGTTTTTAGCTTCAAAGGTCAGAAGATCCATACAAATGTTCAAATGATCAGCAGATAATTCACAAAAGAAGAGTAAAACCAAAACTGATAAATTCAGGAAGTCGTTGCTAGAGACACAATGATATCTAACGAATAAGAGGGATATTTCTCATTCCAATCCATTTCTCATAGATTCGAATCTATTTTGATCAATAAGAAGAACTTCCAGAAGCCACCAAAAAAATTTCCTCCCCTACGACTAGATTCACATTGGAAAGCCTCAACCAGTCACTGGCAAAGGGATTGACACCAACTTGACTAGCCTGTATATTGATTGTGCTTCATCCTGGAGGAGGAAGGGTCTGCTAGGTTGAGCCTAAAAGAGGAATATCATCTGAGAAAATTAGGGGCTTTGGCCCCAATAAGAAGAAGTGATGCCTCTTGAGCAAACAATCACTAGTGTCCACTATTCTATCTTGTTCTATCTGTATTTAATACACTATTTTGCAGAGTAGTATTTACTAGCTCATATCTCCCCAGGTCAAACACTAACAACAAAGAAGCCAACTAGACCACCCCTCACCCCCCACCTTTACTCCTGCTCTCAAGGGCAAGCAGTTTGTCATTCTGAGTCTGGTAGTTACCGAGACTTATCAACAACCAGGGGTAGCTGGATTCCTGGCTCTGCTTGGGTCCTTCTCATGTGGGCTACTTGGTTGACTAAAGAATGGCATCAAAGCCCAGAGGAGTGGGCAAGGTGAGCAGCAGATCTTAGAAAGATGTCAGTGTTTGGGAATGTGTGCACTCTATCACCAGAGGAGGTTCATGTGACCCTGGACAGATGAAACCCAAAGACCAGAACTAGAGTTTTGGCTGATTTTTTCCTGATCCTACACCTGTGGAAATGCAAGCAAAGCAGAAAACAGGTCACTTTGGGTGTCTCTGGAAGATGCTGATAGCCTGCCATTGAAGACATGAGAAGATAAAAAAGAAAGAGAAAGAAAACTCTTGGTAGTTTTAACCTGTAAAGAATCCCTGCCCCACATACAATTTAACCCCCAGAACTGAGCTTCAGTGAGCTGCTTGAGAAATAACTGAATATGGCCTGATTAAGGGGCCATAGCAGCCAGAGAGAAGAGGATCGGGGTGAAATACTGAATATACATCAGTGACATATGAGCAAATTAACAACCAAATTAAAAAAAAAAAAAAGCAAGGAAAAGAAAGAAGGAAGAAAGGAGAGAAGGAAGGAAGTGTTGAAACACAAATGCAACACACACATGCACACTCCAAATTCCTAATTTGGGAAGTAAAAAATTAAACATACGATGAAAGGGGACAATGGTGATTATTGAGAATAGATGATCCTAGGAGAAGAAATACTTCAAACTACAGAAAAAAAAAAGTGATAGAGAAATCACAATGAAAAGAGAAATTGTGAGAATAGCTTTAACAATAAAATCAAAGATGATTGGGAAGGAGGGAAAAGGAGTGGATGGGAGTGAGGTAATTACTATACACCTTCTAGAAATAAATTTTCCTGAACTGAGAGAAGATTTGAGTCTAGAAATTGAAAGGGTTGACTAAGTTCCAGGATTATTTAACAAGAAGAGATACATAGCCTGTAAATTATTGGCAAAATATGTGAGCTCCAAGGATAAAGAAAAGTAAGGTATGTTTCCAACTTAAGAGAACAAGTTACTAAAAAAGGAAAAATAACCAATAATAAGGCATAGGCCTTATTATTTGATATCAGAAGCTAATAGACAATAGGAGATTATTTAGTACTCTCAAGAGGAAAAAAAAAAAAACAGCGTGTAAAGAATCCTACTTAGTTTTCTGGTAAATATAAAAACTCAGTTTTCCATGCAAGCACGCTATCAAAGGAAAATACTTGAGAAAAGACCGTAATAAAAGATAATCATTAGACAAAAGAGAAAACACAGAATGTAGGAAGCAGAAGTAGTGGTGAACAATGAACTTAAAATATGTGAATTCATTAAATGAAGACATGAGGACTTTTAAAAGTTAAGGGATGTAATGCAAAAACAATTCCAATAATCGCAGAATAATTCTGGCAAAACCTAAGGGTTGGGAGTGGGTATGAGTGAGAGAAGAGAGGTTGAAGACATTCTCGTGGTCTTGCTGGGGGACAGGGGAAAGAATCAGAGAAGAGGGAGAGAAGTTAATGTATTCTAAGGGTCTTGTCCTATGAATGTTAGTGAAAGGAAGTGAAAAAAAAAAAGGATTTAGGGCGAAAGGAAAGAATTCATTTTGGAACAACTAACAGTAGAGTCAAAGGGGAAGAAAACACTATTTTTAAGATAGAGCACAGGTGCTGGGAGGGCCCTATTCTGCTTTCTCCAGGGGTTGAAATTCCATTGATGTTCCACCCCAGGGAAATTTGGGTAACCTAAAGAGCTGCTGTTTGGCTCCCATGCATCTAGCCTGGTTACTACTAATCTCATGGACAAGTCCAATGAGGTGATTAAGTGACAGAGTAGCAGAGCCTGGGGGAGACGGGTTCTGGGACAATGTGGAGAGTTCCCAGGAGTACTGGGTGAGAGTGCAGTGAGGGGCAGCAGCGTGTGCTGGGACCTGCTTCTGCTTCAGCAAAGGCTGACAAGGAAATGACTCCTGCAAGTCCAGTAGACCCTTGTGCCAGACATCCCCATCATTCACTGATATTTGGATCTCTACCCCTTTGGACCACTGGAAAAGACTGTATTTTGAAGTTAAGCATGGCAGTTGGCTCTCTTTGGCCAGTGAAAGGTGACAATTGATAATATGTGTCACTGTGGAAGAAGCATTTATTGCTAGTGTGCTGTGAATCCCTCACTCTCTTCCCTACTGTGGCAGTTGCAGAAACATGTTTAAATGTCACCATCATAAGGTGATGGAGCCTTCATCAACCTAGGTCATTAAGGGATAAAGTTAGTGGTAAGACACTTGGGCAAAGCCATCTGTTGACCCACTTTGATCATGTAAGGTGAGAAAGAAAGAAAGTTCTGCTGTTTTAAGCAGTGAGATTTTGGGCTGTCAGTATTATCTCATCTATTTTGATTGATTTATCCAGCCATCAAAGGGCAAGGCCATATTGTGGCTCCCAGACAAGACTGTTGTCTCTTGATGCCAGGACAAAACAAAGTCCTGGTAAATTAGATCATCTCAATGAACAAGGGAAGAAAAAGAAAGGAGAAGAATCTGAGAGCAAACACATCTTGAAAGACTAGAGACAGAGTGTTAAACTCAAAGCAATTGTGCTCATGAATTAGGAAAATTTAATTTATCAAAATTAACAGAGACAACGTTCATTCAATTAGGGAAAAAAGGTCATCTACATATACACTATATTAGGGATAAATGTTACCATTAAAAGTTATAAGGTACAGAAAATCATAATTTTAATGATATAATAAATTTAATTCAAGTACATATGCTGGTGAATAAGTCCAACTCTTAAGAACATAGTATTATAGAGTGATACTGTGGTATCTTGACAGCACAGGGTTACTCTCTCTCCTTGGATGATTTTTTTAAACAAAGAAACAATTTTTCACTTGGGCTCTCTTACTCATACTCAGATTATTATGCCTAGGGATATAAACTTTAAAACCAAAGAGTATATATAAATGACCTGAGGGGTGGGGGTACAGAAGCTACCCATTTTTTTTTTTTAATGAATGAATACAGAGGTCTAAGCTTTTTTTGTTTTTTTTTTTTTTTTAAGACTTTATTTATTTGACAGAGAGAGAGAGATCACAAGTAGACAGAGAGAGAGAGGGAAGTAGGTTCCCTGCCGAACAGAGAGCCCAATGTGGGGCTCGATCCCAGGACCCTGAGATCATGACCTGAGCCTAAGGCAGAGGCTTAACACACTGAGCCACCTAGGCATCCCAGAGGTCTAAGCTTTATAGATGTTGTCATTTGTTTAAAATGTTTGGAAAGTGGTAAATAGTCAATGATGGGCTTACAGTAAGGAACTACACCTATAGTGTTTGGCATAGAACCCCAGTGACTGTTCGAAGAACTCTGAATATCTATATTTGTGGAAAGTATTGAGGCCACTAATCACATTCCTCTTGTCATCTTTTGCCAAATAAGTAGGCGCACTGTGGCCAGAATTACTAGCCTCAGTGGCTATACAGAATTCAGTCTCTCATTTTAAATTATAAATGCAAACCATCGTTTTATGAAATTATTTATTATGACAATATAGGAATTTACAACACAATGTAATTGATAAGTATCAATAAAATACAAAATGCTATTTATTATAGCTTATAAGTAAATTATACTTGATAATTATAATTTGACATTATAGATATGCTGAATGCTTCTTCATTTGAAACTGGCTTTACCATATACACATTAAAATTTTCAAGACACATTTAAATGACAAGTTTTAAAATCTTAAAGTATGAACATTCCAAAAAGAAGGAACTCCTGCAATTTGTGACAACATGCATAGAATTTGAGGGCATTATTCTGAGTGAAATAAGTCAGGGATAGAGAAATACTGAATCATCTCACTGTATGCAGAATCCATAAAGGCCAAACTCATAGAAACAGAGTAGACTAGTGGTTACCAGGAACTAGAGGTTGGGGGAAATGAGGAAATGTTAATCAAAGAACATAAACTTCCAGTTATAGGATGAATGGGGACTATAGTTAATACTGTATCACATCCTTAAAAGTTGCTGAGAGTAGATCTTAAATCTTCTCACCACACACACAAAAGGATAATTATATGAGCTAATTAAAGGGTTACCTAATTTTATTGTGGTAATCTGTTCACAGCATATATGTCTCAAATTATCACCTTGTACACCTTCATCTTACATAGTATTATATGGCAATTATATCTCAAAAAAGCTGGAAAAGATTATGAAGTACACACACACACAAACACACACACACATCCACACACATGAAATGAATACTTCAAAATTGAACTGCCAAGCCATGGACAGCGAGAACATGAAGAACCTGCATTTAGTTTAATAAAAAACGTCATTGCTCACAGTCCCCAAATATTCACTATTGTGCAGTTTACTTGTTGCTTTGTATTGCAAGTGTCCCAAAGTCATCTGTCTTAATTTCTTCAACCTAGTACTTCATACCACACTGGGATACTTATATTCAAAGACTAAGAGAGAATTCATTTTAATAGTTAACTTTGGTAACAAAATACTCATTAGGAGCACTTGGGTGGCTCATTTGGTTGAGCCTCCAACTCTTGATTTTGGCTGGGGTCATGATCTCAGGGTCACGAAATCAGACCCCACATCAGACTTGGTGCTGGGCATGGAGCCTGCTTAAGGGTCTCTCTCTCCCTCCCCCCCTTCTCTCTTCCTCTCTAAAATCAATCAATCAATTAATTAATTAAAATTCTCATGTAATAAAACTATGTTATTAATTTTAAAGATTTATTCATTTTTACATAATTTTGAATGAAAGCTAAGTGTTTCTACCTGAGTGTGTGTGTTAGTTAACATTATGGAAAAGAAAGAAAACATTTTTGTAGGAGGTCAGCTGTCCTTATTATTTATTTCAGGGTTACTCAAATTGTGATCGATAAACAGTAGATCCCTAATGACTGGTGAAAGAGTTACAAAAATTGAGAGTGAGAGTTTAGAAACTTTTGTGACAATTTGGTATTGCTCATGACAAACACACACAAAATCAGAGGACTCATCTCATTGACCAAGGAATAGATCAGTTCCTATTTTGTTTAACTTCTCTGTGAGGCACTTGTAGTTTGAGCAGCTGAATTAGATTGGTCTAAGAGACTGGAGGAAAAAATAAAAGCTGATGCTTTTAATTTGAGAAGCACTGGTCTGTGTCATGTAAGATGGATGGTAATCTTAGGTCAAGATAGTTTACTTTTTGGCTTTTGTTAGTGGCATTTGTTTAAATGATACTCTATATTAAATTGCAGCTGATTATCAGAGTAAGTAGTTATACAAAACGCTATCTATTTTCCTTGTAAATAATTTGCATATACTTGAATATAGTTATCAGTGAATTTATGAAGTTACACATGAATGGATTTAATAACTAATAATAATAAATATGACAAAATAGGTAGAGATTATGCAATACTATGACATGCCAGGTTAAACACTTTAAAATCATTGTGTCCTTTACTCTTCACAATAACCTTAGAAGTTAAGTACTATATTATCACCTAATTATTTAGGAAGTTGAAGCACAGAACAGTATAAGTAAATTACCCAAGGTCAAATATTTAGGAAGTGGTATTCCAGGGACTTGAATTTTGGCTCAATATTATTTAGGCTCTGTACCTCATATTAGTGCATCTTTAACAGAGCTTGTTAAAGAGCTTGCTAGTCCAACAAGTCCAGGAATAGCTGAAGAATTTGCATTTCTAACAAGCTCCTAAAAGATGCTTGTCGCTGCAGATAACACACTTTGAGGAAAATTCCATCAGTCAGAGAGCATGACAGGGTCTTGGGCTATGAAGAAACTGGGCAGTCTGGGGGCCTTTCTCTTCTTACCAGGTATGCTATCCCTTGTCAAAAGATGATGACATGATTGCACAATACCTGAAATTAAAAGCACAAAGCTGCATTTATTGCAGGACAGCTATACTGACCCGCATGGTCTCTCTGGGCAGAGCAGAGGAATGATCTTGCATAGGTTTTGGGAAGTGGGGAGTACAGGCATTGACAAACATTCACAAATGCAAGTGGGTTGACATCATTCATAGATGCTTAGTGGCTCCTTGTTACCATGGCTACAGAACAACCTGTCTTTTCCCAAACCTGTATTTGTGTGCTACAAATATACTGCCACCAGAGTCCACCGTGATCTTCTTCATAGCACTGTCCCCAATATTTGCAAATGTATTTGAGTAGTGAGTCTAGGTGAGCACTTAGCTGATTAACAAATTCTTTATCCATCTGCTTTTAGAGAGTTCCTCTTGAATTTGTAGTAGACACTGAATGCATGTTTGTTGAAATAAAAAATGTGGTGGAGGTTTTGCAACAAAGTAGAATTCCTGAGGATGGAGTAGCAGGAATAAAAGAAACATCCATAGGGGAGCCTGGGCGGCTCAGTCAGTTGAGCACCTGACTCTTGATTTCAACTCAGTTCATGATCTTGGGGTCCTCAGATACGAGCCCCATGTGCGGCTCTGGCTCAGCTCAGCGTCTGCTTGACATTCTCTCTCCTTCTGCCCCTCCCTCCATGCTCCTGTGTGCATGCTTTCTCTCTCTTTCTCTCTCAAATAAATAATCTTTTAAAAAAATAAAGGAACATCATGGGCATACTTAGCAGATGTAGGAAAAGAAAGGCTCTTTCAGAAGCTCTTATTCATATATATCATAATTCTATATCTGGGATGAATAATTTTAAACATTTTTAGTCTTCTATTTTTTACCAACATAATCATCAATGTACTCATTCGGGATACTGTGTCTGTTTGCACATGTGTGTATGTATATAAATATAAGTATATCCATGCATATGTATGGATATGTGTGTATATATGTAAAATATATAAAATGATGGAGAACAATTTATCTCTTTTTTTCAAAGTATGCTGATTTTATTCTTTTTGAAGTTAGACACTGAGAACTATGAATGAATTAGCTCATTACTGCATACTTAAGTACTAACTGAAATATTAAGCACAGCACTGAAATTCTGTGTACCATGTAGTTCAGGTTAATAAATAACATCACTGATTTGTTCTAGTTTTTTTTATAAGTCTAACTGTATAATGGGACTCACTTTTAGAAACATAACACCAATGTTTAAAGGTGACAAGTAAGTTAACTCACAATTTAAATAACTACTTGTTTTGCTCTAGAACTAACAATTTGCTCTATGAAATACAATTTTACAATTATTTTCTTATTAAGTGCTCTGTCACTGATGAAATGTTTTTACATTTCTTCTCCAGGGATTACCCTGGAAATAGATATCCAGAGAAAAAGATTATTCTAAGTAATATTAATACAATATAAGTAAAATACTGATTTATCAAAGGCCATTTAGGTAATACCACCAGTTTACCCATTCTGAAGAGGTAAAGAACAAAAGTTTAATGTAAAATGCTGACCATCAGTATATAATTATTGGTTGTAGAGCCCTGGTACCAAAGAATTAGCAAGGATGAAGCATCAAAATTTTTTCATAGAAATAATGTACTTTGTTGGCTTAAGGACCCTGGGATTTAAGCTCTATGGCTCCACTAAAGCAAGGATTTTTGTATTGAGAGGAGCCTAGAAGAGTGTCTAGTATACAGTAAGTGCCCATATCCTGACTGAGTTAATAAATGTACTTAGAAGTAGTCTTCAGTGAGAACCCAAGCCACAGACCCAATAAACACAAAAGCAGGTCCATTAATGGAGGGACCAGCATGAGGTTGTACAGTCTAGTGTTTCTTTAGCTTTATTGTGACTTGCAAATAACCTGGTGATCTTGTTATAATGCAGATTTTCAGTTAGTAAGTCTGGGCCAGGCCTGAGAGTCTGCATATCTAACAAGCTCTCAGCGAGGGCGATGTTACTGGAACCAGAGGGATAATTCAAATAGTTAAGGTTTTGTCACTTTTGCTTGAAACTGGCCCTAACCTTTTCTTATACAGTAACTGTGGCAACTAATCACATTATAAAAAAAAAGGGCAAACAAATTCTATGCTGGGGATATTCAAAGTAAATAAAGTATGATGCCATGTTATTGTTCATAGTACTCTTTGTAAATTTGCCTGGTAGAACTTTGTAGTCTTAAGCAATTATAGCCATGGAGAAAGTGTGTTTTTTTCTTTTAACAAAAGGATCTAAGTCTTCAATGGGACACACACTGAAGCTGCTGTCAGTTAAGTTAATTGATGGTTCCTGCTGGAACCTGTGAACTTCCTCAGGTGAGCTCAGTGAAAGTCACTTTGTTTTAGCAGACCTGGTTGGTTCATGCTTTAGGTCCTCACTCACTCTTCCTTCCCAAACACTAGAAAGTGTTTTTACGTGGCTTCTTCTCTTTATTTCTTTGAATGATTTTGCTATTGAGAGAGTTTGTAGAAAGTGTAGAAAGTTGGCAGAGTTGGCCACAATTTCTTTTGTATGACTATAAAGAAAGTGAATGTTTTGTATTGAGAGAACTCTAACCCATTCCAAACTTATGGAACAGGCACGAGGTGTAAGATAGAGTCATCTGGAATAAAGTAATCATTCTCAGCATATAATGGACAAAAGAAAGAAGAATCTCTGAGCCTGTTCTGTGGCATGTTTGATCCCCTAAAAACAGGATATGAAAACAACACTATAACATCCTGTTGCTTCTAAAGTCTGGGTAGCTTGACAATACAGAGTTTATTGAACAATACACCAGATAATCCTCAAGCTACCTCTTTTTCAAGGTCAAGTCCGCACTAGCAATTACAGTGTTTGTTGAAATCATTTGAATGGCAGGTATAAAGGCTGCCACTTAACCAAACTGGTTGATCTGGTGACTTTGTGAATTTTGCTTCTGACTTTTGCTTTAAAAGAATCATTTGTGTGGAAAGAAAAACAAGTCCCTGGCCTAGCCCAATTAACTGTGAAGCTAACAGTGACTTGTAGATAAACCTGTCAAGCATTCTCACAGAATTAAATACAATCCATTCACATTTAATTGAACACAATCTCTAGATTCTTATTATATTGAGAGCCCAAGATTTGGTAATAAAAATAGTCATTGGTGTTCTTTTTGTGATTGTATTCACTGAAATAAGGACTGGTGAGAATAATCTCAATGCATGTGATTAGGTTTTTAAATTTTGGGACAGGCAGGGGTTTTTGTGTGTGGGTTTGGGCCTCTAAGCCCCAATATCTTCTCATTTTTACCCTCTGCCACTTTTGGATACCTGTATCTATTAGATGATTTGGGAGCAATACTCATCCTGAATAGCACCTGGCATAAACAAAAAATATATATTTTTTGGAACCTTCTACTTTTTCCCCACAAAGCAAGTAAGCTTGGAACAATGACATTTTAATGGTGACCTAAAATGGGGAAAACAAATCTTTCAAATAAACTTGAAGTGTATTGTGAGTTACCATATTTATTTTAAGATAATTTATTATAAGAACTATAAAATAGGCTTTGATTATCAATATTATCACAGATTATCATTTTTTTAAAAGATTTTATTTATTTATTTGAGAGAGAGACAGTGAGAGAGAGCATGAGCAAGGAGAAGGTCAGAGGGAGAAGCAGACTCTCCATGGAGCTGGGAGCCCGATGCGGGACTCGATCCCGGGACTCGAGGATCATGACCTGAGCCGAAGGCAGTCGTCCAACCAACTGAGCCACCCAGGCGTCCTCACAGATTATCATTTGATTGGGTAGATTTTATAGGATAGTTATAAATATTCATTCATTACTAAATTAAGTATTTCTTCTGAGTGTTGACTGCTTATTACATGCTTGGTTAGTATTAAAGATACTAAATTTTCCTTGGGACAACCAAGAGATACTGTGTTTGTGGGGTGCGTGGGTGGTTCAGTCAGTTAAGCACCTGCCTTTAGCTCTGGTCATGACCCTGAGGTCTTGGGATGGAGCACTGAGTTGGGTACCCTGCTAGGTTGGGAGTTTGCTTTCTCCACCTCCCTCTCTCAAATAAATAAAATCCTTTAAAAAAAGATACTGTGTTTGTGAAAGCAAAATGTAAATCAGTGTTTATTCTATCATCTCAATGTTGAATAAATAAAAGTGAAAGTATTTCTATATACTCTTTTTTATCTCTCTATATGTAAGTTTATACGCATAGGTATATTAGTCAGGAAAGAAAGGTTTTTCTTTGGGGGTGCCTGGGTGGCTCAGAGGGCTAAGCCTCTGCCTTCGGCTTAGGTCATGATCTCAGGGTCCTAGGATTGAGCCCCACGTCGGACTCTCTGCTCAGCGGGAAGCCTATTTCCCCCTCTCTCTCTGCCTACCTCTCTGCCTACTTGTGATCTCTCTCTCTGTTAAATAAATAAAAATTAAAAAAAAAAAAAAAGAAAGGTTTTTCTTTGGTAATATATAATCTTTAAATCTATGGGATTTAAAGCAGGGAGAGTTGATGGCTTACTGTTATGAGTTTGTTGTGGGTGTGGCTGACTTTACAGGGTAGCTCTCCTCTCCAGTGACTCAGTGACCTCAACCCTTCAATTCTCTGCTCTTCTGCCTGAACCAAAGTGTGGTCGGTTGATCCAGTGGGAGAAGAAGGGCAGTTGGAGAACTGGGTGGGGCTTTGCACATTGTCTTTGTTTGGAAGGGACTTATGTCCTTTCTATTCAAATGTTATAGACATAATTACTGAGTGGGAATTGCCAACCTGCAAGGAGGCTAAGAAATGTAGGGAAGTACACAGGATATTTGGTATCTTACATTTCCACGACAGAAAGTGGCTAAAAAGAGACATGCCTAATCCTTAAGAGTAAAGAATTGGGGGCGGGGGAGGCCCTGGGTGGCTCAGTGGGTTAAACCTCTGTCTTCAGCTCAGGTCATGATCTCAGGGTCCTGGGATCGAGCCCCACATCAGGCTCTCTGCTCAGCAGGGAGCTTGCTTTCCCCTCTCTCTCTGCCTGCCTCTCTGCCTACTTGTGATCTCCGTCTGTCAAATAAATAAATAAAATCTTAAAAAAAAAAGTAAAGAATTTGGGGGAGTGGAAGAGAAATGGGGAGGAATGGTCACTTTTCATTTTATTCAAATCTAAATTATTTGTTTTTTCAACAATACTGCATTTTGCTTAAAATTAAAATATATTTTAAATTTTATAAACTCTGCTAATCACTCCTGTGGGAGCAGGGGAATCGTTTTTAGGCTAATTTGTGTAGAAAGTCTATGACTAGTTCAGTATCTTGTATGACATTTAGACTCCTTTTCTCTCATAATTGTCCTTCTTGTTTTTGTGTGTTTTTTTTTCCTAGTTAACAGTTTTGTGATGTTATCAATTCTCTTTCTACAGTGAAAGTGTTCTGGGCTTTGTTTCTGTAGGTCAATGACTTTTACTATCCAATTTGCTCCCAAGTCCTTAATAAAAGAACTAGAAGGTGGACTTGCCTAGTAAGTCCTCATGAATCTCAGTGGAGTTCCATCAGAGAAAGAGTAACCATGGGAAAGTGTTTCCAACAATAAAAACTTCAGATATATTTTACATGTAATGTTATTGAAAAAGTCAGAATCTAAAATTTTGTAAGTTGGATAAAACACTAGGAAGTCACAGGCTTTTACCGCTCACAGTAGGAAAGAGAAAACTGTTTAGTGAATTTGCTTGGGAAATGACTTCAGGGAAATCCCAATTTGTTTTTGGTTAGTTAATTTAAGAGTGTCTGACCTTTTCTAGGCTTTTATGTTCCCCAACTCACTTTGAAGGTATATAATTTGTTATTCTTTTAGACACATATTATGTATTCTTTAGATGTGAATGGTGTCCTATGAATGTAATACTTAACAAGTGCTACATAACTTTGGTTATTTCAGGTATAATAAAATTATGAGACAATTGCAACTCCCAATTTGTAAAACATGTATATAAAGTCAGGTAAGATAGATAGACTGAAGGTAAAAAAAAAAATCATTAAGGAAATCTGAGAACTTAGAATTCTTCAAAGGGTTATTTGCATGAATAAAAGAAATATTTAGTTGAGGTAACCACAGGAAGAAATGTAGGATTAGTTCAAAAGAAAGTTGAGACCTGGACCCCTGAGTGGCTCAGTCTTAGTTAAGCATCTGCCTTCAGCTCAGGTCATGGTCCTAGAGTTCTGGGATGGAGCCCCACATCAAGCTCCCTGCTTAGCAAGGATTCTTCCTCCTCTCCCTCTGCTCCTCCCCATTTGTGCGATTATGATCTCACTTATGTGTGGAATTTAAGAAACAAAACAGAGGATCATAGGGAAAGAGAGGAAAAAATAAAACAAAAGGAAATCAGAGAGGGAGACAAACCATAAGAGATTCTTAATCATAGGAAATAAACTGAGGTTTGCTGGAGGGGAAGGAGGTGGAGGATGGGATAACTGGGTGATGGTCATTAAGGAGAGCATGTGATATAATGAGCACTGGGTGTTATATAAGACTGACAAATCGGGACACCTGGGTGGCTCAGTTGGTTAAGCAGCTGCCTTCGGCTCAGGTCATGATCCCAGTGTCCTGGGATCGAGTCCCACATCGGGCTCCTTGCTCAGCAGGGAGCCTGCTTCTCCCTCTGCCTCTGCCTGCCATTCTGTCTGCCTGTGCTTGCTCTCTCTCCCTCTCTCTCTCTCTGACAAATAAATAAATAAAATCTTTAAAAAAAAAAAAAAAAAGACTGACAAATCACTCACCTCTACCTCTGAAACCAATAATACATGTTAATTGAATTTAAGTAAAAATAAATTAATTTAAAAAATAAAGTAAGAAAATTGAGACCTAGAAGTATAAGCAACATGTAGGCAAAAACCTGCGGTACCAATAATCTGACTTCAAGTCAGAGGTCTACCTGATCAGTGAATAATATTTTCAGGGACAAATTCCCATGTGAAAGCCATATTAGTTGGACAAAACAAACTTCATTGTAGCTAATACAAGAAAAAAGGACTATGTAGTTCATAGAATCTTTGGAAGACTCAACAAATCCGGTTAAGACACTGTTATCACTCAAAGCCCCACAGAAGAAAACCCAAGCAGGAGAAAGGTCTAACAGCCTAGGTATTGCCACTTAAGGTGTAAGGTAGCACCAGCTGCCAATCCACATACTGTTCCTAGTCTGGAATGAGAAAAAGTGCTTGCACCAGACTGCAAATGAGCTGTGTTGCTAGGGACACTATTTAGTTTAGTTAACAATTATTTTCACAATAAGATTTTCCCAATAAGGAAGTTGTGTGGTAATTTACATTCAGCTGCAAGCAAAGATGGGCCCATTAAGCAGAACTGTTGGAGGGTACACCGCTGCCTTCACTATCTGCCACTCGCCACCTGCAATTCTGTGAGTGGAGACCAGAACACTCTGCCACAGCAACCCCAGGGGAACCGAATGACTCCATCACCTCCTCACCAGAAGATTCAGTATGCTTTTGAGCTACAGATGCTCCCCAGGCTTCCATCTGCTTCTAGGTCTTCTGTGTGGGTTCATCATCCTGAGAAAATTGGATGAGTTGCCAGCCTTTGAGCTGCAATGGAGTCTGGGAAGTTTGTTTTAAGCTGTTCAGCACCTATAACATGATAACAAGTTAACAGGAGGTTGGAAGTGTGTAGGACCCTAACACACACTCCCTATGACAGTGAATCCTCTAAGGCAGGGGGATATTTGAAAAAAGAAAAGAGATATCAGTGAATATTGCTGATGTCTCAAATGTGGGAAAGGGAAGAGATGGGTAAAGGAACCAGTAAAGGTTAGATTATGGACAAATAAATGAACATATGGAGTCTCAACCCAGGATGGACTCATTTCATTGAAAAAAGCATATGGTATTATTTTACTTAGATTTTTGTAGCAGCACATTTGTGATTTGAGTTATAGTTTTTTTAATAAAAAGTCTGAATTATTCACATGAATCAAGAAGTTAAATTATTATCATATTGGAAGGGACTTTTGAGGCCAGCTAGGTCAGCCTTCTTCATTAAAATATTTTTTGAAACAGAAAATGATAATGTTTACCAAAATATATAGTACCCACTAACTAACAAAGCATTGTCAAACACATTTCTTTGGGGCATGGCTTAATAGATAGTATGAGATGTAATTAACACATCTTTTTATGTGAATAGTGATTCTTGAAAATTAGTTGGCTTATTTAAGGGGAATAGGCATTTACTTTGAAAGTTATGATTGCTTAGTAGGTCAAGTAACATTATGATAAAATATCACTTTCAATAATTGGTGTCAAATTAATTAATTTTATTGTATTTATGAAATGCAAATTAAGTTGTGTTACTCATATGCTGTTAGCATTGGACACTAGTTTTTCACACAAGCTGATAGCAAATAAATAATAATAAAAAATAAAGTGTACTGTTTAATCAAATATTTTGGGTAATGAAAAACTATCATCTAGAACATTGCTTCATAACCTTTTTCAGGTCATAAATTATTTTGAGATCATGATAAAAGCCATGGATGCTGTTCCTGGCAAATTGCACATACACACAATTGTACATGAATTCATAGAAGATTTATGGACATTTCAAAGGCTATCCTCAGACTTTAGGTTAAAAAATCCTGATCCAAAGTAAAGCAGAAATAACCAATTTTACCAATAATTTGATTTTAATATATAATTCTATATTTTTCATAAAATGGTATTTCAATTTGAAGCTGAAAATTGCAATTTGATTTATAACTCTTACTGGCAATATGATCTGGGCATATAAACTCTCTGAATCTCAATGATCTCACTTGTAAATTAGAGATGATAATCATTATGTCACAAGATTACTGTATTTCCTTTGATATATATCCAGCACAGTACCTGTCACAAAGATATTTAACAAATGTTCATTTACTCATTCATTCAATTCATTTATTCATTTTTTGGTATATTAATAAGATTGCTCAAAATCTCTTGATTACTTTGTGCTGATGCAATTATGTTCAACAGAAATTTATGGAATGCTCACTTTGTATGAGGAGTTATGTTAAATGCACACATAGATGATTAAGGATGAATTCCTGCTCCAGAAGTATGTATAGTACAGTGACATGTCAGATGGAAATTTCTATGTACTGTACAAGATATTAAGAAATGGGCATAAGTTTGTATGGGAGCCCATATGATAAAAGGAGCAGTGTAATGGATACCGAGGATTTGTGGAAGGACCCATGGTGGAGATAATACTTAAGTGAGACCAATAATATTAGTAAAATAAACTTTTTAATTACTGACTGTATGTTGACTATTTTTCTAACCACCATATGTGCTATCTTATTTGATCCTTAAAAAACTTTGATGACATATATATCCATTTCCTTCTTAAAGCCACCCACTTAACGGATGGAGCTACCAGGCTGAAATAGATTGAACAAAATTTCAAGGGACATACGGCAAATCAGTGACTGAGTTTGAATTAACTTTGATTTCAACTCTGTGTTCCTTAACAATCAGTTGAAGAAAATTGGAAAAGCATTTCAGTTAGGGAAAGTGTCTCCAACAAGTGCATAGACACAGGACGACTTGTATAAGGAGAACTACACAGAATAATATTAATAACAATTATAAACACACTTTTTAATACATTGCAAAGCACGAGCAAGAGATAATCCCACATAATATCAGGACTGACTAGTTATTTAAAAAATGGAAAAGAAAAGGTGCAAGAAGTCATAATTGAATTACAAATGTCTAATTTGTGGATCATAGGTCTAATGGAGCAGGAGCTAGTTTTGGTGTGGGAAGATGATACATCCAGGGTAGGATAAGTTTGGACATCCAGGAAGCATTAGTCCAGAAATATAGTCAAAACTAGAGATTAACTATGGTTAACACGTTTAAAGATAGCAATAAAAATCATTAGAGTATTTTAAAAACACCAAGTCATATAGAAGGAACATGACATTGAACCATATTTATTCTGACCAAAAAACACCTATACACCAACAAAAGATACACATTTATAAATTAACAAATTTGTAAATTAATTAAAAATTATTTTATATTGATTACAAGCAAAATGTAGTAGAAGTAGAATGTATAGCTAAAGAAAGTTAAAGAAATCTTTGGTTGAAAGTAAAATTAACAAATTGACATGTTTACTCAGTGAGACTACGTTCAACAGGGAATCTCTATAAATGAGTTTACTGAAGTTCATATTAGAATAAGTACTAACTAAAATAAATAAAACAAAAACTAACAAAAAAACTCCCTCTGTTTTAAAATTTTTTTTATTTGAATGCAGTTGTCATACAATATTTCACTAAGTTTTAGGTGTACAGCACAATGACTCAACTTCTCTATATGTTATGCTCTGCTCACCACAAGAGTAGCTATCATCTGTCATCAAACAATTACAATATCATTGACTCTATTCCCTCTGCTGTGCCCTTTATTCCCATGACTTATTCATTCCATAACTGGAAGTCTGTGTCTCCCTCTTCCCTTCACCCATTTTGCACATCCTCATTCCCCTTCATTCTGGCAATTGTTGGTTTGTTCTCTGTGTTTTTAGGTCTGATTCAGCTTTTTAAATGTTTGTTTATTCATTTCCTTTGTTTTTTAGATTCTACGTGTGAAACTCCCCATATTTTTTATTGGTAATTTAAGCTGGGGAGAGGTGATTGACAGCTTTTGTTCTTTGTTTTTTGATCACTTGTGCCCAAATTTCTCCAGATGATCCCATTGATATTCCCATTTATAAGCTTTTTAGGATATTTCCTAAGTTCTAACTTGTTTTTTTAGAAAATCTGAGGGTAATATCTGGAGGCTGAAAAAGGTTTGGACTGTTTCAGAAAAATATAGTCCCTTAGTAGAATGTTCTATTTATAAGACAGTTTTGTTAACAAGACTGCATTTCCCATCTTGATAGTTTAATTAAAGGTTAAAGGAGATCATGTGAATAGACAGTTTTGATTTTACCATTACATTTATTTTCAAACAATCTTAATATTATAGCAGTCAACTTCGTTGAAACACAGAGACATAGATGACTTGTAAAAAAGGCATTTCCTGTAATTACATGGTTAGTCTCATTCAGACTTACTGATCATTTCAGATACATGTGTGGGTCCATTGATCACGAACTTGCTGCGCTGGTAAATGAACAGATGTACAGTTATTAATCTTGGATAGGCTCCACATGTAATTTCAATTGAGATCAGAGAAGGCAATGAGAACATGACACAGCACCCTGGATTTAAGACTTCAGAAATGTCAGGACAGGAAAGATGCATGCCTACAAGCACAAGGAAGGGAAATCTGCATAATCATTTTTTTCTTTTCCATTAATTTTCAAGTTCTTAAAGCAGAATTATCTGATAAGTAGTTCAAATATAGGTGTACTGCCTTGAGTCCTGCATGTTTGTGAATGTATGATTTGCATGTCTTCAAATGTATGATTCTTCTTAGGCCTCTCAAAGTTTTACTTTCTACCTTTCAAGTCTTCTATGGTTTTCATTGTTTAAACACAGGGAATGGATGGGGTGCGGGGGTTCATGGGGAAAGATGATTATTCCATTAGTGCATAAGAGAAGAAAGTCCGAAACCAGGTTAGAGAGATATTAAGCAAAGGCCAAGTGGAACTATTCATGAGGTTATTAAAAAGGATAAATAAAAAATGAAGACCACAACAACAGGAATAAAGCCACTCTTATGAGAGATTAATATTTCAAATATGAGGTTGGCTGCAGAGGTAGTGTGGTAAGTAACAGTGCTATGTGCCAAGAAAACCCCAAATGCTAACTTATTGAAAACATGTTGGGTGTGTGTTTATAATAGAAATAAATTCAGCAATGTGGTTATGGGCAATGTTAAATATTCTAACTTGGAAACACTTTTAATAATGACACTCATTATCTCCCTGAGTCTTAATATAGCTAAGAGCTGATCATAGGTTTAAATTATGAGCAAATAGCCTATAGAATGTAACTTATTTGCAGCTTTGATTTTTTTGGCTATTCAACAACCTGATTACAGCACAGTAAATTTGTGGTGGGACAAATGAATGGCAAAAACTGGAAGATAATTTGACGTTTTAAAAAAATGATTTGACGTTTTAGACACAAAGCTAATTCCACCTTTAACCATTTCTTTCATTTATGTGTTTTTAATCTTTCCACTAAAATAGTCCCCACTGAGATTCATGATTAGTGGGATCTAATTCTAAGGGAAGAGGTCAGGGAGATTAATTTGTGTGGGACCATCTCACTGGGGATCTCAGGGGCAGAAATTCCAAGTTGAGAGATAAGTTGTTTATCCCCAAAGACTAAATGTTCTACTTCAGTTTTCTGGCTACTTAATAGACAAGGGTCTGTACATAAAAAGAAGGAGGCAACGTATGTCACACATGTGAATGGGTAGGTAGGTGACTATAGTTGGATATAAATTAATAGAGCTTGGCCATCTAATGGGAAAGTTAATCATTTGATAGCTATTGCTCTCTACCTGAGACTCAGAAAGCCTGGAATATCTGCTAAGAAAATAAGATGTAAAAGTCTCCAAAGTTTCTTAATAATAGACAACAAGAAGTAACCATGAGAAGCTTTATTAGAAAGCTTCATTTACGCTTGTATGTAAGACATGTGAGAATGGCAAATAATCAACAATATATATGAATAGTAATGTTGTTTGTGTGATGGTGCAAATTGGTGTTTAGAGCTAGCTAGCATTATGTGAATATATCTATTCTCTCCCCCCAACTAACCCCCACCCCACTCCCAAAAAGGAAGGGGATAATAACTAAAGATTTTCACATGTAAGTGTAGGGTTTCTTTTGTACAAACATAGAGACAAGTTTACTCAGTTTGGCTGATGGAAGATAAGGTTATAGATTGGGAGGATGTTAGTAACCTAGCTAACTAATACAGTTTTACATATTACATTCTCTCCTTTATTAGTAATTAATAGACATTGTTTTGTCTCTTTATCATGTTGGTATTTAATAACTATACTTTATCCAATAAAAGATGCTTTTGCCCTCTGTAATTGCACATTATAAAGCAAGCATTCCTATGAAATTCACTGATGTAGAAATAGAACTTAATTCCTTCAGACTTCAACATTGGTATTTATATATTCAGATCAACAGATTTCCAATACTCTAAGTGATATTAATACACTCAATATCTATGGAAGAACATTTTTTTAGCCTCCAGATCCATTATTTTCTTTTTAATTTCTAATTTTAAGACTTTACAGGCAATCCTAGTTCCTTATCTTTTATAACTTCTTTTTTAAAAAAATTCTTAGTAGTTTCAACTCCCATTTTGATCAGCAAGTTCTATTTATTATCTTTCCTCCATGTTCAGGGGCTCCAGGTCATGAAGGTACTGCCTGAAGAAGTCTGAGCTCTGGTCATGATCTCACGGTCTTGAGACAGAGCCCCACCTGGGGATCCATGCTGAGTGTGGAATCTGCTTGAGATTTTCTCTCTCCCTCTGTCCCTCCCCACCTCTCGGTTTCTCTCTCTATAAAAAATTAATAAATAAAATCTTAAAAAAAAGAAGAAGTCTGAGCCTTGAACTGTCTACAAGTAGAAAAGCTTCCCAAGGCAAGAACAGCAACTCTCACCTAATCCGCTGGCAGGGAAGATAGTACATACCCAATAAATACTACGGAAAGAAAAAGGATATTCTCAATTTGTTTTACTTGAAATTCCTCTTAGCAAACCATAAAATTATAAAATTAAAAATTAAAAAAAGGAAAATTGCAATTAAGACTCCATAAGCAGATGACTATTGTAAATATTTTAGGTAAAATGATTCCCAGAGATCCATTTGAGTACATCAATTGCATTGAATGGCTATTTATTTGTACTTTGTTTTCATTCAGCTTCTTAACTGAAAAATTGAAATGCATAGTTTGGCAATAGAGAGATTCATGTAAAATGTGGTATATACTTGAACGTTACAAAATAAAGATATGAATTTTTTTGTTAATTTTGTTAAGATATGCGGGGTCTTATTGTTCTTACACTGGAAGAGTCTCATTTATACAGACATAGTCAAAATGGGTACAATCTTCTATTTTTATAACTATGTAGTCCTGTACTTCAGCTTTCTATATAAACATATATAAACATGTGGCTATGTAAACACATGGCTCGGTAATACTCTGAAATTTTTTAATCTATTAGGTCTCCTTCGACAATTGTAAAGAACTTTAAAGTTAAATACATATAAGAATGTTAGGTCGTAAGATTTGGAGATTCTAGTCTTTCATTATTAGGATAGACTGTTGGGTTTTACTGAAACCATATTTCTCTAAAAATAGTACAGCAAGTTTAATTGAAATAATGTGTTAGCACCCAGTAAATGTTACAAATAAACTTTTAGGAGAATTTTTCCTTATAGTACTCCTTACCTCTGTAAAAATCTTAATTTTTCAATATTACTTTTATTGTTATTCCTTGAGGTTTTTTTTTTTTTCTCTCTAAATTTGTCTATTTCACAATAGGAAAGTCATTTCAGTGGGAGTGAAATGTGCCTTCTTTTCCACAGATATTTAATTAGGAGAAAAGAAACAAAAGTGTAAGAGAAGCATGTCTGATTATCTTATGTTTGACTCATCTACTGGCTAGCACGGGGATGAGGCCAATCACTAATCATTACACTTCTTAAAGCAGACCATGGCAATTGATTTCCATTATCTAGTATGGTATCTATTCCCATGCACACTTCTCAGATTTTAGAGGACACAGGCTTTCAGGCCGAAAACTCTAGCTTTAAAATAAATCACTAACCCCAATTAAAAGATGCAGAATCTGAACGACTTCAAATCTCAAATATATATATATATATACATATATACATATATATATGTATGTATATACACACACATATATATGTATATATAATATATAATTTTTAATGTTTATATTTAATTAGATTTAATTTTTAATTTATATTTAAATTTAATTCCTATCTAGTTTTTATATGGTTTAAAATTATCAGTTGAACTGATTGTAAATCTTTCTTACCATAATATCATGATTTAAATCCTTACATTTTATACATACCTAATGATACTATTACACACTAAACTAAATTAGAATGTTTTAAACCTATTAATATGCTCTTCACCTACTTGGTCTTTTCACTTTTATTGGATTAATTTTGCTTGCCTTTTCTTAAAACATGTCATGGTTTTGAGATAAAAACACTATATTTTGAAGGTAATCATATTGCAATACATAAATATATCAAATCTGCATGTCCTACACCTTTAAAAAAACTATATGTAGCCCTTTAGTTGAAAGATGTGGATGGAACTGGAGGGTATTATGCTAAGTGAAATAAGTCAATCGGAGAAAGACAATTATCATATGGTTTCACTCATATGTGGAATATAGGAAACAGTGAAGGAGTGAGGAAACAGTGAAGGGAGTAAAACTGAATGGGAAGTCATCAGAGAGGGAGACAAACCATGAGAGACTCTTAACTATAGGAAACAAACTGAGGGTTTCTGGAGGGGAGATGGGTGGGGGGGATGGGGTAACTGGGTGATGAGCATTAAGAAGGGCACATGATGTGATGAACACTGAATGTTATGTACAACTGATGAATTATTGAACACCACTATATCTGAAACTAATGTGGTACTATATGTTGGCTAATTGAATTTGAATAATAATAATAAAAGAAATAACTACAGATCATATACTACTTTTTAAAGAACTTGGACCTTGTTCATACTGTGGGAACAAGAAAGTTGCATAGGATGCAGTTAGTACCATAGACGAACTTTGGAACAGAATGAATCTTAACAGAAAGGAAGACTCTGTTATATTAATTGTTAATTGTAAATTGTAAATGTAGGTCTGTAATTTTTCCTTAGCAAAAAACTAAGACATTGAGATGGCAACCTGAAAAATCCTTTGGGACTACATAGCAAAATCCTTGGTTCTTAGTATGATGTCCCATGTGCAAGCCTGCTCTGCTTTAAGTTTAAAGAACTACATCTAAATGACTTAAAGCTTATAAATTCACATTTAGCTTTAATGTTAATGGTGCCATTCTGATGAAGGAGGTGGGTAATGAATATGGATGCTTCCATTACATATTGCATATGTACAAAGTAAACACGAGTGCGGGAGTGAAGTTGTTAAGAATTCCCCCACACCCTGATAAATTCTGTTTTAAGTGGTTTGTTCGACTGCCTACAAACTTATTTCATTCTGTCATCACCTTTACGTTCTTTCATCCTACCTGACTGACATGCTAAAGCTTGGAGAAAGGTGGAGATATTTCAAATGGAGAAAAATGTACAGTTTGAT
This sequence comes from Enhydra lutris kenyoni, assembly GCF_002288905.1. NCBI lineage: Eukaryota > Metazoa > Chordata > Mammalia > Carnivora > Mustelidae > Enhydra > Enhydra lutris. The sequence goes on from NW_019154147.1 coordinate 1,139,129, forward strand.
TTTTAAAAAGGCATTTAAAACATATGCATTTTCTTGACCCATTATTATCTTTCAAAACATTATCTTTCATTAAAAATGGATGCCTAGTTTTGTATATTTATGGTACCTCATGAATAATAAAAAGCTATGATTCACTTACTAGACATCATGCTAGACCATTTCAAATTCAAATCCTGGCAACACTGCATATAGGATAAGGCATGATGGAAGCAGAAATGTTCAAATTCTCCCATACGCCTCTGGTAGCTGCTGGCAACTGAGTCGAGAGAGATCATCTGGCTGGCTACATGGAAGAGGAGGCTAACATGGACTATCTTCTACCCAAGCAGCCTGTTGAACTCATAGCTGAGCTTGTTCACTTCATCTATCTTGGACAAAAATGTGTAAGGCCAAATAGGTGGTATTGGTGTGACTAGTCTATGTTAGCTCTTCTATTCTAAGCACAGATGGTGACCGTGACTAGGGTTATTCTTCCTCCAGCAGGAACTTTTGGACCAATGTCCGGGCACAATGTAATGTATGATATTCTGATATGGGTGCTCATTCTCTCTGGACAGGAGGCCAGTTGTGAAGGAAGTTACCTGTCCACCTGGCATCATCATGTGTGAGCCCTGCATGTTACCTGCGGTGCCCACCCCTTAGGGGAAGCTTGTACAGATACTCTCTTGATGTCCCCCACCTGGCTCAAACTGTTGGACGCCACATGAAGCAAGATTTGGTGAAAGAAAGGGTTTTGCAGGAAGAATACGAATGTCTCATTGAACAAACTTAGTTATTGGCAGGAGGACCAATAATTTGCACAATTGAAATGAACAGCTGGGATTCTAATTTTCTTTGGGGAATGTCAGTTCTCTCTCTCTGTGTATATATATATACACACACATGTATATATGTGTATATATAAACATACATGCATATATATGCATATATATGTGTGTGTATTTATATTTGTATGTATGTATGTATGTATGTATTTATTTTAGTCCAAAGTTGCTTATATCTTCCCCAGATTTCCCACATTATTATTTAGAGGATCAGCAATAATCCGTACTTTATGACTTCATGGTCCCACGTACTTATTGTAATTGAAAAGTCCTTTTCCACTCTCCTTTTCTTATTCTACTTGTCCTCTTTCTGACACCAGGTGATTTATACTTTCGTTATCTGATCAGGCCTGACTTTCTGTGGAAAGAATGAAGGTTAACAGCATTTTCTCTCTGTCTTTTCTGTATCCTCTGTTACCAAATTTCATCTGTCGGTGGATGACATGCTGACTTTTTGACTAACAAAATGTTAAATGTAGGACTACTGGTTCTTCTATAATAACATATGTTGTCTTGTTTTGGAGAAAAATGAGAAAGAATTCATGGAATAAATGAATATGAATTTTAAGTGTTTATGAAAAAAAGCTCTGAAGATGTGAGAAAATGAGTAAAGAAGGAAAATATGAGAGGCCCCCTTTGGCCTGGAAAGGTAGAAAAGATCTTGAAAAACAATTTGGATTTGCTGTAAGGAACCATAATTTTCCAGCTGGTGCAGAAAGCATTATTCTAAGTAATCAAAGACAAAAATATTTGCCAAAGGGATCAGGACAAACCCATCATATATTGAAAGAATGGGAGGAAATGAGTGGTAATAAGAATGGATGGCTAGATCCGAAGGTGTGATGTCTCTTAATCCTTGGCTAATGTCAGCCCAGACTAGTGTCTGGGCTAGCTCTCAGGAATTGCTCTCATTTTTCCAATCTGCCTAAAATTCCACTTTTATTCAGGGACTGAGTCACGTCAGCCCTGGTGATGACCAACTATATGCTCTATTCTCAGTCCTTCAATGGAGTTAAATTATTAAACATCAATAAGTACAAATTTAGAGCTGTTATTAAAAAGGACCCTAGAGATCAACAGGTTCATATTTTATGGACAAGAAATGGGGATACAGAGGGTTGAATGATTTGCCCAAAGCCATCTAGATGCAATTTTAATATCTAACACTTTTGTGCAGCTTTATGCCTTGCTACTCATTGGCAACTACATACTCTTGTGAGATCTATACACACCCCTGTGAAATATTATCTGTCCTTTATGAGCAAACACTTTTTGAGATGTCAGTAGATAGGCTTACAGGCCAGAGTTGGATCATGGCAGTACAGGGTCTAGCATAGCCCTGGCTATTTTTACCACATCGTGTTTCCTCCCCCACTTACAGCTTGAAGAAAGCAGTGAGAAAAGGCTGGCAGGAACAGATATACTACTGCTCTTAGTATAAGGTGAGAGTAACTAAAGTACTTTTTTTTTTTAATGTAGCAACCACCTAGAATTATTATATGTGCTGTCCAATGGCAATATCAAGGATACTCATTTATTTAACAGAAATATATTTTCAGCAGAAGTATGAAGAGTAGGCTACAACTGAAATGAAAAGTTTATCACTGAATTATATTACCCAAAATACCTATAAGGCTAGTGTGTCCCTTTCTTCCCAAATGCCAGCAGCTCTATAGAGTACGAAAGGGTAAATAAAACACAAGATTGTTCTCTGCTGTCTAGAGGGGAACAGACAGGCTTGTCAGTATATGAAATAATAGAGACCCCAGAGTGAGGAGCAATTCGATGGAAAAAGTTTAGTTATAAAACATCTCCCACACTTCTAGAAATGTAGTAAGTCTTCAGGGAGCCAGCAGCGTTCCAGGGTTCTTCTGAGAATCCAATCAAGCTTATTTCAGGACTTCCCAAGGGGTTGAGTGAGAGCATATTATCAGCATCCTGTTGATTTTTTTTTTTTTCCCCTGAAATAGGCTAAAAGGATCTCAAGTTACAAATTTAAGATCTCAACTATATGTTTCAGAATCCTTTGACTCTTATAATCTATACATTCAATTAAACATTTTCAAGTGAAATGCATGACACGTTGGCTTCACTTTAACCCCAACCCTAAGGGTAAACTCCAAATATTAGGGAAGGGTTTACGTCAATTTCATTTTTCTCCTCTTCATTCTTTGTTATGGCTCTTCCAGATAATCACTCCCAGTTGAAACTTCATATCTCTATTGTTATAGGGATGAATCATGACGTATAATATCCTTATAGTTTTAAAAACAAAACAAGCAAAGAGAATGACAATTAAGTTTCTAGTGTACTTAGTTTTGCTCATCAAGCTTTGTCTGAGCTTTTCTGGCTGAGCTCACCAGAAACTACTGATGAAAGGACATGTATGTGACCACTTAGGAAACAACAAACACACAAACTGTAAAATGATATGGCATTCGAGTGAAATGATTTGATAACATGCTAAGTCCTAACTTGAGTATGTGATTTTATCTATTTCTGTCTGTATATGTGTGTGATTCTGGAGGGCGAAAGAAGGAATAGAAAGGGAGGAAAAGAAAAGGATCAGAGCTGTAGGTCACAGTGAATTTGAGGTGCTCCTCTTAGTGTGGAGATCAATTATAGACATCCGAAACCATGTAAATGATATTATAGAAACATTAGCACATTAAAAATGCTGGCAAGACACTAAAGGTCTAGTCTGTGTTTATACTTTTCTATGCATGTTTGTGTGCTAAATATTGGGAGGAAATAAATTATTTAAATCTAACTTTATCGGGCCACTTTTTTTTCCCCTCCGACTTTTTGGCAATAAAGGGATTCAAATGAATGCAGCTAGTTGTTCTAAGCACTTTAAAGCAGATATTTAAAGTCTAAAAAAAGTCTTTCAATTACTGTTTTAAAAGCTGAGAGCATTTTCTTAAAAAGGAATAATGATTGAATGCATTTCTCATCAAAGTGAAGGATTAATAGCAGTGAATAAAAGTTTCTACAAAGTTTTACACAATGGGCTACAAAAATTCATTTCCCTCTTTTTTCCCTCTGATGTTTTGGCTCCTTGCCCTTTATACAGCTAACACATTTAGTTTTGTCATATTGAGGAAAGCACAGTAGATCATTTTATACATGAACTAATATTTGTGGAAAAGCATATGCTCTTTTATTGTCCCACAGTAAGAGTAGTATATGGTCTTTTGGGTTTTTTGTTTTGTTTTGTTTTTTGCAAAATGATGGATCTAAATTGCACATGATTTATATTTATTGTTTATGTGACTGGTAGAATTTCATCTGAAATGAACTGAAAATTTTCACTCTAATTAAAATATTTAAACATTCTCTGAGAAATTTAGAGAAGCTCACTGGACACTTTAAAGACTTTTATATGGTCCCTGTGATTTACTAGCCTCAGATAATTACTTTTAATTAAAAGCAGATGGAACTTCAACACAATGGATAGGAAAGACAGCTAGAAAAAGTCTGAAGAAGTAGTACTTTTCAGCTATACCCAGTTTTATATCTATGCTTTTAAAAATATGACTATATTATTCAAGTTTTTGTACATAAAATTCCTATGTGAGAGAAAATAATAATTTATTTCACTAGCTCTGAAATTAAAAGCTTTCTTACAGAGAGACAAAAGTTCTTTCTCATTAAAGATGTACCAATTTAGAAGAGATGATTTTTTAAGACTACTTTGGTGTCCCAAAGATTCTATTGTTTAATCTGCCAAGAAATTCTGCTCCTACATCAGTAGAAATTTTAAAACTCCAACACGACCATGCTATTTCCTCAATAATAGCAAGGGAATTAACTTTAATGCAGTAAATTCACAAGAAATTCCTCTGATAAAAAGATGCTTCTTAGTCCTATTATTTAATTGATCTTTTTGGAACAGTTCATTTGTACTCCAGAAAAAAAATAATTAGATGGGTTATTAAGTTCTTTCAAGTGTATGAAAACAATGGTGACTAATACCCAGATATCTTTTTATGAAAGGTTTGAACCTTCTAAATTTTAATCTCTAATAGGTGGTTCTAGGCTTACTGTTATTATTATTTTAAGCCTCAAACTTCCTTAGTAGCATTGAAATAAATTTGATTTAAATTCCTTTTATTCATTTAAGATTGCATGAAATGGATTTTACTTGCACAATGTGAAATATGTTAAATTTCAAAGCATATACTTTACTCTTCATTTCCTGTCCAGTCATTTAGAGAAAGCCACACTGTGTGGCAGAAAAAACAGCAATTGAGTAGTCAGGAGACACCGGCTCAAGCTATTTGACCTTGAATTAAACTTCAATTAACTTCTTTGTGCCTCAGGGCCCATATCTGTTACATGAAGAAGTTGTCAGAGGTTGCAAATCGGCAGTCCTAGCTAGATTCAGCCCGCAGATACGTTTTGCTTGAGCTACATTAAAAAAAAATATGAATGAAAATGGTTGTATCAACTTACATCTATCAGCAGTGCCTGTTAAGTCACACTTGCTCTATATCCTTCCCAATACATGATACCGTCAACCTTTTTCATTCTAGATATTGGTGTGTTTGTAGTCCTATTTCATTATGGATTTAATTTACATTTTCCTGATGACTAATAAAGTGAAACTTTTTTTTTTTCCATATATTTCTCAGCAGTTTGGATAGCTCCTTTTGTGAGGTTTCTGTTTGATTATTTTTTGTCTTTTTTTTTTTCTTATTGATGTGTTAATGAGTTCTTTAGATATTCTGGATATGAGTCTTTTGTTGGATAAATGAATTCAAAGTGTGTTCTCCCATGCCTTTTCACTTTTAAGGTGACTTTAGACAAACTGAAATTCATAATTCTAATGAAGGTCAACTTTTAAAATTTTTCCTTGTAGTTGGTGATTTTTTTAAAAACTTTTAAACAATATTTGCTTCCCTTCAGTTTATAAAAGTAACCATGTTATCTTCTAGAAATTTCACCTGTAAAACATCTTAATTGGACATCCGGGTGGCTCAGCTGGTTAAGTGTCTGCCTTCAGCTCAGGTCATGATCCTGGGGTCCTGGGATCAAGTCCCATGTCGGGCTACCTGTTCAACAGCAAGTCTACTTTTCCCTCTCCCTCTGCTTCTCTCTCTCTCTCTGTCAAATAAGTAAATAAAATCTTTAAAAATAAATAAATAAATAAATATAAAATAAAACATTTTAATTGATTTAGTAGATATCCCTTGACACATGCTCCGATTCAGGTAACTTCATTTCAAGATATGTACCTCCAAAAAGTGCATACCTTTGTGTACCAAATAATATGGGCCAGAATGTTTATAGAGTCATTATCCATGTGGCCAAAAATTAGAAGCTTTTACTGATCCATTATAAAATGTATTGGTATATATTCATTCAATGGAATAGTATACAGAAAGAAGAAAGAATGAACTACGATTATATCCATCAGTATGGGTGCAACTTGCAGATAGAGAGTGAAAGAACCATGCAAGGAAGAGCAAATGCTGTGTGATTTTATTTATATAAAATTCAATACTAAGCAAAACAATTATGATGAATGGTACATGAAGAGTGGTTAACTTTTAGAGCAGGGAAGGTTAATGCTGGGGTGGGGGGGTAGTGCAAGATACCTGGGTGGAAGATGGTATTTTATATTAGCATCTGGGCTGTGTAACTACAGCTCTGTACTCTTGGTAAATTTCACCAAGTTGTACACATGACATCTGCCCTTCTAATCATTGGTAAGTATTAAGGATGGAAATGCTTGCCAGGCTAATATTTTAGGCATATATACAGGTTATACTACCATTGCTATATATAATAGAACTAAAATACTAGTTCAGAGTAATCTCTACTGATTTCTGTCAACATTTCCATAAGGCTTCTAACTAGTCTCACTTCGAATTTCCCTGTGTGATAAAAGCAGTTTAATCTTAACAAAATACTCGCTTTCAAACATAACGCCTGCCTGTTTAGAAATCTCAAATGATTTCCCTCTATCTAGACAATAAACTGCAAATGGTAAACATTTAAAGTATCTGTACTTGGATGCTGGGTGCGTGTGGGAGCTCACCAACATGTACTGGGAACTGATTACATATCAGGAGCATTAAACGGGTCACTTTAGTGGATTTAACCCTTATATCAAACCTTCAAGTTGAATAGCTTGTGAAAGAGACTGTTTCTACACTGTTGGAAGTTAGGTAATAGGCAGCAGCAACAGGATAAAAATATAGGTCTCTATGACTCCAAAGCAAATACTATTTTTACTACATGATGTTGCCCTATACATAGAAGTCCCCAATCAAGTTTATCCAATTTCTCATCTTCCTAACCTCTTTATTCTGAACCAACTTAGTTTAAAATATGCCTCCCTCAATCAATCTTATACTTTCTGCTCTCCTAATTTCCCCTAATCCTGATTTCTTCCTTAAAGATGTGGAATATTTTTTACAACATTTGCTATCTGCATCTGTGTTATTTATTCTTTCAGATCACTTTGAAAATCTACCTTTATTCCAAAGCTTTGCTTAACCACTGCTATCTGAATACTCTTTCTCTCCTCAGAAACCTTAACTGTAATTATTGCTGGGTACAAATCATGCATTATGTATAACATTGTGATATTTCTTTCATATTTCCTGGAAATGTTATTTAAATTCAGTTTTTTTTCTTTACTTGATGATTGTCTTATTTTCTTAATTATGTTGAAAGCTCCTGAGTACAGAGAAAATGTTTATATTTTTTCATTTCTTCCCTGAGAAGTATTCAAAAATAATGAAGATTGAGTATGGTCTATAGCAGTTTGAATTTTACAGGTTTAGGGTAAAAATAAATTTCATGGGGGTCAATTCTATATGAATACAATTATGGAATATACATGATAAATAGATCAATAGCCTAGAGATTTTTCTAATTACTAAAAGGTAATTCTTTTTTATGTCCTATTCACTCTCTGCAGTTCACTCGCATCTGTCTTGGACACCCCTCTCCACCGCACCCCCGTCCCCCACAGTCATTGGATCACTCTTCTCCAGATCAGCAACAAATCACTGACCTCATCTTACTGGGCCTCTTCCTAATTTTCACATCTGACTACTCTTCCTTTTAGAACATTATTCTCAAATTTCTTTTGGGAAACACTCTTGATTTTTCTCCCACTTCTTTCATTACTCTATCATCCTCCCCTTCACCTGCTCTCCCTCCTCTGCCTTAACTCTTAATGTTGGAGTTCAATCATTTATTTATTATGTAATTAAAAAAATCCTTATAAAGCATCTACAGTGTGTTAATCCTACAGGTACTGGACACCCAATGATGAACAATTTTTTCAACATCCCATATTCGTGGAATTTTGATGGAGGGAGATAACCAGATAATAAATGTAATGGGTTAAAAGTGAAGAAAAATAAATCAAGGTTAAAAAAAAAAGATAGGATTAGAGCTGGTGTTTGCAGGACTAGCTATATAATTTCTGGGGCCCAGTGCAAAATAGAAGTGCAGGGCACTTTGTTTAAATATTGTTAAGAATTTCAAGACAGGAGTAGCAGAGCATTAAACCAAGTAATGGGTCCTTTTAATATTGGGATCCTGTGCAAATATACACATCACATGCCCATAAAGATGATCCTGAGCAGTGGCAGAAATCACTGAGGTAATATTCAAGTGAAAACTTGAAGGGAGCAAGGAATGCAAGCATATACATCTACAGGAAAGAGTGTTCCAGACAGGAGCAATATTAAGAGCCAAGATAGGAGAAAAGAACACATCTGGTGGCTTCAAGCCACAGTGAAGCAAGCAGTATGGCTGACTGGAGCAGGGGGCAAAGAGGGGTGACAAGAAGAAAATTCAATCCAAGATCTAAATGGGGGCCAGATCGGGTAGGGTCTCACTGGTCACCACAAGATCCCTTTTTTTTAATCTGAGGAGCGTTTAAAACACAACTTAATTTTCCTCAAGATCATTTCACTTCTATGTTAAAAATGAGATCATCAGAGGCAAGAGTCAAAATAGGTGGGAGAGGGAGAAGTCAAGATGGCGGAGAAGTAGCAGGCTGAGACTACTTCAGGTAGCAGGAGATCAGCTAGATAGCTTATCTAAAGATTGCAAACACCTACAAATCCAACGGGAGATCGAAGAGAAGAAGAACAGCAATTCTAGAAACAGAAAATCAACCACTTTCTGAAAGGTAGGACTGGCGGAGAAGTGAATCCAAAGCGACGGGAAGATAGACCACGGGGGGAGGGGCCAGCTCCCGGCAAGCGGTGGAGCAGCGGAGCACAAAATCGGGACTTTTAAAAGTCTGTTCCGCTGAGGGACATCTCTCCAGAGGCTTAACCAGGGTGAAGCCCACGCAGGGTCACCGTGGCCTCAGGTCCCCCAGGGTCACAGAAGGATCGGGGGTGTCTGAGTGTCTGAGTGTCGCAGAGCTTGCAGGTATTAGAACGGGGAAGCCAGCTACAGAGACAGAGCCGAGGAGTGAGCTCTAAGCTCGGGATTACCTTGAACCGGTCGCAGGCTCGGTCAGCTCGGAGCGCGGCCGGAGGCAGGGTGATGGGAGTAACTGGGCGCTGTTCTCTGAGGGCACACTGAGGAGTGGGGCCCCGGGCTCTCGGCTCCTCCGGGCCGGAGACCGGGAGGCCTCCATCTTCATTCCCGCCCTCCGGAACTCTATGGAAAGCGCTCAGGGAACAAAAGCTCCCGAAAGCAAACCCGAGCGGATTACTCAGACCGGCCCTGGGTAAGGGCGGTGCAACTCCGCCTGGGGCAAAGACACTTGAGAATCACTACAACAGGCCCCTCCCCCAGAAGATCAACAAGAAACCCAGCCGGACCAAGTTCACCTACCAAGGAGTGCAGTTTCAATACCAAGGAGAGCAGCGTAATTCCAGAGGAGGAGAAAGCAAAGCACGGAACTCATGGCTTTATCCCCATGATTCTTTAGCCTTGCAGTTAATTTAATTTTATTTTATTTTTCAATTATTTTTCTCTTCTTCTGCTAAATTTTTTTTAACTTTTACCCTTTTCTTTTTTAATGTTTTTTTAATAGTTTATCTAATATATATATATATTTTTCCTTTTTATTTTTTTTCTTTATTGGTCTTCTTTTTTTAATTGTTTCTTTTTCTTTTTTTTTTTTTTTTTCTTTCTGAACCTTTTTATCCCCTTTCTACCCCCTCACGATTTGGGATCTCTTCTGATTTGGCTAAAGCATATTTTCCTGGGGTTGTTGCCACCTTTGTAGTATTTTACTTGCTCCTTCATATACTCTTATCTGGACAAAATGACAAGGCGGAAAAATTCACCACAAAAAAAAGAACAAGAGGCAGTACCAAAGGCTAGGGACCTAATCAATACAGACATTGGTAATATGTCAGATCTAGAGTTCAGAATGACGATTCTCAAGGTTCTAGCCGGGCTCAAAAAAGGCATGGAAGATATTAGAGAAACCCTCTTGGGAGATATAAAAGCCCTTTCTGGAGAAATAAAAGAACTAAAATCTAACCAAGTTGAAATCAAAAAAGCTATTAATGAGGTGCAATAAAAAATGGAGGCCCTCACTGCTAGGATAAATGAGGCAGAAGAAAGAATTAGCGATATAGAAGACCAAATGACAGAGAATAAAGAAGCTGAGCAAAAGAGGGACAAACAGCTACTGGACCACGAGGGGAGAATTCGAGAGATAAGTGACACCATAAGACGAAACAACATTAGAATAATTGGGATTCCAGAAGAAGAGGAAACAGAGAGGGGAGCAGAAGGTATATTGGAGAGAATTATTGGAGAGAATTTCCCCAATATGGCAAAGGGAACAAGCATCAAAATCCAGGAGGTTCAGAGAACCCCCCTCAAAATCAATAAGAATAGGTCCACACCCCGTCACCTAATAGTAAAATTTACAAGTCTTAGTGACAAAGAGAAAATCCTGAAAGCAGCCCGGGAAAAGAAGTCTGTAACGTACAATGGTAAAAATATTAGATTGGCAGCAGACTTATCCACAGAGACCTGGCAGGCCAGAAAGAGCTGGCATGATATATTGAGAGCACTAAACGAGAAAAACATGCAGCCAAGAATACTATATCTAGCTAGGCTATCATTGAAAATAGAAGGAGAGATTAAAAGCTTCCAGGACAAACAAAAACTGAAAAAATTTGCAAATACCAAACCAGCTCTACAGGAAATATTGAAAGGGGTCCTCTAAGCAAAGAGAGACCCTAAAAGTAGTAGATCAGAAAGAAACAGAGACAATATACAATAACAGTCACCGTACAGGCAATACAATGGCACTAAATTCATATCTCTCAATACTTACCCTGAATGTTAATGGGCTAAATGCCCCAATCAAAAGACACAGGGTATCAGAATGGATAAAAAAACAAAACCCATCTATATGTTGCCTACAAGAAACTCACTTTAAACTGAAGACACCTCCAGATTTAAAGTGAGGGGGTAGAAAAGAATTTACCATGCTAATGGACATCAGAAGAAAGCAGGAGTGGCAATCCTTATATCAGATCAATTAGATTTTAAGCCAAAGACTATAATAAGAGATGAGGAAGGACACTATATCATACTCAAAGGAACTGTCCAACAAGAAGATCTAACAATTTTAAATATCTATGCCCCTAACGTGGGAGCAGCCAACTATATAAACCAATTAATAACAAAATCAAAGAAACACATCAACAATAATACAACAATAGTAGGGGACTTTAACACTCCTCTCACTGAAATGGACAGATCATCCAAGCAAAAGATCAACAAGGAAATAAAGGCCTTAAATGACATACTGGACCAGATGGACATCACAGATGTATTCAGAACATTTCATCCCAAAGCAACAGAATACACATTCTTCTCTAGTGCACATGGAACATTCTCCAGAATAGATCACATCCTCGGTCCTAAATCAGGTCTCAACCAGTATCAAAAGATTGGGATCATTCCCTGCATATTTTCAGACCACAATGCTCTGAAGCTAGAACTCAATCACAAGAGGAAATTTGGAAAGAACCCAAATACATGGAGACTAAACAGCATCCTTCTAAAGAATGAATGGGTCAACCAGGAAATTAAAGAAGAATTGAAAAAATTCATGGAAACAAATGATAATGAAAACACAACGGTTCAAAATCTGTGGGACACAACAAAGGCACTCCTGAGAGGAAAATATATAGCGGTACAAGCCTTTCTCAAGAAACAAGAAAGGTCTCAGGTACACAACCTAACCCTACACCTAAAGGAGCTAGAGAAAGAACAAGAAAGAAACTCTAAACCCAGCAGGAGAAGAGAAATCATAAAGATCAGAGCAGAAATCAATGAAATAGAAACCAAAAAAAAAAAACAATAGAACAAATCAACGAAACTAGGAGCTGGTTCTTTGAAAGAATTAATAAGATTGATAAACCCCTGGCCAGACTTCTCGAAAAGAAAGAGAAAGGACCCAAATAAATAAAATCATGAGTGAAAGAGGAGAGATCACAACTAACACCAAAGAAATACAGACAATTATAAGAACATACTATGAGCAACTCTACGCCAACAAATTTGACAATCTGGAAGAAATGGATGCATTCCTAGAGACATATAAACTACCACAACTGAACCAGGAAGAAATAGAAAGCCTGAACAGACCCATAACCAGTAAGGAGATTGAAACAGTCATCAAAAATCTCCAAACAAGCAAAAGCCCAGGGCTAGACGGCTTCCTGGGGGAATTCTACCAAACATTTAAAGAAGAATTAATTCCTATTCTCCTGAAACTGTTCCAAAAAATAGAAATGGAAGGAAAACTTCCAAACTCATTTTATGAGGCCAGCATCACCTTGATCCCAAAACCAGACAAGGATCCCATCAAGAAAGAGAACTACAGACCAATATCCTTGATGAACACAGATGCAAAAATTCTCACCAAAATACTAGCCAATAGGATTCAACAGTACATTAAAAGGATTATTCACCACAACCAAGTGGGATTTATTCCAGAGCTGCAAGGTTGGTTCAACATCCGCAAATCAATCAATGTGATACAACACATTAATAAAAGAAAGAACAAGAACCATATGATACTCTCAATAGATGCTGAAAAAGCATTTGACAAAGTACAGCATCCCTTCGTGATCAAAACTCTTCAAAGTGTAGGGAGAGAGGGCACATACCCCAATATAATCAAAGCCATCTATGACAAAGCCATCTATGACAAACCCACCGCAAATATCATTCTCAATGGAGAAAAACTGAAAGCTTTTCCGCTAAGGTCAGGAACACAGCAGGGATGTCCGTTATCACCACTGCTATTCAACATAGTACTAGAAGTCCTAGCCTCAGCAATCAGACAACAAAAGGAAATTAAAGGCATCCAAATCGGCAAAGAAGAAGTCAAACTATCACTCTTCACAGATGATATGATGCTATATCTGGAAAACCCAAAAGACTCCACTCCAAAACTGCTAGAACTTGTACAGGAATTCAGTAAAGTGTCAGGATATAAAATCAATGCACAGAAATCAGTTGCATTTCTCTACACCAACAACAAGACAGAAGAAAGAGAAATTAAGGAGTCCATCTCATTTACAATTGCACCCAAAACTATAAGATACCTAGGAATAACCAAAGAGACTAAGAATCTATACACAGAAAACTATAAAGTACTCATGAAAGAAATTGAGGAAGACACAAAGAAATGGAAAAATGTTCCATGCTCCTGGATTGGAAGAATAAATATTGTGAAAATGTCTATGCTACCTAAAGCAATCTACACATTTAATGCAATTCCTATCAAAGTACCATCCATTTTTTTTCAAAGAAATGGGACAAATAATCCTAAAATTTATATGGAACCAGAAAAGAACTCAAATAGCCAAAGGAATATTGAAAAAGGAAGCCAAAGTTGGTGGCATCACAATTCCGGATTTCAAGCTCTATTACAAAGCTGTCACCGTCAAGACTGCATGGTACTGGCACAAAAACAGACACATAGATCAATGGAACAGAATAGAGAGCCCAGAAATAGACCCTCAACTCTATGGTCAACTAATCTTCGACAAAGCAGCAAAGAATGTCCAATGGAAAAAAACAACCTCTTCAATAAATGGTGTTGGGAAAATTGGACAGCCACATGCAGAAAAATGAAATTGGATCATTTCCTTACACCACACACAAAAATAGACTCAAAATGGATGAAGGACCTCAATGTGAGAAAGAAGGAATCCATCAAAATCCTTGAGGAGAACACAGGCAGCAACCTCTTTGACCTCAGCCACAGCAACATCTTCCTAGGAACATCGCCAAAGGCAAGGGAAGCAAGGGCAAAAATGAACTATTGGGATTTTATCAAGATCAAAAGCTTTTGCACAGCAAAGGAAACAGTTAACAAAACCAAAAGACAACTGACAGAATGGGAGAAGATATTTGCAAACGACATATCAGATAAAAGGCTAGTGTCCAAAATCTGTAAAGAACTTAGCAAACTTAACACCCAAAGAACAAATAATCCAATCAAGAAATGGGCAGAAGACATGAACAGACATTTCTGCAAAGAAGACATCCAGATGGCCAACAGACACATGAAAAAGTCCTCCACATCACTCGGCATCAGGGAAATACAAATCAAAACCACAATGAGATATCACCTCACACCAGTCAGAATGGCTAAAATTAACAAGTCAGGAAATGACAGATGCTGGCGAGGATGCGGAGAAAGGGCAATCCTCCTACACTGTTGGTGGGAATGCAAGCTGGTGCAACCACTCTGGAAAACAGCATGGAGGTTCCTCAAAATGTTGAAAATAGAACTACCCTATGACCCAGCAATTGCACTGCTGGGTATTTACCCTAAAGATACAAACGTAGTGATCCGAAGGGGCACGTGCACCTGAATGTTTATAGCAGCAATGTCTACAATAGCCAAACTATGGAAAGAACCTAGATGTCCATCAACAGACAAATGGATAAAGAAGAGGTGGTATATATACACAATGGAATACTATGCAGCCATCAAAACAAATGAAATCTTGCCATTTGCGACAACGTGGATGGAACTAGAGGGTATCAAGCTTAGCGAAATAAGTCAATCAGAGAAAGACAACTATCATATGATCTCCCTGATATGAGGGAGAGGAGATGCAACATGGGGGTCAAGGGGGTAGGAGAAGAGTAAGTGAAACAAGATGGGATTGGGAGGGAGACAAACCATAAGTGACTCTTAATCTCACAAAAGAAACTGAGGGTTGATGGGGGAGGGGGTTTGGGAGGGGGGGGGGGGGGGGGGTGGGGTTATGGACATTGGGGAGGGTATGTGCTATGGTGAGTGCTGTGAAGTGTGTAAACCTGGCGATTCACAGACCTGTACCCCTGGGGATAAAAATACATGTTTATAAAAAATAAAATTTAAATTAAAAAAAATAGTTGGGAGAGATTGGTGGTTTGAAATAATCCAGGTGAGAGATGATTGCAGTAGCAAAGATTAAGTAGGGAGATGTATATTATTTTGAAGAACTTTGGTATTTTGTTCTAGGACATCTTTTGTTCTCTAACTTTGCCTAATGTTACCCCAGTCTCCTGACCTTATATGATATTTAAGAGCTGATGGTTTCCATGTATGTCTCTCTCTCTCTCTTTTTTTTTAAAGATTTTATCTATTTATTTGAAAGAGATCACAAGTAGGCAGAGAGGCAGGCAGAGAGAGAGGAGGAAGCAGGCTCCCTGCTGAGCAGAGAGCCGGATGTGGGGCTCGATGTGGGGCTGGATCCCAGAACCCCGGATCATGACCTGAGCCGAAGGCAGTGGCTTTAACCCACTGAGCCACCCAGGCGCCCCTCCATGTATGTCTCTTATGCAAGCCAGACATGTCAAATCTTGCCTGACTTCTTCATTTGGATTTCTCATAGACATTTCACATGTAACACATCCAATAAAAAAATCTAATAAATTATTTCCTTTCTCTAATTTGTTTCTCCTCAGTCTTCCCTTTATCAGAAAATGGTATCAGTATTCATTCAGTTGTTAAGCTAGAAACCTGATTCTTTTCCTTACATAATCCCCCACATCAAATTAATCGAAGGTCCTATCACTTATACACAGAATAAAGATCTTAAATTCATCCACCCTATCCATCTTTCCTGCCATTTCACTCATCCAAGCTGCAGGCTTCCTGCTCCTAACCGTTCCTTCCACTTCCACTCATGCTGTTTGTAATAGCTCAAGTATTCATTGTAAGATGCAGATAAGATTGTATCTTTCCTCTGGTTTAAAACCTTCAATAGTTTCCCACTGCATTTTGAGTATAAGTAAAACTGCTTGCCATATCCAACAAGGTCCTGTGTGGTGTGGTCCTGTCTAAGCTCTCCCGCTCTGCCTCATGCCCTTCCCCGTGAGCTAACTCCCTTCTCCATTACACATATGGCTCTCTGGACAACTTCCACACAAATATTAACTCTGTAGCAATAATAGTAATTGATAGCAGGTAAAAACTAAAAGGAATGATTTTTCACAAATATGTAGCCACATATTTAATCACTTAAAATACTTAATGCTAAGAACAAGGCTCTCTTGGTCACCATTGTATCACCAGCCAGATTAAAGTGAAGACCACATTGTAGGTATACTACAATATGCATGATTGAATAAATACATGAAAAGCAAGTGCTTGTTAATTCAAGCTCTAGTTCTTTCTGAGGCAGTAAATGTTCTATTAAGTGGAAGCAATAAACTTATTTTATGTCTAAGACTTTAACTAGTTTGTGATACATTTTTCAAACACATAGTACTGTAGAAACGGATAGTTTTCTTTTCTTTTTAACCTCACGGATGTCTAATAATCTCCTTAAACCATAGAAAATGTTTGCCTTAGCTATAGTTTTCATTTCTGAACTTGAGAATAGTTCAAATGGCAAATTTATACATAAAATATTTTAAAATAACTTTTTTTTTTCGGTTCAGTAATTTTGAGACACAAATAATACCTCTGAGGTTCTGTGATATAGCAATAAAGTTATATAATGAAGAACAAGGGAAAAGATTGTCCTAAAAATTTCAGAGAGGCCATATATTTAATAATATAGTAGTGTATTTTGGGAAATAATTTTGAATTTGTTTTGTGAAATTTTTTTTCTTTTCCATTTAGGTTCTTGAGATAGAAGAATACTGAAGGGGCAATTTTTGAAGTAAAACTGGAATAACATTGACAGTGGTTTTTCTCACGGTAGTGGGGAACAACTGCCTATTGACCTTCTGTCCTTATCTCCACCTCTATTAACACATACATCAAAACATTGGAAACAGTCATAGGGCAACAAGACAATGTGTGAACCTAGGAAGGAATCATAGAGCAAAGACAATGTGAAATGAAAGCCACACATTTAGTTGTTGTCCATGATCACCTTATTGGATGGTGACTGTAGTTTCTGGCCTTTTCATGGCACCAAGGGTCTTGAAAGAACCTGATACATTGAACAGTAGAATATGTCCAGTCTCCACCTCTTGGAGATTCTAAAAGACCCATTAGCAAACTGGGGTGGTTTTGTGGACACAACTGCACTTGTGGGCCAGGATTGAAGACTTCCAAAAAAGTTTTCTTTTAGGACATTCAGCAAATTTTACCTTGCCAACAGTACCGAAGTACCTGAGAGTTAAACTGGTTATAATTCTAGTGCTCTTGAGGAATTCACAATCTAATAGAGGATGTGATAAACAAACACATAATGTGAATATTGTTTGGTAGGCAGGATATAAAATAGAGGAGCATCTCACCTAGTCTGGCAATAGTATCTTGAGGTTAAAAAAAAAAATCTTTGTGATGAGGTAATAATGATAAAAAAAAAAAAAAAAGTATGAAGAAAACACAGACAAGTGGAGGAGGAGCAGTGTGTTCCAAACAGTGACAAACAACTTGCTAGATGGTGCCTTGGGTTGAGAGAACATGACATGTTTGGGAAAGCCCATTTTCATGACAGCCTAGAATGTGGTGATATGACAAGATGGGAAAAGTTCTAAAAGATAAGGTCTCAAGATCAAGCCACCTACTCCTTATGTGATTTTTTTTTTTAATGTAGGCCTAAGACATCATCTCAATAATATTTCTGTTTTGGCTTTCTTAGAATGACGGTATTCTGAGAAATACCCTTGTCTCCAACTCCCTGCTTTGGAAAGCGGGTAGAATCCAAGATACAGCAACATCTGTAGGTCTTCATTGTTTTCCTATAACTCTGATAGTTTAAATATTTCTTCCTACAGTGTCTCTACTCAAAATCTAACAAGTCAGAACATACACTAAAAAGGATACTTTACTGTTGCAAAGTTGTAATAATAAGATTATACATTTCAACACCTAAATATGACACCTTCGAGAAAGAATTTCAATCTGTCTTTGTTAAAGAATCACAGGGAAAAAAATGAAATCTGAACTTCTTCTCCTTTTAGGTTTCTCATGCCTTTTTGGAAAGTATGCTTCACTTTCATTGAAAATTATCCTTTGATCTTCAGTGAGTACAGATATTCTGTATTTCATTTATGCTTAAGACAATGCAACATGTTTGTTTTGTCATTAATACTAATCCTGCTTTGATTTCTTTGAACTGTTGGCAACAGGTAATTCAACTAAAGTCTTTTCTAGACAGATTTTGTTCTTTGTTGGATGATGAAATTTCTCTGGTGTTAACACCTAAAAAGACTGTCTACTTTCCCTTTCCTCTTCTAATTATTGGATATATTGTTAGACTGCATCCCAGAAACCAATTTAACATTTGAATTGAGGAAGATCATATTAATTTAAGCAGCTTCTAGCCTGTCTTAAAATTAAAAGTTCAAAAGACAGTCAAAAAGTAAATCTAAGGATTTAATCTAGGATTAAAAAAATAATGCATTGTTAGCAAACGGGCGGTTGTGATCATTCCCATTCATATGTCTTTTTCTTTATTTTATATGTAATACTGTTATGCTGTAGAGGTACTGGAAACTGCCAATGTAAAACATATTACAAGTTAATTGTGTTCCTTGTTCAAATATCAATGATTTGGCAACAATGAACAATGGTGAGCATAGGTAAATATGTTATTCGATTTTTCTAAACCAGTCCTATTTACCAAAATAAAATTTTAATCAATTTCAAAATGAAATCTCGTTTATTCTTAAAAATTTCCAGGCAATATATATCTGCACAAACACTTGGCAAATTTCTAGATATCACATCTGGTAGGTGTGGATGAAATTCATTAGACTAAGTCTTCTAAGCATATACTTTTGCCAAAGCTTTGATATGACAAGCACTTATTCCCAATAGCAGTCATTTATGCTTTGCCAGTTCATAAGTGCTTCCTTCTAGCAGTGGATTGCATTTCCGCTGGCATTTGAAACATTGGCGACCATGTCACTGTATATTAGAATCCATGTGCAGAGAAATGACTATCAATCCAAAACAGCAGAATGGAAGTTGCACTTTTCAGAAGCTGTTGAGCTAAAAGTCAACAGAGGACTCTGGGCTTTAGAGTGAGAATTCTAACAAGGGAAGGAAGTACATGTATATGACTCAAGGGCCACTCTTGAGTATTTGATTACAGACAAAAATAGGCTTACTTAAAAGGTCTTTTATTAGGGAGAAGATAGGAGTTAGACAGTCTGATAACAGAAAATCTTCTGTTTTCTGCTTTCAGATCTCCCTGTAAGCAACTGGAAAATGTTCCACGTTTGTTGTCAAGTGGACATATAAGCAAATGGTTATCATGGAAGCTATTTGCAGATATGACTTAGGTGCTAGGAAGAAGGGTTGACAAGGAAATTATTTGCTTTAAAGTGGTCCTAAACAATGAATACAAGATGCCCATTGTTAACTTGTCTTTCTTTCTCAGCATGTGTTTTGAAGAGATTGAGCCTCTAAGGCCAAAGTAATAGATGCTTATAGAATTCTTTATTTGTAAGAACATTGTGATGAAACCTGCAGCAGACAGGAACAGAGAAAAAAAAATACATATATATATATAAAGTGTGTGTGTGTGTGTACACGCGCATGCACATGTGCGTGTGTGTGTATACACACATATGTTTATGTGTATTATGTATATGTATATATATTTATTCTGGTGCTAAACTGTAAAAAAAATTTCTATCACTAGCCAGATAATAAAAATAGTTAAATTAAATTTTAGAGTATATACCCTCAGTGACCAATTTTGACCCAGTCATTTTTTATTCCAGAATGTACCTGAAAGAACATAAAAACAATTTGAATCCATTTTTGTAAATAATATCATCTTTTGTGTTCACTCTTTAAATTATACCAGGAAAAAAAAAAAAGGCTCTTTGGCCCCCTATATAGTTTGGTTACCTAAAAAAGTCATTATAAAAGCCTTTGTGATGCTGGTATACATATGCATCTGCTTATTTGTTTATATTTGATAGCCATGGTTATTTTAAAATTAAAGGATGAGGAGATTTTATGTGTGGCACACTGCTGAATTTTAACAAGTTAGTAATGCTTACTGTTGTCACTAAATGTGAAAAAGCTAGTTAAATAAGATTTGGCTTGACACATGAAATACAATGCTATCATAAATTATCTTGGACTCACTAGAGAGATTTTGCTTATATCTAATGCCAAAATAACCAGTCACGTAAGTAAAGCAACTGTCAATTTAGTGAAAATGCCAGTCAAATTTGATGTTTGCTCAAATTATGTAGCATATTAAATAAAAACATAACCAAATCAAATTCAGTTACATATTGATGACATGCAGATCAAAACTCTCACAAATTAATAGAAACATATAAATTGGCTGCTATGATGAAAATCAGAAAGGCCCTAGAAATTTATATTTAGAATCTAGTCCTTGAAGAAAGAGGTTATCAAACCTGTCTCCACCCTGGCTGGGTCAGCTCTGCTCAGGAATAGCTGTGTCATGTACCCATTTCTTAAGGGTCTGAGGAAGTTATAGAGAACCACACAAGAATTTTTAAGCACCAGAAGTCATATAGATATTGTATTAGTTACAAAGTAGAAGAAAGACTTACACAAAAGTCAGAATTTTGTTTGGTGGGAAATTTCATTGAATGACTTGAAGATGCTGGTCCTTATTCGTTAGTAACAAGAAAGAACCATTTTCAACTGAATTTCATTCTGGAATACATTCTACAGGAGGAAAAAAAAAAACGTAATAAGCTATCTTCGATCTAGGATCCTAATACCAAATAACAGAATAGGTCAAAAAGTAAAAATTCTGAGAGAAATGTGATTTAAATGAAGTCCTATCAAATTTCTTAAAATTAGCAAGGATTCTAGTATGGAGTACCCCTCATAGAGATAATGTGGCCTGAAAATCACTTATCTAGAGCTTTTTAATACTTAATTCATTGACTAAAAATCATTTTCAGTTTCTGTCTTCGAGCATCCCAAATCCCCTGCACTACAAAAATAAAACTTATTTGACAGGTTGTGGGGAGGAGTACTCTCACATTCAGGAGGCCCTTCTAATCCTTTAATTGGAAGGCACACATTGCTGGGAGCTGCACTCTCCTGTGATCCCATATCTGCCTGGGTATTGCGACTTCCTTCCTCTGGCTGCTCATACTGAATACAGTTAAAGCTCTGCTCTGTAAGAAGTCCTACTCTAGTCCCTCTAGGAACACAAGTTTACCTCCAATTCTTCCAAGAAAATTAAAGATAAGTGATTTGAATTAAATCAACTTTCTTACTTTCATAGCTATCAATTCTTAAAATCTATTTTGTTCTCTCTTCTCTTCCAGTTTCAGATGAAGAAATCTTTAACTTCTCCTTAAAAGTTTATATCTCTTCCTGCATTTTGACTCAGTCTCCCAACAGTTTTCTCCATTCCATGAATTATGCCCTAGTTTTCCAGTTTCTGACATTTCATCCTGTATTTGCTACTTGCCCTAATGTTATAAATAATCTGTTTTGTTTGTTTTACCTCGAATGACAACATTAAGCAAAGCAAGAACCATCACCACAGAAAACAACAGCAATGACACCAAAATTCTGACACTCAAATTCTGAACGGTATTTTGGGAATTAAATGACTTGATAAAACTAAAGCCTATAGATCTGTGCTTAGCATAAAGGCCGTACTATATAAGAATTGTTATATTGGGACTACTGGGTGGCTCAGCAGGTTAATCATCTCCTTGGGCTCAGGTCATGATCTCAGGGTCCTTGGAAGGAACACGGCCTTGGGCTCTGGGTTCAGCTGGGAGCCTGCTTCTCCCTCTCCCTCTGCCCCAACCCTTGCTCATGCTCTCTCTCTCTCTCTTTATCTCTCTGTCTCTAATAAATAAATAAATCTTAAAAAATGAATTGAATTATCTATATTGTTATAAGAATATGGCCCTTAAAATTTTCTTTTTTTTATTTAATTACTCAAGCAATTTTTTTTCATTACTAGTCTGCAGTGATGTAACCTAATACAGAATAAATTAGTTTGATGAGTGAATCTGAAGCGTTCTAAAAATATAAATAATATTGATTAGAAATAATTTTCATTCCACCTTTATGCATTTTCTTTCTTTCTTCTTTTAATTATTAAAACAACAAAATAGAGTTGAGCTAACAGGGGAAAACTTAACCAGAGAAATGTTGGAGAAAAGCAGGATCTTGCTGACACAAAGAGAAAACTACCTCTTTCATGACCAATTGAGGTGGTCAGGGAGCTTAGTCAGAGTCAAAGCACAGGACAAGTCTTTTAGGGAAGCTTTGAAGATCAAATTAGTTTCAAGGAAGAGCCAAATTGCTCAGCAAAGTAACAGAAATAAGGTCTTATATGAATAAAGTTAAAAATTATAAGGTGACAGCAGCGGATTGTACAGACATGGCCAACATGAAGGCTTGAGACCTTGCGGCAAGAAGTGGGAGGGGAGCTGCTTCACCAACTGGAAGAGCTGAGGGGGGGCTGTGCCAGAGGCATGTCCTGGAAGGGACAGGTGGCGAGGCTTTCGAGCTCTCCAAGATTGATCTGTTGGCAAATCTGCCTCCCATGTCTCTGCGCGCCCCCCCCCCCCCCCCGCCTCCAACCAGAAGCAGAAAGAGAACCTCAGGAAATTCTACCAGAGTAAGAAGTACAAGCCCCTGGAAAATACATGCCATGTGCCACGGGCAGAACATGCACCAGGAGAAGCCGAAAGCCAAGAAGCAACCCCAGAAGGAGTGGTTGTACCAGCTCCGGAAGGACGCGGTCAAAGCCTGAGCACAAACAAACTGGGGGTCTGGAGGAGCGGAGTATAGAGAAGCTATATATATATATATATGTTGAAATGCATGTGTATATATAGATTACATAATCTAATTAGGCTCTTCAGACTTGTTTTGGTGTTTTCCTCCTAAGTAACAATTTTTTACACACTGGTAAACATTACACTATGCGATGTTTGCATAGTAGGAGTTGGTACCCAGCTAAAGTATCTAAAATACTTCCCATTGATTAGTTTATACAGCTATGTAAATGGATCTTCAAGGTTATAAATGAATATACTGTAAAAGGTGAAATGTGTTGTACATATCCACCAACCAATATAAATTGTGACCTCTGGTTTCTGTCCTGTTTACATTTGTCTTTGTGAAAAAGAATTGGGGAGGCTTACACAGGCCTGCGGCAGGTTAACTATGACCTTGCACTCAAGTGTGTGATGGAAATAAGCCCAGTAACTATGTTCTTTCTTCTAGCTGAAATAGTTATCTGCTTTCTCTTGTTTCTACCCGTAGATATGTTCGTAGGAGGAAAACTCACAGGTGCTTCATAGTCCGAGATAGCATGACCTCAAAATTATTTTTTATGTTATTAAATACTCTAAGTTCCTAATTGCTGAAATAGATACACCCACACACTGGATGGTATGCTGCTGGGAAATGTTCAATAGAGAAAAATCCTACTAAGTTCAGCAGAGAATTTACTAGTTCAGCTTTTGGTAGGCACCAAGTTGATAGAATGTAAAGGAACAACAGAACACAGATCAAGACTTACTTGGATGCCTACTGAAAATTTAGCCGTCAGATGAAATCTAGCTGGGACATACAACAGTCTTCTTAATCTATAGGTAGCATTTTGAGATTGAAAATGACATGTAAAATTAACTCTTCATGAAGTATCTTTTAAATATCATAGTTGATTACCAGCATAAGGCTTGGAAAAACTGTCAACTAAAATCTAATCTGATTATTCTTTTGAAGTGTTTTGGTACATTAATTAACTAATCATCAGGAAATGAGATTTAATAAAGTTTGCTCAGGCATAGAATGTGTTGGATGGAAGTTCTAGGGTATTCACTACTATATTCCTTCTGATAATGATCGAGGAGGACAAGGAGGGAAGCATATTTGGGACCAGAGCTCTCAGTGATAGATTTGGAAGCTCAGGGAGGATCTCATTCCAGGGTTTCCACACCAAGGTGCCTAGGACTGCAGAGCTCATAACACAAATACGGCTTTTGTGCCTATGCATAGGAGGCATGAACTTATTGAGAAAGCAGTATTTTGTCTATGCCCTGTTTCTCACTGGACTTAGTAGGAATATGAGACCCAAGGATTTCCCTATAGAATTCATTTCAGTACAACAAGTTTGTTTTATCAATTACTATGTATAAGGCAAGTGATGTAATAAACAACCAGTTCTCCAGCCATCAAGGCTTTTGACTCTTTTATCATTTCTGTTCATACCAAAGAAAAGAAAGGAATAAGGCATTTTTGGGGGATGCATCCTCTATATTAAAAGACATTTTGCAGACTGGAAGAAGAAAAAATGAAAAACAAAAAACCTTGCCTAGTAAATATTCATGGTTCAGCAGTTAGTCTTGGCAATCTAAACAGCTATAAACAGAAAAGTGAGAAGTCAGAGAGTAGAAGCAATACTGGGATATATGTAAAGAAGTGGGACATCATTTGAAGATTAGTTTGTTTTGTGAAAAGAGCAGAACTGAAGAGGAAAGCCTTTGCTCCTGATTCAGTACTTCTGAGTACAGCAATACTTCTTGAGCACAGCAAAGATAGACCACAATAAACCATACCTTCTGGTATTTATACCCTTTTATTGTCTCTACCCCTTGAACCTCCGGTGGGCCTGTGACTAGCTTTAACTAGTAAAGTAAGGAGGAAGTAACACCACCTCAGTTTTGGGCCATGCCCTAATAAAGCCCGACAGCTTTTACTTTTGCACTTTTGGGAGTCCTAAGCCATTATGTAAGGAGTCTGGCTATTTTGATTAAGAGACTGTGAAAAGACCACATGGAGAGAGTCCTTGAGACTATGTTGAGATGGAGAGAGGCCCAGCCATTTAGCATCCCAGGCAAATGTCCAGATGACTTCATCCTCAGTTGACATCTGAATGCCACACCATTATTCCAAGTAGAACAGCAGAAAACTGCCAAGGTGAACTCAGTCAACTCAGAGAACAATAGGAGTTAACAGTGTTGTTATTTTAAAATACTAAGTTTTAGAGTTGTATCTTTTTCAGCAATCTGTAACTAAAACAATAGCATTCAGTTATAAGGAATATAGTCAGAACAGTGACATGCTAATTAGATACAACTTTTATCCATATATCCTATTTCTACTGAACTACTTTCAAGTGGGATTAGAGTTGGTTTACTAAGAAAATATATATAAACATAGAGCAGTGCATCTTTAGAAGGGCCAAAAATAAAAGACATATTCATTTAGAGGTATATATATTTTTTCTTTTTCTCTTTTTATTTATACTTTTTAGGCTTTGAACCATATTTTCTTATGATCATTTATACCAAATGCAAAAGAAAGGCACATGAAAAGTTGACCTGCTTTGATGAAATGATAGTGTAGCCTGCCCACATGGCCACTCTTCCCTCTCCACAGAACCACTAAGACTCTATAGAACACAAATTAAAACCACAGATTTGGAGGGTAGAAGTAAATATTTACGCTGGGAACTTGGGGTTAACTCATCTAGACCTAAATTAGACAACAAATACTGGTTACCAGAATCTCCCTCCCTTCTGAAAGAAAGCACAATATGTTCCGAATCATTGACTGATGAAAAGAAGATTCTAAATTTGTCTGGAAGAACAAGGTTGAGCTGGATTGAATTATTTAACTATGGGAGGATTTAGTAACAAATATCCTTTTGTAAGGATTTTATGTGAGTCATGTCTAACCTGACAATGAAAAGTGATTTTTGTTGCAAGTTGGTAAGTTATGTTATTAGTCAAAACCCAAATCTCTTAAAAATAAATGATAAAGAAGAACAAATAAAATCCCAGAAATGCCTTCAGCATCATCAGAAGGAATAAAACAAAAGACTTCAAATTATTTAAGTGAAAAAAAAAATTTCCAGCAGAGCTAATTTTTTAGCTCCTGTTGCCAACCTTTCTGGATTGCTAAGGTGGTATGGGAAAGCTGTGTGGGAGAGAGAAGACCACATTGAGTAAAATCCCCTCTAGAGGAAAGGAAACCCTAGGTGTGAAAATACTAAAAAGCCAGAGGTCTGACCATACGGAAGGGACTTAAACCTTCTTTGGGATTCAGTAAATTAATCTTGATAAGACAACTTTTCTGATGAAGAAGATAAAATGAAAGGAACAGGGAAAATTTGCAGATCACTTAATGAGAAAAAAGCCAGTATGCTCCTAAAAGATACAAAATTAACTTGAAAGCTAGCCCTTCTTTCAAACAAAATGAGTCAACAACAGCATAAAGATGTCACATCACCCTAAGTTAATTTATGAATTTAAGACATTTCTAATTTAAAACAAAACAAAACGAAATTGAACAACTAGCTTCTTAGGTAGCTAGTTGCCATTTTAAAATAGCCATCCAGTTGAGACTGCAGTTCATATGCAAAATAAACATTCAAGGATAGCTGAGGAAAGATTGAAAAGAAAAGCTGTGAGGACACACCGCTTCCAGAAGATGTTAAAACATAGTCTGAAGATTCTACAGTCGAAACAATGTTGTGATGATGCAAGTGGAGACCCAGTTTAGTGGATCTATCAGAAATAGATCCAAGTACATAGAGACGTTTTGAGGTGATTGAAATATTTCCATGATTCAAGTGACATCTAAAATCACTGAGGGAGGGTGCCTGGGTGGCTCAGTCAGTTAAGTTAGGCATCCATCTCTTGATCTCAGCTCAGCTCTTGATCTCAGGGTCATGAGTTCAAGCACCATATTGGACTCCACACAAGACATGGAGCCTACTTAAAAAAAAAAAAAAAAAGATCACTGAGGGAAAAGATGACCTGTTGAGTGGCTTTTGGAAAAAATATTAAATTAGACCCAAACCACACAATATGCCAAAAACTAAACTGCAAATAATTTGGGTATTTAAGCATAAAAATTAAATCATCATGCAAGTATTAAGAAGGTTGAATTCCTATTTGACCTGACTATAAGGAAAACTTTTCTAACAAGGACTAAAAATTCAAATGCAATAAAAATACATTCAACTACCAAAAACCCTACCTTGGCACTGTAAAAACAAAAGAAAAGAAAAGAAAAGAAAAACAATCTAAACAAAGGAAAACTGAAAGACAAAGGACAGAGAGAAAATATCTACATTGTGTATGCAAATATTGAGCTAATGTCCATAGTATACAAAGAACTCTTAAACCTCAGGAA
Organism: Enhydra lutris kenyoni; assembly: GCF_002288905.1. Lineage (NCBI taxonomy): Eukaryota > Metazoa > Chordata > Mammalia > Carnivora > Mustelidae > Enhydra > Enhydra lutris. Next base: position 1,166,504 of record NW_019154147.1, read on the forward strand.
AACAAGTTAAAATAAAAATTTTATGCAAAAATAGACAAAAAAACTTGGGATACCTGGGTAGCTCAGTGGGTTAAGCTTCTGCCTTTGGCTCAGATCATGATCTCAGGGTCCTGAGATCAACCCCTGCATCAGGAGCCTGCTTCCCCCTCCCTCTCTGTCTGCCACTCTGCCTACTTGTGATCTCTTTCTCTCTCTGTCAAATAAATAAATAAATAAATAGGCAAAAAACATAAACACATTACAAAAAATCTAAGATTATTCTTTAAGTTTATGACAGTACAACTATCCTGTGATATAATTTCTCCCCTCCCATACTGATAAAAATGTTAAGAATTTGACAACCCAGTCTGTTGGCTGAACTATTGGCAATAAGTAACACATGGTATGTACATTTTCCTTCTTAATTCAGCAAGTCAACTTTAAAGAATTTGTCTTGATGTTCCACATTCAACAATTCAAAAGTCTATGCAGGCAGTTGTTTGTGGTAGCTGTATTTAGAATTGAGAAATTGGGGGAACAACCTAAATACTGATATACAGAAGAGTGACGAAATAAGCTATAATAGAAAAGAATGCTATGTAACCATAAAACAAAATAAGGGGAATATGTAGGAACATATATGGCATAGTTCTCAGGATATAGTAAACACAAAAGAACAAGGTGGGAAAAAAGTACCCATATTAACAAATTTTGTGTAAGAATGGAAAGAACATATAAAATTCTATCTGTGGCTTGAAACATGGTATAAGCAATGGGGAGTGAAAACTGAGTAGAAGAGAATTGAGAATAAGAGTGGGGGGAAGTGAGGGGTGGAGGAAGCTTTCCTGAGTACACTTTATCGTTAAGTGTCATGGCTTTTGGACCCATTTTAATGTTTTACATACTAATTACTACCACCACCAACAATCATTTATCAACCAAGGTGGGAAAATTCCAATATTAAATACTAACAGGAAGGAGAAAATCTAACTCAGTTTGACATGAAAATATAACCACAATGAAGAGGTAAAGAAAGAACCAAAATAAGCCAAGTAATATTGAAAAAAGCATTTTGATTTACATCCTCAGGCTAAAGACAGAAAGAATTACAAGCAAATATTGAACTTCAGTCAGTAGGTTTGATTTTGCAATGAGAAATGTTGGCAGTTTTGACACTACTTTCAGTGTATTCTAGAATTGAGCAAACAAGTAAATACATTGAGGATAATGGGAGCCAGATTTCACTGTCAAGAGATGAGGAGAAATGAATATGGAAAGAGGGGAGGCTAGAATAAACCCTGATGTTGGGTTGAAATTGGAGGTATCAGCATTCACTCAAGGCATAGATAGACACAAAGATGAGGTAGAAATAATAGATATGTACATGTGTTGGAGAGAGGGAGAGCGAAGCATAGAACTGTTAGCTCTCTGCTGAAAAAACCTGTAGTCAATGTCTCTCCAGTAACCTCAGGTATACCTACCACTCACATGGTGGTTTCTCTTATTTTATTATTTTTTTTTCAGTGTTCCAAAATTCATTGTTTATGCACCATACCCAGTGTTCTATGCAATATGTACACTCCTTAATACCAACTACCAACCAGGTTTACCCAACTCTCCTGCCCCCTCCCCTCCAAAACCTTCAGTTTGTTTCTCAGAGTCCACAGTCTTTCATGGTTCTTTTTTTTTTTTTTTTTGGTATTTTATTTTATTTTATTTTAATTTTAATTTTTATTTTTTTTAAAAACAATTAGATTTTATTAACATTAAAAGCACCTGGATATTCATGATGACTATAACTAACAATAGAGTTTTGTATATTTGAAAGTTGTTAAGCGTATAGATCTTTTTTTTTTTTTCTTTTTTATTTTTTTAAACATATAATATCTTTTTATCCCCAGGGGTACAGGTCTGTGAATCGCCAGGTTTACACACTTCACAGCACTCACCATAGCACATACCCTCCCCAATGTCCATAATCCCACCCCCCCAACCCCCCTCCCCCCATTGACCCTCAGTTTGTTTTGTGAGATTAAGAGTCACTTATGGTTTGTCTCCCTCCCAATCCCATCTTGTTTCATTTATTCTTCTCCTACCCCCTTAACCCCCCATGTTGCATCTCCTCTCCCTCATATCAGGGAGATCATATGATAGTTGTCTTTCTCCGATTGACTTATTTCGCTAAGCATGGTTCTAAACCATTCTCCACTACAAGAAACCAAGACTACTTGGAGAAATGGCTGATTCCAGGCTGGCACAGGTAAAGAACAAGTTGGGGTTGGAATATCCTGGAATAGGAAGATCTGCTCAAAAAATGATGAGAGCATATCAAAGGCCCAAGGGACTGCCTGAAGGGAATTCTGCTGGCCAAAGCTGAACCATCCGAATTCCCAAATAGTTATAATAACGGATTACAACTCATTAAAGAAAATAAAAGTCTGTAACTTCATACTGACATAAATGAAAATAGGGTGAGAAATAAAAGTTCTTCCTTATAAATAATGATAAATAAAATAAATAAATAAATAAATAAAATAATAAATAATAAAATAAATAAAAAATAATAAAAATAGTTATTATTTGCAAAGGAAAGAATACTAACTTTATAGTGAAGAAATGTAGCAGGTACCACCTTAGCAAATAATCAAAATTAATATCTTTCTCTTTGGTACCAGGCCAAATCTGTATGAGAGCTTTTTTTCCCCAGGTGCACAAAGAAAGACACATCACTTCTGTATTATTACTGTTCAAATAAGCATAGCTCTATCTAAGTATGAGGAAAATCAGACTTGCTCAAACTGAGGAATATTTACAAAATAATTGCTCTGTATTATTCATATTTGTCCGGGTTATGGCAGTCAAAGAAAATCTGTGAACTGCTCTGTTCTAAAGGAGCCTAAAGATTGGACAATCAAATCTAATGTATGATATTGGACTTCATCCTGGATCAGAATTGTTTTTCTTCCATAAAAAATGAACAAAAACAAACAAACATTATTGGGGCACTTGGGGGGCTCAGTCAGTTAAGCATCTGCCTTCTGCTCAGGTCATGATCTCAGGGTCCTGGGATTGAGTCCTGCATCTGGCTCAGTGGGGAGCCTGCTTCTCTCTCTCCTTCTACTCCTCCCCCCAACTCATTAACTCAAGCACACACACTTTCTCTCTCTCTCTGTCTCTCTCTCTCAAATAAATAAATTAAAAAAAATAAAAATAAAAACACATTATTGTGACATTGGAAAAATTTGAATAAATTCTTAAGTTAGATAGTAGTATGGCACTAATACTAACTTTCTGATTTTGAAAGTTTAACTTTGTGCAGTTTTGTAGTTAAGAGAATATTCTTGTCTTTATGAAATATACATGGAAGCATTTAGAGTTCAAGGGGCAATGTGTAACCTTTCAACCATTAAAGAGTGTGGAGAATAGTAATGTCACTAACCCTACCTCAAAAGAATAAGATGCTAAAAATTGGGATTCAATTAAACACTTAAATCAGAATAATTTCTTCATATAAATCAAAGAAAAAAAGCCAGCAGAAGATACTTTCTAAAAGGCTGAGCAAAATATTGGTGTTCTTTCTTTAGAATATCCCTAAATTGAATAACAAATAACTTATGAAAAATATATACATTTTAAAACATTATACTAACATTCAATTCTGGAAAGTATGAGATTAATACAGGTGATATATTCACCTTACTTCACTAGGGCCAAAAACAGCTATTTTGACACCTATGTTAATAGCTTTCCTCTGCTTCCTCATGCAGTGCCTTCCTGTTATGTTAACTGAGATTTTCTTGTTAAGATTTAATTTAAACTTCACAAAGCTATGCTCACAGAGTAAAATCTTGGGACATAAGGAATATTTTGCTGGTAGATGGCAAATGGAATGCTGGATGATGCCTGTCATCTCCTGTTGTGGTGGAAAACTCCTACTACTTTTTCCTAATCACTTAGCAAAACTTTATCCTTTGAAGGTAACCATGTAAACTTATTCACTTATTCATTCATGCATTCAACAAATATTATTGATCCATTGTAAACTGAAACAAGTAATCAAGCTAAGGAGAAACCCAATCGACAATAAGTCTCAAGATTCTTCTGAAAAAGGAGCTCTTACCAGGTGAAATCCACAAAACTACTTCCTATTAAAGGCCACTAAAAGACCAGAATACTAACCCAATGCATCTAACACAACCTGCTCTATGGATGGGTGATATAAACAGTTACTATGACAACCACAATATTTTTTAAAACATTTTTGGCATTCGTATGGAAACAAAATCAAAACCTCTTAAGCAGGGAAGGTTTAGTGTCTTTATCCTGATCTTCTAAGTACAGAGAAATATGCTGCCCATGAGATTTCAATTAATTTAGCATATCATTGAAATAAGAAACAAGTAATAAAAAAAGAACTTAAAAGTAGAAGAAATCAAGAATTGCCTTTGATTTCAGTTAGTAAAGGCTGCATCCCGAAGTAGGTGATTGGAGCTTATGTGATGAGAACAGTTATCTTGGGCCCAGAACCTAAGCCAGAAGAGTTAGCTAACACAGAAAACCAAAAGCCATCAATTAATATTACTAATATTAAGACTATGGATTCTGATAAAGTGTATCAGATAGATTAAAGGCTAAACTACTTTAACAAAGAGATTTAAAAAAAAAATCCAGTGTCCTAAATATGGTTAAAGTTAATTCTTTCTTACATAAATCTGAAGATGATCGGTCCGGCTCAGTAGGGTACCATGCTCCCTCTGACTATTGAAGAATGCAGATTTCTTCTGTATTGCGGATCCAACGTTTCCTAAGGTAGTCTTCCTTTTGCAAGACTAAAATAAGATAGCAGCATATAAGACCAGGAAACAAACAAACAAACAAACAAAAACAGGTCCAGAAATTCATTGCATCCCTCACTTCCCCCCACATCCCCTTGTTCCGAACTTAGTCACATGGCCACATCTCATTGCAAAGGAGACTGAGAAAAGGACTTTTAATCCTCACAGATGTGTGTCCAGGAGATCCTATTGCCAAAGGGAGAGGGGAAAGAAGAAAGGGAAAATCAGTACTTGGGACCGTTTGTAATGTCGGCCTCACATATTATTTCACGAGATAGAATCTTGATTAGAAATGTTAGTTCAAAAAACTCAAAGTGGGAGAGAAAGTAAATCCCACAATTTACTTCCAGGCTTCAAAAGGAACTTAAATCCTGGAATCAGACAGAGGGGGGAAAAGAATAAAGATACGAAACAAACATTAGAAAGCTTGAAAATTCCTTTAGCACATAATTATTTGGTAGAATGACTTACTGAAATTTAGGTATCTTAAGAGCACTCCTTCAAAGACTTTTTTTTTTCCTGTTTCACTTTAATTAAGCTTCTCACTAGCTCCTAAATTCCAAAATGTTTTTAAAAATTTTGCAAGGGAAAAAAAAATCAAGCATTCCCACCTGGTGAATCAGCTCCATAAAACTCATAACACTTGCTATCATTCAGATTGAATTCACATTAACATGTATTTTTATATGTATCATGCTGATCATGTAAATGTAGATAGCATTCTGGGAAAAAAAGAAACAAGAAACCACACAAATTGTAACTGATTAGATGCTATTGCAATCATACAGAACTAGCCTTTTGGGGGGGGCAGGGAGGATTGCATATCACTTCTATATGAATATAAATAAACTTCACTTTAATCTGAGATTATTTTGTCCTTATGAAGGAGAACGATTGAAAATATAGAGAGGAGGTTTGTATTTTGTACTGTGAGTCTTCCGTTTGAATAGGAATGGAAATGCCGCAAGGCATCTGTCTGGTACCGAGTACATTCTGTTCACTTCAATAAACATTTATTTAACTCCTCTTATGGACATGGCATCTAAAAATGAGAAACTCAGATTTCCACTTGTGCAGGGAAAACCCCACTTCTTCTCAACTGTGTGTTTCTTCTATGTGAGTCTCCTTTACTGCTCACATAAAACAGTTTCTGGCACTTCTGGTAACCAAATGTGTAAAGATCCCCCCCTGCCGCCACCCCCCCACCGACACACACACCAAGTAATTTTATGTGACACCAGCTTGTGACACCAGCTGGATGTCCTACAATTCCAGGCAACTCTGACACTATCTAGGGTTTTAGGAGCTCTCTGCCAGGAACAGAGGTTAAAGGCTAATATTAGAACAAGAGATGCTCCAAGTGTTCTTATCACTTAGGAAATGACAAAGTCTTAGGAGCTCCATGCCAGAAATGGGGGGAAGAGACCAATAGATATTTTCTCTACTCCCACAGCCTACCCTCCAGTCTCTGGCCATGGACTCTTCAGAGCAAAATAATATATCATTTAAAAGATATTGCACATTACTAGAATCCTGTGTAGACATCAATAATCATTCTAGTCCATCATCATGTCATATGAAAAATGTCTCCCTACAAACCCTTCAGGTTTGTAGACTTCCATTCCATCCGTCAGATTCTGTGAGCAGAAATGGTCTAGGCAAACATATGGCTCTATCCTTTCAGCCATCAGATATAATTGAGCTAAGAGACAGTATCATCTCTTATTCAAAGCCTCTTCTGAGGTGTTAATGTGCTATTGGGTTCCCTTTATTATAGATATATATATTATGAATATATATATAGTAATATATAGGTTTGACCACCGTGCTGATCTAGATTTCTGGCAGCAATTCTAGTAGGGCAAGTGCTTCCCCCTCAGTCCACTCCTGTTCACATAGAACGAAGTTACCCAGGTGCAGAACTAGTGAATTGTCTTTACCACCAGGCAATATGGCTGCTTTCACTATTAGCCCCAGTCTTGCCAGTTGTGGTGAAGGCATATCCTGCCCCATCAGGCCCTTAGGCATTCTGACAAAAGGTTTAAAGTTCAGTTGCAATTTCTTGTTTTGGAATCATCCCTGTTCCAGCTCTTGTAATTGCAGCCCTGGTCATAGGACCACTGCAACAAGTAGGGGGAAAAACTTGAAGTGATGTGGTGAAGAAAGTATACCAGCATCTTTCCCACCTTCTTTTCCCCAGACCCACTAGAAAAATAGGAATCTATCCAGGCAGAACATATTTTAAGTCATGTTCATGCTGAGTGTTAGCACATGCTCATAAAGGTGTTTAAGCCAGCCCTTCGTGCTTTATCTCCTCTTTTTTACGCACCAATGTTTCCGATGGCTATTGCAATTCTGTATAAAACTAGTCCTCTGAGGAGGATAGCTCTCTGACCTTTGTTGGATACAATAAACTGTAAAATGTGTTCTTTGGGCTAAAGAAATGATGATGGTCAGCCATCCAAACTGATGGAATATCTTCTGATCAGTTTATTTTATAAGATTCTGAGCATTAACACCTACTGCTAGATAAGCAAAACCCAGCCTAGAGTCAATGTCTATTCCTGTCTGGATCCGTTTATAGCCCCCAGGTCCACCAGCAACATTCTCACTTGCCAGCTATGGTCAATCCCTCCCTGACAGAGAATCTGCCACATAGCCATCTGCAGTGACAGACCCTTTTGCTGGGGGGCAGCAAAAGTCACCTCGTGCCTCAGAGTGTGCAAAAGGATGTCACACAGTTGCCGTATTCACACATCTATTCATTTCGTGGACCTCACTGGCCACCTTAGATGAGCACATGGGGATATCTGATTATTGATTTCAATCATCTTCCAAACCTAGAAAGGGAAATTTCTGGTGGGCATTGTCATGTCTGACTCTAATGTGCCCCTCAAATTCCCATAGTGATTTCCATAGGGCGGGGCCTCATATCAATATCCCTTTAACTGGCTAGGTTTCCATTGCCTTCCTGCCAGAGCATATGGCCAGCCCATTGACTACTGCTCAATCATCAAAAGCCCAAACATAGTGGCTTTTTTCACTGCATTCTTCCATCACTACTAGAAAAACAGCATATGATTCAGACCACTGAGCTGATTTGTTTCTGCCTTCTTCATTCAGAGTGGTGTGACCTTGCAAACAGGATGTTATTCATTTTCAGTGGAACTACCATCCACAAACCAAGCTGCTCTGTGTCGGTCAGTTGAGAGCTGTTTGCAGGGCACTGTCTAAGTGACAGTGGAATCCAGTGGTTCCTCACATAGTTCGAGTCAGTCCTGGGGGAAAAGAGATTCCCTGCTCATGAGTATCTCCTCCTTTCATTTCCCAGACAGCACGATCCTGTACAAACAATTTCCATTAATGGAAGTTTCCTGAGTGTTGCCATCCCCTCTGATGTCATTCTTACATTGTGGCTATTTTAGGCTTTAAGATAATTTCATACCCTTCATCTATCAGGGTAGCTTCAATTAATGTCTGATAATAGGATAGTAAATACTCTTCCAATGGAAATTCTCCAGTCAAAGTTCCATTAGTCACTGCTGGGAGTTGACCACAGACTTTGCCATGAGCCTGGTATAGGTTGCAAAGAGGGCTGTCGCACAGAGAATTTGCCCCTACCAGAACTCCAGCTCCTGTTCCACACTCTGTGGGCTCAGGCAATATTACTGGTTTACATTTAGCATGATTAGTATTGCTCGAAGAGTGAATTTACATGCCTTCTGTTTTATAATAATAGGTATGGGAAACGTTCTGCAAGCAGACACACTGTCTATCTCCCAAATATAATCAGGAAATGAAGTGTTCCCCAGCCAGACATGGTAGAATCTGTTCTCATAAAACATTCAGGTAAAAGAGACACAAACACTTTACATAAAGCCTGTTTGAACATTCCAACTTTCATTGTCTTACTGGCATTCACATTTTTATGTTCTCTCAATCTAACTGTAGCCCATGTCAGGGCTTCACCAATGGACTATGGTACCACAGTGCATGGGCTGCGGTATCAAGGAGTGCTGGAAATATCTCTTTTGTACCCCTGACCATTTTATTCACTCTGTGAAAAAAGACTTTGCATCTCCAGCGAGGAGTCAAGGCAATGTACTCTGGCCTTTTGTCAGTCTTGAACTTGAGTAATCTGTTCGCCAACTACAAGCAATTGTTGGTCAGGTTTCCATAACTTTTCTTCTCTGCCTCAGGCTTTTAAAATTTTTCTGAACTGTGAGAAATAGACTGGGCTTGTCTGGGGCAGTTTAATATTAGGCTGTCAACAGAGGGTCCCTTTGTCTACCCACCCTTTGGTAGTATACTAAAACCTTTGTTCTAACACCTTCAATGTCCATTTTATTCATCCCATTTCTTTTTTTTTATTTGATTTTATTTATTTGTTTGAAAGAGAGAGAGAGAGAAAGAGAGAGGACATGAGCAGGGGAGGGGCAGAGGGAGAAGCAGATCCCCTCTTGATCAGGGAACATGACCTGTGGCTCCATCCCAGGACCCTGGGATCACGATCTGAGCTGAAGGGGAGATGCTTAACTGACTGAACTACCCAGGTGCCCCTTCTTCATCCCATTTCTTAATAACTATCTAAAAATTTTCCTCTACTTGGGAGAATCTGATGATTCTCCTCTCCCCCCACCCTTGTTTGCTTTATTCACCTTATTCTTTAATAACTGTTTGAAAATTCCCAGTCTGCTAAGACCAGTGTCTTAATCCTTTCCTCTGTCTTTCCCCATTTTCCTGCTCATTAAATTAAAATTTCATTAGCATCTCTAAGACCCATGAGGGGATGCTGAAATAGCAAACTCTATAAGGCTTTGCCAACTGTCCTTTGGTTTTGCAACAGTGAGGTTATATGGGGTGTCCACTTGCATGGAACCTCCTTAACTATAGTATTTGCCATGAGATGAATAATGGACATATTCAGCAGCAGAATATCCCACTCATCATAAAACCTGTCCCACATGGTTTATATACAAAGTATATCAGCTGCTTCCTCTTGGTTATTCTACTTGGCATTCATAGGTAGAAATGGACAGTCCTCTTACAGTGGCTTTTAACCAGCCCCCCAATCTGGTTGTTCCTTCAGGAATAACCTCGTGTGTGTCTGGGTCGCATATAGCCATCTGTGATTATTGAGTAGTGAGTAGCGGGTCTTCAATCAAACCAAACATGCTCTTCTACCCTGTGGCATTCAAAACCAAACACACAGTCTCCAAATTTGTCACTCTCACAAGCCACTTCAGTGAAGGTTATTCAGGAAGCTGATGATACGGATTCATAAAATGAAATAACTCCTTCATATCATACTCTGGTTCTAATACTTTCTTGATTTGTCCTCCTCTCCCAACCTTGACCACCACCTTGGTGACCAGAGGTCTCAGAAGTACTTTCTATGGTCCCTGCACAAGCTTTACCTATAGTGAGTGATTTTGAGTCTAGTGACTAAAGCTCATTGAAATCTGAGTTTGGTCTCACATCAAGGTCCAATTCAGCATGTTCTTTCACTTTGGGCTATTATGGATAACAGTAACTAAAGGAGAGAATATTGTGTCTTTTTCTTTAGTTCATATTTCCTTATGCATCAAGTGAACGAACTTCCCAGGTGTTATCTATCTCTAAATTCCATTTGATAACTTTTACCTTTAGTAACTGATTGCAGCACAGCTGCTCCTCCATATCATGGGTGACTGAGAGAAAAACTCAGGTTTTTTTTTTTTTTCTTTCCTATATAAGGCAAAACCCAGTTTTTACCTATTATGGATTTTTATCTTTGGAGTCTCCTTTACTACTCATATAGCACCCTTCACTTTTGACACTCTGGTCCAAATAATTGGCAATTTTTTCTCACCCCAAGCAATTTCTGTGATACTAGTTGGGTGTCCTACAATTCAACTGAAACCTGACACATCTACCCGGAGATAGTGTCAGATCCCATAGGTTAAGGGTTCAGTCCCACAAGACTAACCTCACCTCACTTTGGATGGCAATCATAAGCCCAGCGTGTTACCAGTGCTTCTGACCTATCCGCTATAACTCAGAATTCCCATGCCCCTCACCTCGGGTTTACTTAATCTGCTGGAGTGGCTCACAGAACACAGGAAAAACACTTACATTGACCAGTTTATTATTAAGGGATGTGATAAAGGATATAGATGAACACCCATATGGAAGAGATGTGTACAGCAAGGTATGTGGAAAGAAGTACAGGACTTTCGTGCCCTGTCCAGGCATGGCACTCTCCCCTCTCCTCCCACTGTTCACCAACATGGAAGCTCTTCAAACTTCCTATTTTGGGGACTTTATGGAGGCTTCATCATATAGGAATGATCAATCATCTTTAGCCCTTCTCCCTTCTGAAGAGAATGTGAGGCAAGCTGAAAATCCCCAGCTCCTGATGATGGCTTGGTCTTTCCCATGATTATCCCTCATCCAGGAGCCACCCAGGAACCCAGCCAGAATTGCCCCACTAGCACAAAAGACATTCTTATAACCTGGGAAACTACAAGGGTTTCAGGAATTCTGTATCAGAAACAAAGGTCAAAGACAGTATTAGAACAAGAAATGCTCCTAATATTCTTATCACTTAAAATTATAAAGGTCTTAACGACTCTGTGCCAGGAACGGGGGGCAGAGACCAATACGTATTTTCTATTATCTCACAGTGTCATTGATGAGCCTTGGCTTTTGACTCAATAAAAAGAATGATGTGAACACCTTTCAGTCTCAAGAGAAACTAATTTTTCAGATTCAGACATAGAACTAAATAGCTTCTTTCTCTTTAGATGAAGCAACTTTTCACATAGTGTCACAGACTTAGTATATGAATTAAAACAAAGTTAACATTCATGTCACCTCCTGTTGCTCCCAAGAGCAGTAGACATGAGAAAGGGGAACTCCTGGCCAAAGAGAGGTTTTGGAAGTTAGGGATCTCCCTCACTCCAGGGAGATTAATGTTCACACAGACAGCTAGGAATGGCTGGTGTGATACCCTCATAAAGTAGAATCCTTGTTTACCAAAGGAAAGAAAGAAATCCCATCAATGGTTTCTAATATGAGTGGAAGTTGCAGAGTGAGTATTCATCCTGTTGTGTGTCCTAATCCAGAAAGAATCCACCAAGATGCCCCTGCCTGTCTTGACCCAGTTCCCTTATAGGGTCTGTCAGGTTTGGTAGGACTCTTTGATATATATATATTTTAAATTTATTTGACAGAGAGAGAGAGAGAGAGAGATCACAAGTAGGCAGAGAGAGAGAGGGGGAAACAGGCTCCCTGTTGAGCAGAGAGCCCGACACGGGGCTCGATCCCAGGACCCTGGGACCATGACCTGAGCCGAAGGAAGAGGCCTTAACCCACTGAGATACCCAGGTGCCCCTGGTAGGACTCTTAATGAGAAAGCCCATATTAGGAGTTGGCTGGACTGCTGATGACCAAGGTACAAAGTGTTCAGGCGGCAATTACCTTAACATTATTATTGCAAATACATGGTATTTAAATATAATAGTAATATAAGAAGTCTGCATTCATTGACTTTATATCTGATGTTTACAGGCTTTAGTACTAGGAGAGATCTGGGAATCAGACACAAAAAGTCTCATTACACAATGGCGTTTACCTGGAAGTTCCTGAGCTCCAGAGGTAATAGTCTCAGGAACTCTTTTATTAGAAACTAGCTGAAATTAATCAGAGAGACTATTTTATATAATATTTCAGACCATATATTCAGACATATTGTGTTAAGTGAGCTACAAATATAAAAAACTTTGTTGGGGGGCGCCTGGGTGGCTCAGTGGGTTAAGCCTCTGCCTTCTGCTCAGGTCATGATCTCAGGGTCCTGGGATCGAGCCCCGCATCGGGCTCTCTGCTTGGCAGGGAACCTGCTTCCGCCTTCTCTCTGCCTGTCTCTCTGCCTGCTTGTGATCTCTCTCTGTCAAATAAATAAATAAAATCTTTTAAAAAAAAAAAAAAAAACCTTTGTTGAAAAAAAAAAAAACCCTTTTTGGGAGGGCAGAAGAAACAAAAAAACAGACAAAAAACAAACAAACAGACAAACAAACCTTGTCACCTAAACTTGTGAGAACAGCAAAATATTTGCAAGATGTAATTGAGCTAACAAAAATAGCATTTGAGTTTGTGTTTGACCTAATGTAATATTAAATTAATCTTAATTTTAATTAAAAATACTTTAAAAATACTTCACAAAATTGAAAAAGTGTCTCTTGTCCTCCCAGACCCCTCCCAGGCAGCACAGTGAATTATATTGAACCTCAAGTATACTGAGACTAGCCTTCACTCTGTCCTACATCTGGAAGAAACATCATTTGCCCTTGTTCTTTGGTCTTTGATTTTGCACTTCAGGAAAGAAAAAAAAGGTAACAGAGATACAAAATTTGATGAAAATAACACCAACACCCTAGTACCCATATTATAGGCAGAGGACAAGTAGAAACTGGGACTATGAATGAGCCCTTCTTTTGAGCAGAAAGAAAAGAAGTCTCTGGAGAACTACAAGAACATAGGTCAAGTGGTCTGAAACAGCATTAAACAGAGAGGAAAGCAAGGTATAAGCAAGTGAGAGAAAGCTGAGAGTACTAGGGACAGTTGCTTTGGTGAGAGAGATTAGGCACCATCATGAGGAAAACTAGGAGGGATAACGTACGTTGATGAAGGAGGTGGCAGTCGGGAAATGAGAAGACAGAATAATTTTTCCTAGGAGTCAGAGACCATTTGTAAGCTGATCATTAAAATAGTCTGAAACACTGAAACACTTCTACTTAGAGTAGCATGTGTGTGTGTGTGTGTGTGTGTGTGTGTGTGTAGGCAGGGAGTACGAGATGGAAGGTGATTTCCTGTGGCCTCAATTGTGCAGTAAGACATCAGTGCCTGTGCTGATGGGGCACCTGGTTAACTCAGTCAGCTGAGTATCGGACTCTTGATTTTGGCTCAGGTCATGATCTCAGGGTCCTGGGATGGAGCCCCACAATAGGCTCTGTGCTCAGAAGGAGGTCTGTGTGACATTCATTCTCTCCCTCTGGCCCCTCCCCACTTCGCTCCTGCATGCACGCTTGTGCTCTCTCTCTTTCTCTAAAATAGATAAATACATCTAAAAAAAAAAAAAAAGACATCAGTATCCTGCACTGAAAGCAGGCCTAGCAATAGAATTCACCATTTTGGGTGAGATATTTGTTTAAACATTTTAGATCTTCTGTTCTAAGGAATAACAAGCCAAAAAAATATTTTGAGTGTAACAGTTAGTATATGTGGATGTATATGAATTCCAATCTCCTAATGAAAATCATGCTGTACAATGACGATCTCTACTAACTTACACAGTGAAAATGATTATCTATGTGACTTGAAATGGACAAGCACAGTTGGATTCATCTACCCTGAATGATATCAGTATTTAGGAGGAAAAAACTCTTACCAAAATTATCTGAAAGCCCTGAGTCATTTAATGAAGTAACTGAAGTAAATTAGCACCAAGTAATGTGACTTCTTCAAAAGACTGCACAGATTAGAGTTTTTGGGGGCACTTGCTTCAAGTTCAATGAAAAGCTGCTATTAAGAAAGGAAAAGAGAGAAAAACCAAGACAGGCCAAATTAACAAGTAAATATAATTGACTGAGGCTTATGTGCTTTTGGAAAAGTGTTTCATGAAACAGTTAGGTATCTCTACTAAAAATAGCAATTAAGCACACTCTAGCCCATGGATGGTTTACCATATTAATGAAGTCATACTAATGAAGTCAGTCTATTTTCCTGTTATTTATCAGCTACTTCTAGAGAATAGGTGTCAACTAATTTGCTCCAGGCTTAAGGTTTTTAAGGTATAAAAAGTGTTTGCTTCCATAAAATAAAATATTGCAAGGGCCAAAATTTCACCATCAAATATGTGCCTCGGAATGAACTAATGAAGCTTAGTAAAAATACACCAATTTGGGAAACCCATCCTCTCTGACTTCCATGCAGAACGTGACTCCAGAGATATGAGATAGAGCCCAAGATTCCATATTTCTATATGCCACACAGGTAATTCTGATGGGGACATCCAAAAGATCATGTCCACGGTATTTGCAAAAGGGTCATTCATAAAAATGTAGCTGATAGAGGGCAAGTTCATGCATAGTTACACAATTCCCCCACTTTTGTTTTCCTCGTTTAAAAAAGCTGAAGTGTCCCACAATCATTTTATACTTAGTAAATTGTTATTTTAGGAGTCTGAACTCAGCTGAACCTTGCTAATGTATTCCGGTGCAAATGTCATGTAGGTGAACACGTATTGTAAACTGCAAAGTGATTTATAAGCACTATGATTGTTACTGCGTTACACACAACTGTGATGTGCAATCTGAGAAAGCAGCGGTAGTGTCTGGAAATGTTGGGTTTCGGACGTCCTGCACCCAGCTCATCTGGAATTATGGTGTTATCTGGAATATGATATGAGGGGAACACTTAGATTTCATAATTGTTTCACATTTTGCTTAACATCGGAGATGCGTTTTTATATATTACCTATAGAAAATACTCAAAAAGAGAGCTTGGAAAAAATTGTGACCTGTGTCCTAAGAGCAGGGTTGTCACCTTCAAGTGATAGATGCTAGATGTTCAGGATGTGGAGTAAGTCCTCACCAAAGCCCCTGGCATGAAATTGTAGAAGATGAAGAATAACTCCATTTATATTATTTGTACAAATAATTTTGAAAGAATAATTGAGCAATGCATCAATGAGATTGATATAGCTCAGTCTTGGAGTGGTGACATAACAGTCAGGGGTCATAGCTATGGTAATTAGGAAGATCTTCCAGATCTGGAGAGATCCATTTGGAAGAAGATTATTTCAGTTTATGTTTCACTAATTCTGAAAAATTTAGCCACATTGCTTTGTTGGGAGCAATGCAGCTGCAGAGCATTTACTACCTTTTCTTAAAAAAGAAAAAAGGCAAATGACACAAAGTATAGCTAATACAATTGACTTAATGAAATGTTTGTGGTTACTGCTGGATTTCCCATTTAGTTCCATGTCTCCTACTGTTTTAATTTGCGTCTGCAACTTTCTCTCTCGTGTGTACTGATAACTGATCATTGTGACCTGGTGCTCACTTAAAAATACTAAGTTATGGTTGATACTCTAAAGTGCTTAACTAAGACAATTCTTTTTAAAAAATATTTTATTTATTTATTTGGGAGCGAGAGAGAGAGAGCGAGAGCACAAGCAGGGGGGATGGGTAGAGGGAGAAGAAGAAGCAGACTTCCCCCTGAGCAGGGAGCCCAGTGCAGGACTCGATCCCAGGACCCTAGGATCGTGACCTGAGCTGAAGGCAGGTGCTTAACTGACTGAGCCACCCAGGTGCCCTTAACTAAGATAGTTCTGTGTCCTGGTCCTTGTCAATATTTTTATTTAATTATTACTTCTAGGTATTTTCCCACAATTTTAGTTTTGTCAATATACAACAGCAATTTTATTAAAATCTTTTTTATTGCTTCTAATGGCTTTGATGTAAAAGGCTGATACCAAGTCTAATAATGATCACATATGCTTTTCAAATCATCTGGATTAAGGTTATTTATATGGCCAAAACAAAAGACTGGAAAATAAAAGTGGTGATTTCACTTTTTGAATGGCTCTAAGGTGAATGCTGCTGGAGTTGTTAACAGGGTCTTAATTAAGCATGGGCATAAATTTGGCCTTAATTTATTAATATATGAATTCCATAAATATTTATTAAGCCCTTATTATATGCATAGCATTAAGCTATTTTTCGACTCTTAATATTATAGTCAAGTTACTGACCCAACAGTGTCAGCTCTTTATTACTAGTCTCTGAGTTTCTGTGCTCTTCACTGGTCCCACTCCTTGCTTGTGCATTTAGTAGATGTTAACAACCATTATTTCTACTCATCTCATCAATAAATCATTAAGTGTTTTGATAGAAATTAGAGCTGGGTGGAAGGGAATGAATCAGGTGTTCTGATTTCAAGACGTCATTAATCTTGAGAGAAGGAATAAAAAAAGATGGCATAAAATTAAATTTAAATTCCATAGGTGACTAAAGTTTAGAAATAAGATTGAACAGTGTACCTTGAAAATATCAGTGAAGACTTCAGAGCACCAGTGACATTTGAGCAAGAATTTAAAGAATGGGTAGTATTTGGACATGAAGAGAAAGATTGAGAGCACACTTCAGATGGAGCAACCAACACATGCAATTAAGAAGAATTGAACAAAAGAGTTACAGTAGTACAGAATGCTAAGAAAATAACTTCCATGGAGGAGCGATTTCTCATAAGGGCATAGTGACTTTTCTAATTTATTCATCAACAGAGAAATTTATCTTGAGCAACTATTGTGAACAAGATGATATACAAGGATCTTAAGATAAAGTGATATTCTAGCAAAGTAAAAAACAATTAAAGAATTACTGAAAATTAAGTAGGTTTTGTGGGAAAAGATTTACCTAAATATATAGGATAAGGACAGATTATAAAACCCATTGGTCCCCAAATAATCTTGAATACTACTCCCTTATTGTGATTATATAAGATATAATAATTTTTGAATACAGATTTAAGTCTTTGACCATTTTTAAGTTCTTTTTTATTTTTCTTTCCATATCTCCTCCAAAAAAGAAAAATTGCCTAAAAGAGACAGTCATAAAATCACTCGATGTCTCCAACAGTTCAGTATATTGATAAATTTGGAGTTCTTTTAAGTTTCTATTCATCCAGAATTCCTTTAGATAGAAGATACATTGCTTTTTTTTTTTTTTAAGATTTTATTTTTTTATTTGAGAGAGAAAAAACAGGAGCAGGAAGTAGGGAGGAAGGGCCAGAGGGAGAAGGAAAGAAAGACTCCCTACTGAGCAGGGGGTCTGAAACTCAGCTCAATTCCAGGATCCCGAGATCACGACCTGAGCCAAAGGCAGATGCTTAACCTACTGAGCCACCCAGGTGACCCAAAGGGACATTGTTTTTGAGAGTTTCCTCCTTTTCACTCAGAACTAGCTTCCAGAGACCTCTGGTGGAGAAGGTGAAGAACTCTGGACTTGAATTAGGTCCCTGACTGTATTTCCGCAACTTAGGGCCCACCTACCTTGTCACTCAGTATTTCCATATGTGAACCACAATGTCTACATTTGTTAAAAATAAATAACAACTAGATGAATAAATAAATAAAATATGAATGAGATAACCTTTGAGATAATATGTTTTAATCTCTAAAGGGTTATGTAAATGTAGCTGTAGAAACTGTCAGTTCTATCCAAGACACCCTCTGTTTTGAATTCTTTTCTACTTATGCTCATATGATTGAGACTACTCTGCTCCTCTCCTTTCTCTGTGACTTTTCTTCACCTATTACTGAGTTCTGGTCAAAAATAGGAGTTAAAGGACCAAGGAACACATTGGTAAGATGGAAGAAGTCCATCCACTGCTGACTCCAGGCAGAATCTTGAGATCATGACATAGCATGTGATCTGTGCAAGGCGTAAACCTAAGAGAGGTGGGGTTGGGAGGAGGGGTGGGGGAGAGGGGTGGAGCAGAGCTCAGGTCTGGCCTCCATTTGTTGAAAAATTTAGATTGAGTTAGGTGCAGACTATTAGCCAAACATTCTTGAGAGAATTGTGAAATAAATCTAATTTTATTAGGTGCAAAGTAATATTAATTAACTAGATTATAGAGATAGATAATTTTTCTATTTTGATATTGTTATTGGCTGAAAATTATTCTTTAGTGAATAAGGATAATAAGTGAAATTAAAGACAATTAAACCATAGCTCTGAACTTTCATAGCCCCTATCACTGCAAAATAAAATAGATGTTTGAGATGAAAAAATAGGGCTTGCCCTGTTTATTCCTTTTTTTTTTTAAGATTTTATTTATTTATTCAATAGAGAGAGAGAGATCACAAGTAGGCAGAGAAGCAGCAGAGAGAGAGAGGAGGAAGCAGGCTCCCAGTTGTGCAGAGAGCCCGATGCGGGGCTCGATCCCAGGACCCTGAGATCATGACCTGAGCTGAAGGCAGAGGCTTAACCCACTGAGCCACCCAGGCACCCCTTGCCCAGTTTATTCTTATTGACAAAAAGCTAGAGTTTTTTCCCTGAAGAATACTCAAAGCAACATTCATTACTTCAAAGAATTTTCAGTAGTCCACATTAGGGTTGCCATCTTGAGCTGAAGGCAGAGGCTTAACCCACTGAGCCACCCAGGCACCCCTTGCCCAGTTTATTCTTATTGACAAAAAGCTAGAATTTTTTCCCTGAAGAATACTCAAAGTAACATTCATTACTTCAAAGAATTTTCAGTAGTCCACATTAGGGTTGCCATCTT
>NW_019154147.1:1185655-1204411 GCF_002288905.1 Enhydra lutris kenyoni
TAGCTATAAACAAACAAATTAATAAACAAGGTTAAATTTAAAAAGATGATTTGATTTGATTTGATATAAACAATACACACACATATTCAATATGCATGAGACATAGTTATACTCAATATACATATACATTATGTATTTTATATATATACATAAATGTATTATAAATATATATAATATATAAGTATATATGTTTAGTATTAATATACCCCATGCAATGTTTACATATATGTATGTGTATATACCTATATCTATATATTATTTGGTGAATGTATAGTATGCATGTAATATTATACATATGTATTTATATGTACATGTATGTTTAGTATAAATATGTCCTATCTAATATTTGGGACATACTTAAATTTTATTCTTTGTTTATGTGAAATACAAATATATCTGTGTATCCTGCATTTTATCTAACAACCCTAGTTCAGGCTCTTGTCCTCAGTTCTCTAACAATCACAATATTGTTGGTACATTAAAAGCAGATCAAGCCCTTTGGGGTGATGCTTCACATAAAGGAGCCCCCAATATTGATGCATTCAGGTACAGTGCAGATTTCTGCTTCTGAGACAAATAACAGTAACAAGAATCTCAAGATTTTTGTTAGCTTTTCCTCTGTAATCTAGCAATACCTCCACAGTTACCACCCTGGTTCAAGTCACCATAATTTCTCACCTAGACTATTGAAAGAGTCTCCTGCTCTCTTCCTTTACCTTCATTTATTTATATATTTAGTCAATAACTATTTATTAAGTGCCTACTAAATGCTGGGTGCTATCATATGCTGTGAAGATATGATAACAAATGAAAGGAAAGTCCTTTTTATTGATGGAAACTATTTTTATTTTAATTTTTTAATTTTTTAAATTTTCTTTAAAGATTTTATTTACTTATTTATTTGAGAGAGAGGCAGAAAGACAGCAGAAAGGAGGGACAGAGAGAGAGAATCTTGAGCAGACTCCCGGACTGATCGTGCCTGACTGACTCGGGGCTCAATCCCAGGAAACTGAGATCATGACCTGAGCTGAAATCAAGAGTCAGATGATTTGACCAAGCCATCCAGGCATCCCTCATGGAATCTATTTTTAAGCGTAGAGAAACAGGTAAGAAGATTGATGTAGTATGGTAGATGCTGACAAATAAAGTAGAAAATGGGAAGAGTTGTCAGAGGAATGAGGCGCATGCATTTCAGATGGCGATCAGTGAAGGCTTTCCTGGGAAGGTGGTATTTGAACAGAGCTTTAAAGGAAGAAAAGGAATGAGCCATGTGGCAATCTGCGAGAAGACTATTCCAGGCTGGGGAAAAAATAAAGCTAAAACTCTGCACTAAGACAGTTTTAGGAACATTGTGGAGTCTAGCAAGACGGAGGATAAGCAAGAGAAAGTGAAAGATGTTTTTTTAAGCCATGGTAAGGAATTCAGACTTTGACTAAGAAGGGAAGATACTCTAGGTTGTGAATAGAGGTGTCATATTATCTTACTTATCTAAATTATTTAATACAGATCAATTCTACTACAGTGTTAGAGGACTATTGCAATAATCCGGGTGGGGCACATCGATGTTACTTGGACCAGATACTACTAGTAGTGTTGATGAGAAGTGGTATGTTTCTGAATACAACTTTATTTTACTTTATTTTAGAAAGGAAGAGAAAGAGAGAGAGAGAGGGGGGAGGGGCAGAGGGAGAGGGAGAGAGACTCTCAGGCTGACTCTCCATTGAGCATGAAGCCCAATGTGGCACCTGACCTCACAACCCTGAGATCATGACCTGAGCCAAAAGCAAGAGTCAGACACTTCACCAACTGAGTCAGCCACATGCCCCAATTTCTGAATACAGAAATTTGAAGATAGAACCAAAGTTTGAAGATAGAACCAAAGGATATGTTGACAGATTTGGACTTTGTGAGAGAAATGAAGATGACTTCGACCACCGCAAGGATAGTTATCATTTACTGAAATAATGAAGAATATGAGGGGAGGAAGAGTTTGTGGGGGGGGTGGGTATTAAGAGTTTGGCTTCAGATCCATTAATTTTGAATTATGTGATTTTCTTCCAACTGAAGTGGTTAAGCCTGGAAATCAAAAAGGGACTGGGCTGGAGGTGTGAGTTTGAAAGTCATCGATGGATATGTGGTATTTACAGCCTGTGAACAGATAGATGAACAAGGAAGTGAGTCTAGACAAAAATGATTAGCAGATCAAGGAATTAAAACAAGTGTGTTCTAATGTAGGAGATGAAGCTCTGAGAAATATCTTCTGGTAGGATGGAAAGCAGGAAAATATGGTGTCCTGGATATTAAGTGAGGGAAACTGGACTAAATGCTGAGGCTAGACTGAAAGAGTGGGAAGTGACATAAGATTGATCAGTCTGGACCTCATGAGTGGCCTTGACAAGGCAGTTATAGGAAGACATGGGGGTAAAAGGATGACTAAAGTGTATCTAACATAAAAGGAGATGCATGGAATTGAAGGAAGCCATTACTGGAAAACTCTAGGGAGAAGTTTGGCTAAAATGGGGAGCAAAGAGTTGATGCAGTAACTGAAGGAAAAGTAGGTCAAGAAATTTTTAGTAAGTCAAGAAATGATTGCTCACCAAAAGATGAGAATGCTAGCACATTTTTGTTTCTTTTATTTGCAAATTTGTGAAGCTGTCTTACTGAAGCACACAACTGTTAGCACAATGTGTCCGTATGATAGTAACATAAGAGACAGGACACTGGGCTGCGCAGATTACCAGTTCAGCTAATAGCAGCGGACTTCTTACATAATTAATGAGTTTATGTTTGAGCATTTTAAATATTTTATTATTTTTTAAAGAATAAATATCTTTTTAAATTCAAAATGATTGGGGTGCCTGGATGGCTCAGTGAGATGAGCACAGACTCTTGATTTCAGCTCTGGTCCTGATCTCCTCCGTGTCATGGGATTGAGCCCCAGGTAGGGCTCCATGCTCAGTGCAGAGTCTGCTTGTCCTTCTCCCTCCCTTTCTGTCCCTCCCCTCATGTATTCTCTCTCTAAAAAGGAATAAATAAAATCTTCAAAAAAATGATCTTGGTTAATAATACCCATTTAAGGCTGTAGTTTTGATCTTGTTTAAAATACATGAGCTCAACCCTATTTATATTATGTTCTCATGATGGGATTTTGATAAGATAGAGATGCGCCTTTGCTATCAGTCACCAGTACAACACCCCAGTTCTATTCTGGCCCTACTCCTAAAGATCCTTGGTGCTAGCCACTTTGGAACAAAGTGCGGGAGCTAAATTTAGACCTGTCTCAGTAAAAGGGGAATTTAAGCCAGGCCTGGCAGCACTGGGATCATGACTAAGAGTGGTCACTCACCTCTGCCAAGCCTTCGATTTCCCAAGAATAATAATAGCCAGACCAAGGGTTCAACAAATGGAAAGTGGCTGGTAAAGAGGATAAGAGAGAACGACATGGAGGGAGATGGTTGGAAGGCTCCAAAAGATAAACGTTACCTTGTCCTTATAGCTTTAAAGGTCTAATTATATATTCTATCTAAATTTAGATAGAACTTTGCAAGTTTTCCCTAGAACTAAAGCTTGATCAGTTTTCTTTCTAAGCCTGGGAAGAAGACCCTGGTTATCATAATCTTATAGCAATTCTTCCCAAGCAGAATCAATTCTATTGTTTAGCAGGACTCCTGCTGATAAATGAATACATCAAGTGGGTCTGGCTGTATTTGTGAGCCCCGGGACAGACTTGTACCACAGTCATAGCATTGGAATACTAACATATCTTGGGTGCATTTTATCACGTGTATGCTTTAAAGGTTAATAAAAAATACAACAATTTGCCAAAACTGATATGTGGCTTAAGTGTTTTTTTGGTTTTGGTTTTAAATAAAACAAAGAGAAATTTGCTTATGTTGTGTAATGTGAGAAAGGATCCCTGAAAACATAAGAAGCAAGTATAGGCTTAGCCTCACAACTGGACACAACAGAAACACGGCACAACTGAAATAATCAGCAATAGGATAACGAGTAAGTGATCCTTATCTACACATAGTGCAGCAATTTGAAATGCTGCTCTAGGAAGGAAAAGACGACATATGAAATAACATATTAAGGGAAAATGATCCAGTATAACATTTCACATTGCTGTATCTTTAAATAATGTACAAGTCGTTGTATGAAAATACTCTAAAATGATCTATTAGTTATGTGGAAAATTAGGATGAAGTATTTTCTTTTCTTTACTGTTTAAATAACTGTAACATAAAAGTACATGCTATAACATAAACTTTTTTAAAATTGGAAATGTATCTAGGAAATAGACGGAGTGGGTTACCCAAACTTTCTTCTTAAGAACTGACTTTATCACTAAAATTCTCTTGTCTTATCTAACTCTGAGTAACATCTAACTTACAGTCAACCAATACTTAATGCTCCTCAGCTCCAAACAAACAAAAATGACCCATGCTGTGTGCAGGTTTTATGGAGCTGAGCAGATGTCTGAAGCAGCTGACAAGACAGAAAGTGCCTTCTAGCAGATAACAATACCAGAGCACACTGTTTAGAAATGTCTTGTCTCACTTTGCTCCGCCAGCAAGTTCAGGGAGTTAACAATCAAAACTGCCTCATGTATTTAAACTTTGTGCAGTGGGTCATATAAACATTCTTTGAGTTAAATGGTGTAATAGATCTAAAAATCTCATACCCGCTTTCTCGCCTCTCTGAGATTTATCACACTGTGATATAAATACCCACAGTATTTTACAAGACAATGAACTTGGCTTTTTCTAAGGCCAATAATTTTTGCTGAGTAGTGGAAATCTAGAGAGCTGTGAAATGGCTGGCTGACACAATTTGGGGGCTTTGAGAAGTGCATCTTTAGAATACATTTGAAATGACATAATGATCATATTTCTAAAACTAAAAATTTCTGGACATACACAAATGGTCATCTAAAGGATAAAGCAGGCCAAAATCCTACATCTAAGAAAACTGCCAAATCCTCACAGGTAGCCAACCGAGAAAACTTTCATAGTTAATTATCTGCATTTATGATTTTCCATTTCACACCCTTCTGGGGGATGGGCTAATTGGATGGAAGTTGGAGATGATGGCTTGCTTTCCATTCTTGCCTAATGTCACATGTCACGTATCTGTCTGCTGCACTTTTGGCCTTCTGGGGAATTTCAAGGATTCTGGGACTTTTTTCCTCTTCTTCTCCTTACACTGGTTTTCATTACAGAATGCGTGACATCACAGCTCTCTTAACTCTACCAGGACAAGAAAAGCACATTATCATAATAGAAGTGCTCCAGTGCTCATTATCAGGAAAGTGACTTGGTTTAGGAGCTGCCTTTTCTCTACGTAGACTTCTCTTCCACTGTTTGCCAGGTCTCTCTCAGAGGAGTCTTGGAAAATGAAGACATCAAACACTGTTGGGATCCAATGGCATTCCTCTCTTCAGTCCTCACAGAGTGGGCCTGAAAAGCAAGTCTCCACTTATTTGGATCCTAACAAAGACTGAACAATGGGTGGCTGTGTGCAAAGCCTTTTCTCCTATCCAATCTGTAGGCATTATCCAAAGGATCTCCATTCACATGAAGATAATGCATAGGGCCTCTCTTCTTGTTTAAACTACAGCTCACTCTATCTTAGGCCTCCTCTCATTTTCTTTTTGGCATTTTAATCCTTAGACTTACAGAGTTACTCAAGAATTAAACTAAATTAGACAAAAATGTTGATGTCTCCAAGTCATAGAATCTTAAGATAAAGCTACCTTTGTTTTTTCTCCTCCGGACACTAACTGTATTTGTGTTAAGCATCTTCAATAGGGACACTGAGAATGATCTTCATTCTGAATCTTGGGAGCAAAGCTGGGAAGTAATCACCCTCCTTTAGAGTCATACTTGATCTGTTGGATATTCTCTAAAACGTTTTATTTTTAATTTACCCTCATCTGGCAATAGTCCCCTTGGGGACAAAACAAAATTTACTTTTAGAACAAAAAAGTACAGTTTTGCTCCAGCAAAACATGAGATGACTTATTTTATTTTATTTTATTTTATTTTATTTTATTTTATATTTTCAATATTCCAAGATTCTTTGTTTATGTACCACCTCTTATTATATATTTGATTTTTAAAAATTTGTTTAATGGACACTGAATTTACTCAGAGAAATAAATGCATGCATTTTGGTGGTTTGTGAGAACATGGAACAAAAATTGCAGCTTCTTGGTCCAATCTCCAAGCCATTGTTACATTTATAAAATAACTCGTATGTAAAAAGAATTTCACGTATGTGCTGAATAGTTGAACTGAGAAGGTAAGCTATGCACCAGATGATACAATAAATAATAATTAATTATAAACTGCAGTAAACTGAAGATTGAGAATAATAATAGGCATCCAAAGTTTGGCTAAAAATCTACTACTGATTTAATTTTAACTCAGTTTCTTTTAAAATGTTTTCTGGGCTTTTGATCGTCAATATGGTAAATTCTTAATCATTCCAGACAAGTTATAGAATCTATGGACTCAATGAACTCCAGTTTGTCTTTTTTCTGTGGTCATACCAAGGTTTGGTCTTTCAGCAAAGAGAGAATGACTCTATAAGTTTGGTAAATTATAAATATATAACTTACACATGAGGTAGGCAGGATAAAGTCCACCACTTAGATATATGTTTAACCTCTAAACTTTGGAATTTCTATAAAAATATTTAGGATAGAGAATGAAAGTAGTTGATTTTAATGTATATTAGGAATTTTCTGGCGGATATAAATTATATTTTAATAATTTTGTCTTCCATTTACATGGGTGGTTGAAAGTTAGCTCTGAGAAGAATCAGAATAAACATTAATAAATTTTGATTTCTAAAACAATGCCTATTTTAAAAAAAAGATTTTATTTATTTATTTGACAGAGAGAGACACAGCAAGAGAGGGAGCACAAGCAGGGAGAGTGGGAGAAGGAGAAGCAGGCTTCTCACAGAGCCGGGAGCTAGACATAGGGCTCAATCCCAGGACCTGGGATCATGACCTGAGCCAAAGGCAAATGATTAACTATTGAGCCACCTGGGTGCCCCAGTAGGTACCTATTTTTGTAATGCAAAATCATAGTTTTTGTTTCTCAAAGAAGTTCTGGGGGGGGAAAAGGCAAAAGAAATGTCATTAGTTTAGCATGCCTCAATTTTTACATGTAGAAATGAATAAATCTCTAAAAGACTCCTTTTTCTGTTCTTGAAAAAATTCTATTTGTATTGGTTGCATATGAGAGGAGCTCAATTCAAAGTTTTTAATCAAAAAAGAAGAAGAAGGAGGAAAGGAAGAGGAAGAGGAGGAAGGGGAGAGGAGGAGAAAGTCAGGGAGAAGAAGCGGAATTCATCAACTCAAGTAACTGTGAAGTTCTAGCGTGAACTTTGTTTTACTAGAGGTTGGTACAGGACCTCAACACCTGCCTTCCACCTTTCAGCAGAACTTCTGCTCTGTATTGTCTTCATGGTCTCCTATTATAATGTTATTTGCAATCAGGGGAGATGGAGATTGGCAGCTGCAGGTTTATGAAACCCAGAATTGGTAACTGGAGATGAAGAGAATTGATTCCTCTTGACTCAAGGTATCAAAATATCAGTAGCGGAAAGACATTCAATTGGGCCACATCTCATGATCTATTACTAAGGTTCTACTACTAAATAATGTTGGACCATGTGGACCTCTCCTCTGGTGTAGAAAGATAGTTTTAACACAGTGAGAAGATGGGGAAAACAGTAAACTGGGCAGCCATATCCAAGAGAGTGCCTTCTAATACTGACATTATGAATCTAAATAATTGATTGTGGAAAATTACAAAGAGTATTTACTTTTAAATTACTTCCCTGTCTGAATTATTTGCCTTAGGACATGCAGAATAAAATATATATTTAGCATCCCAAATCTAACATGTCCCAAACTGAGGTCTCCCAAATTTGCGCCTCCTGCAACCTCCATTTTAGCAGATGCCTACTACATTTTCCTAAGCTATTTAGACCAAAAACCTATGGCCATCCTTAACTCCTTTTTTTTTTTCTTAATTTTATTTTTTTTTTCTCATAGCCAACACATCAGCAAAATCTATTGGTTCTATGGGTGAAATTTATCCAGAATCCAATGATCTCTCACCATCTGTACCAGTACCACTCTAAACTAAGGTGCCATTAGTTCAAGTCTGGATCATTGTAATAACCTCTTAACTAGCCCCTTGCTCCTTCTCATGGCCCCCTTCAATCTGTGTCCTCCACACAGTAGCCAGAATGAACCTTTAAAATCCAACTTCAGTCATGTAACTCCTCTGTACAAGGCATACAGTAGCATACTATCTCATTCAGAATAAAAGCCAAAGCTCTTCAACCACCTTGCAAGGCCTTTTAGGAACTTGCTTTCAGGTACCTTTCTGATTGCATCTTCTGTTATGTTTCCTAAGCTGCCTCTCCTCCAGTCCAGGGGTCTCCTTGTTCTTGAATAATACCAGTTCTGCACCTGCCCCCTGGCCTTTGCTTTTACTGGACTCTCTGATTGATTTCTTGTCCCCAATTTCTCCACTCCTTCACTCCTGCTGAGTCTTTACTTTCTAACCCATATTTAATTTGGCTACCCTATCTAAAATTGCATCTCGTCAGTTTCTGACCTCTTCTTTACCAAATTTTTCTTCACCACATTCACTGACATCTAACGTACCATGGCTTTTCCTTAAGTGATCTTTTTTTTTCTATATAGGTTCTGTGTCTACTAGCTCCTACCATACAGGGGGTGCTCAATAAATATTTGCAGAATAAGTGGGTGAGAAAATGAACAAACAGCCTAGAGAGAGATTTGAAGACTATTAAAATCAGAAGAGGTCAGGTCACTAAAACAGTGGATTCACTTCACAATGGACCACAAAGTTCAGGAATCAGAGCTCATTGAACAGTGATGGAATGGATATACTTACAGTGGACGATGATAGGCATACATGGTTATGACCATATGAATCCTGCCTTTTCTTTGTCTTCACCTGTTATTGGTATTTCTCAGTGGTATTTGATGAAGAAAACTTTCCGCTCAGATCTGGTTTTGTTTAGTTTATTTACTGCAGCAAATAGGCACTCTTATCATTTACTGTTGGAGGAGGTTATAAACAAATATGAATGGAGAAAGTAAATTTGGTAAAACCTTTTGCTGTTTGTAGAGTATTTAGGTTATGATGTTGTTTGTAAGGCTGGTCTAACTGGTCTACCACCCTTATTTAAACAGGAAGTAGAGTTATATCATCACAATAGCTGTTCCACATCCACACCTCACAAAGGAATTTTCCAAGACTCACTGGTAACATATGCCTAAAATTAGGGCAATTTTAAAAACTAATGAAATGGTTTTAAAATGGATCATCTTTCTTAATTTTCATTCATCATTGCTCTTTCCTTCTGGTAGATATTGTCCCCACAGTTAACAGAGAACTGAGAATCTTGTGCACCCATGTAATTACTATAATTTGTTACAGCTAACTGACCATTTCCCTGTGTGGATTAGTTTGAGAGTTGCATGTGGCAGATATTAATCTGCAGCAGCCTTTCCAAGTATGTTGAATTATGAGCTTTACAGAACTCTTTTGATGCCTAATTTCATCCAGCCTCACAATTTGCCAAGTTATATTCTTTTTTTCTTGAAGCAAGTGAATAGTCTACTAGCTCTTGCCCCTCAGCCCTGAACCCCCATGCTTTTAAGATTATCCTTTGGTTTTTGTTTTTCCAAAGTTTGACTGTGATGTACCTAATGTGATTTTCCTTATATTTATCCTAGTCTGGTTGGTAGGCTTCTTGCCTTTGTGGTCTGATATCTTTTGACAGTTTTGGAAAATTCTCAGCCAGTGACTGTTCAAATATGATTACTGCCTGTTGTCTTTCTCCTCCTCTTCCAGGACTCCTCTGGTACTTCTTATTGGAACATTTTATCGAGACCCATATGCTCTTACCTTCTTTTGTATATTTTTCCATTATTTTTGCTCTCTCAGTAAGCCTTATATTTTCCATTGACCTATTTTAGAGCTCACAAAGCCTATTTCCTGCTATTGAGTTTTTTTTTTTAATTTCTATAATTGCATTTTTAGTTCTAGAGTTTCCACTTGATTCTTAACTGTTGTATCTGTCATCTATTTTGTTAAGCCTTTTAATTAGAGACCATATATGTTAACTTTACTAATTGGGTTGTCTCAGTCCATTTGGGCTGCTAGAAGAAAATACCACTAACTGGGTAGTTTGTAAATAGCAAGAAATTATTTCTCACAGTTCTGGCAGCTCAAAAAACCCAGATCAGGACACCATCAGGTGCTTGTTGAGGGCCTACTTCCTAAAGGGCACCTTCTCACTGTGTCCTCACATGGCAGAAGAGACAAGGGAACTCTCTTGAGGTTTTTTGTTTTGTTTTTTTTATTTTTTTTTTATTTTTTTATTTTTTTTACGATAGGTAAATAGATAGATAAAAGCACTAATCCCATTCCTGGGGGTTCTGCCTTTATGACCCAATCATCTTCAAAAATCCCACCTTCTAAAATCATCACTTAGGGGTTAGATTTCAACAAATGAATTTTGAGGTAACACATGCCAACCATTGCATGGGTCATCTGTAGGTCTGTTGATTATCTATCTATTTTTTCCCCACTTTGAGTTCTGTTTCTTCAAGTGCTTAGTAGTTTTGAATCAAATAGCTAACTTTGTGTATGAAAAAATAGAATGGTTCTAGGTGATACTATCTCCAGAGAGTTCACATTTATCTGGCCGATTTATAGAATGGGGCCTCTACCTACCAAGACTGGGTTAAGTTTTCATAAAACCTTTCATAAGGTTTTCACCCTCTGGTTCTCCTCAATAGCATTTGGTCCTCTAAGGGTCTCAATTGGGAGTCTGGAGTCCTTATTATGGGACTTCCTCCTTAACATCTCCTGAAAGTCCAATCTTTAATTCCTTGGAATCACAAAAGAGCCAACAACTTTATTCTCCTTTTTAGACACTGTTTGCTTAACTTCTTAGTCTTTAGGCTGGAACAGTTTAAAAATTTGGCAAATATCTGAAGTGGAAATTCACCAGTTATGGGTTCAATTCTTTGTTGTTTCTTCCTCTCCAAAATCTTTGACCTCAAATCCTAGCTACTTGAAAGTCCTAAACCTCCATTTTTGTCTTTCAACCCCCTGAAGGCTGTCAGAAACTTTGTTGGTTTCCCTGTCCCCAAGGAGAGGTCAGTGGATTATCTAACTCTTAATTCAGCTCATGTGTCTGCAATGGCCTTCCTCTTCGTAGTCTGCTCTCAGGTTTGGATTGCCTCAGTAGTTCTCTGATGTGTTCAAACAATTTTGGGGGTGGGAGCAAGTAATAAATATGGTTTCCATAGTTGTTATTAACAAGAGAAATACTCCATGACATATAGAAATGGAATTTTGGAATTAAATTTTTCTTCTAAAATTTTATTTTAAAATTATAGTTAATGTGTTGTTGTTGTTGTTTTTTAATACCTTCTATGTTTCTCTTTTATCAGTTTGGAGTAGCACTATTCAGTAGAAATAAATGATGGTTAAACCACAATTGCAAGACACATATGTACTTTTCAATTTTCTAGTAGTCATATTTTTTTTAAAAAAAGAAGAACAGGTGAAATTAATTTTATGATATATTTTATTTAACCCAAACAAAATAATATCAACATAGCAATTTAAAAACTACTAATATATTTTGTATTTTTTCATTCAAACTAAGTCTGTGAAATACAATGCATATTCAACTCTTGGATCTTAATTTGTACTAGCCATATTTCAAGCTCTTGTAGCCACATATGGTTAAGTGGGCACTGCATATGACCACGCAGATATAGACACGCAAGAATGAATAGATTTAATCAACAATGGGGGATTAAAAAGTAGGTTAATTGTATTCTGAAAGGAAGTTGTCACTGGGTGATATTTCAGTGAACTAATTTTTTGGTTTTTATTTTCTCTATATCTCTTAGAAAGCTAGAGAAAAGGGGAGGTAGAATTTAACTGAAAACCTCTCTATAGAATAAAATTCGATGTGAAAAAGTTAAATAAAGGAGCACGAATTAAAAATCCTCTATTGTCAAACATTGAATTAAAAAAAATAGCAGTCCTCACTTTTAATGCTTTGATGTCTACTTTACATTTCTGGGAGTGTTTAGACTGGGCAGGCTGTCCATGTAGGTGGAATTAGTAAAGTAGGGGTATCTTCTCTATGATATGAAATCACACCTTTGGGCCTGAAATACCTTTCCAAGTCATTCAGAGCTGCAGCCATATCTGTGACAGATGACAAATGTTTAATTACCCAATTAGAGGGGAAAAAACCCTCAAGAGTTAAATAGCATTAAGAAGGTAATACACCGACTGAAATTTTAAGAGAAGAATAGGGTCTCTCTTGACCTTTCTTCCTTACAAGTGCTGGTGGTGATAAAGGATAACCAAGTATTCAAGTAATGGAGAATGGAAGAGAAGATGGAGATGGCCTGGTAAAGGTAAATTGTCCAGCAATATTTACTAGTATTTATTAGGCACTTATGCCTCAAATTTTGTTTTAGGATTTGACATTGACTAAGGCTTATCGCTTCATAACAATCTCGAATGCAGGTGTTGTAATTATTCTCAACCATTCTGCAGATGAGGAGATCAGAGCACAGAAAGGTTACCTGTTTAAAGTTCCATAGACAGTTAAGGATGAAAGTGGAATTTTAACTGACATTGACTCATGCTCAAGTCTGATACCTGAATTACTACCCTCTACTGTTTTCTACATATACCATACAATTTTACCTTGACCTGGATCTCCCATTAAAAACTGGCTTTTAATATTCTATGTAATGCATTGCATAGAAATGTCAGAATGCATTTAGATCACCTATTAATATTATTCAAAGCATTATGTTTTATCTTTGTAATTTTAAGGAGTATTTCAATTTCACCAGTCTTAAAACAAAAACAAAAACAAAAACAAAACAGAGACAAAGGGCATCAATTTCCTCAGTTTTGATTAGATAACCGCAGAGTTTCTCATAATTTAGGGCTCTCTGACAGCTAAGTCAATATTAAAAATATTAGGGTTAATATTCCTTTGCCTATTATGCTGAACAGGGCATTATGTAGTAAATGATTCTGCTTTCATACTTCAAGATAGTCTGTTATCAGGTAAGTTCAATTTTAGCCATCATTTCATTAAGATGTATCAACTTTAAAGATAATCACACATGGGACTGCACGGTGTGAGGAGTGAAGTGTGTATTCTGTTTTTATCGTTAACTTTGTTCATGTGCTGGGTCGTATATTTCGTTTTAAAGTATCATAAGTCACTCCAGTATTAGGAATGAGCCCTCTCAACAGCCATGTCACTTCAATTTTCCACACTGTGCTGCATCCTGTATCTTTAGAAGTCTCATCTCTCCAGATTACTGCTACACACAATCACTTTCTAATGAAGATCCTTCTCAATCTCTGATTTTTGTGTGGATTTCGTGCTTGTGAAAGGTGCCAGACTGACAGATGACACTGATCTCTTTGTTGCAAGAGTGGATAGAAGAGGCAGAAACCCTCTAGATGGTAGCCTGCCAACATGGCTGCTTCTGGCCAGAAAGGAGAGATGTTCTGTTGCAGCCTCTTTACCAACCGTATCGTGGCAAATGCCAACAGTAATTATGTGTCTGCTAGTCTTAAGCTCCAGGACTGATACAGAAGGAATAAACTAATAAACAAAAGGTTTCCCTGGACTCCCATCGAACCATCTTTATGTCGTCCTGTTTTACCAAGGCAACCTTTTTCAGAAACATTGCCAATTCCAGCTGGTCTGGCTGCTGTTTCACACGTCTCTTCAGAAGAATAGATACCCCATAAGAGTACAGTGCTGGTTCTGAGTGCTGACTTTTAAGCTGAAGAGATGAAAAAATAAACCACACTACTTATCACCAGTGAATACTTTTTTTATTTTGTCTCTTTGTAAACTGGAAGAAGTGATTAAACTTCAAGAGATTTGAGGTCAGTTTGTTTTTGAATGAAATAACAATTAAGAACTTGAACTATGAGTTGTGGGCTCACTATAGCGAAGTAGTGGTTGCCAAATAATTTAGTACTGAGATATGTTACATGATGCAGTCGACAATGGGAGAACTTGAAATAATGTATTATAAACTCAGATTCTCTTCGTATCTCTTATTTAACTCTACAAGTGAATAAGTAAAATCAAATTCAATAGAGCAATCTCAGGAAGATAGCAGTCCCTTTGGTAAATAGTCTCAGAACATATACTCTATGGTCAATTAAACCTAAGTATACTAGAATATATTTTATTCTATTCCCTATAAGAGGAAATGTTTGGGATTGAAAAAAAAAAGTGTGTGTGTGTGTATGTGTGTGTGTGTGTGTATTCCAAAAAGTGGAAATTTTTTTAAAAGATTTTATTTATTTATTTGACAGAGAGAGAGATCACAAGTAGGCAGAGAGGCAGTCAGAGAGAGAGGAGGAAGCAGGCCACCCAGGTGCCCCAAAAGTGGAAATTTTTATTTAAAAATGAGGGGAAAACATCCTATACTTTTTACACAGCAATCCCACCTTCAGGAAACTATCCTACAAATGTATGTGACACATAAGGATATGGAAACAAAGATGCTTACTTTAGTGGAATTTTAAGTAGGGGAAAAAGGGAACATTCT
Organism: Enhydra lutris kenyoni; assembly: GCF_002288905.1. Lineage (NCBI taxonomy): Eukaryota > Metazoa > Chordata > Mammalia > Carnivora > Mustelidae > Enhydra > Enhydra lutris. Next base: position 1,200,345 of record NW_019154147.1, read on the forward strand.
CAGTATTCTTCAGTAGGAAAACTGATGAACAAATTATTGTATATCCAGTATAGAATATATTGCAGTATAGATATCTAAGGACTTATGGTAGGTACAAGTTGTTAATTTAGAAAGGCCATTGTAAGGAATAGAATATATGATCCCATTTTTATAAATAAAATGATTTTTTAAAAAAACAACCTAATACCCATAATCTTTTTCTATGTGCAAATAATCTCCTTGTATGAGCATGGAGAAAGACATGAAAGGATACAATCCAGAGTATAGAAAAAGGCAATGCAAAAAAGGAAATTAAGAAAACTTAGGTGAAATTATTAAAAATTAAAAAAAAAAGAAACTTTGGTTCAACTCCATCAGCTGGCCATTTACATGCTGGTATTATAGAATCACTTAAATACCTCATCCACTGTTTGTCATAGTATCTTAATTTTCTACAATAAGAACAATCTGGTGATTCTATGAATCTATACATGCAAATCTGTGAATAAAGTCATTAAGAGCAATCTATCTTTATCACAGCAATTTGTCATGTGAGGTAAGTGAGACTGAGAGTATCTTCAACATGAGGTGTTCCTGGGAGGTCAGTCCTAGAAGCACAGATAGTTGAAGCAGATTCAGGCATCTCCAACTCACAAGATGACTTCCAAATAGGATAACTATTCAGTTGGCATACCCTTTTAGAAGAAAAATTTTCCCATCACATTCTCCTAACATCTCAGTGGTCTGAACTAAACTAAACTAAAGTACTACTAAACTAAACTAAAGTACTACTAAACTAAAGTAGAGTGGAACTTTCCTAACTGGCTTAGGTTGGTTAACATCCTCCACCTGGAGTTGGGAAGGGGCTCATGAAAAAGATAACTACACAGTATCTGAACAAAATTAGAGTCCTTTAAAAGAAACAAGGCAATAAAAGTCTGGAGTGTTTTCCAATACCACCATGCAATTCTCCAATTCTCAGTGGACACCAACTGGGCCTCTTACAAATTTAACTGAATTGTGACACTGATTACCTGGAGATGGCAGCAGATTTGACAGATTAAGGGCTCAGCCCCGCAAGACTGTCCCCACTTCCGAAACTAATTACCAAATCTAGGTTGCCCCTCGTACTTCTGATCTACCAGTGATAAGTTGGGTTCCCATGACTCTCTTTTCCAATTTGATAATTTGCTAGAAAACCTCACAAAAGTCAGGAAAATGTTTACTTATGTTTACCAGTTTATTATAAAGATATTATAAGGGATACAAATAAATAGCCAGATGAAGAAGTAAATAAGGCAAAGTCTCAAAGGGTCGGTGAGTACGGGAGTTTCTGTCCCTATGAAACTGGATGTGTCCTCTTACCATCCTGTAGATGTGTTCACTAGCCCAGAAGCTCATCAAATCACATTGTTCCAGAGTTTTTATAGAGCTTAATCTCTAGTTTTCTTTCCCTGTAGCTGAAGTTAGAGGGTGGAGCTGAAAGTTTCAACCTACTAATCACTTGGACTTTCTGGAGACCAGCCCCATCCTAAGGGCCCAACCTTAAAGTACCTCATTAGAATAAACTTCCGTGTACTCCAATGGGCCTCTTATGAATAAAAAAAGACATTCCCATCACTTAGGAAATTTAAGGGTTTAAGGATATCTGTGCCAGCAACTGGGGACAAAGATCAAATATAATCCAAATATATTTCTTATTATACCATAGTAAGACACAACACCCAGAGAATAGGCTTATCAACATTGTCTGCCAGAGTTTTAGTTTATATATTTCACTGAGGCTGGTTTATTTGAATGACTATCTTCCTACTAAACTGAAAACCCCTGGATAACAGTCCTGGGTTTGTTCTTTTTCACATCCCTTGCATTTGGCACTTAAAGAACAAAATGTAAGTGAATTATAGGATACTCAACAATTTTGCTATCTACCATTTTTCTTTCACCCCATTGTGAAACGAAGTGATTCTCAGGTGTTTGGCCACTTGCTCACCAGTACATACACTAAAAATGCAGAAAAGTGGATGTGCCATGGTTTCCGTAGATTCTTTATGAGGTTATGCGTGACAGCATGACTGATTCATTGGTTATTGAAGGTAGTAGGAAGGTTGACCTTTAGTTGTTCTTAACTATAGAGAGGATTGTGAGTCATTAAGCTAAATTTTTAGGTACTCCATTAAAAAGCTAATGATATCACATGTAATACAATAGTCTCTTTCATAAACTGGATCATAGAATTTTTTTTTAAAGATTTTATTTATTTATTTGACAGAAAGAGATCACAAATAGGCAGAGAGGCAGGCAGAGAGAGAGGAGGGGAAGCAGGCTCCCCGCTGAGCAGAGAGCCCGATGTGGGGGCTTGATCCCAAGGCTAGGATCATGACCTGAGCTGAAAACAGAGGCCTTAACCCACTGAGCCACCCAGGCACCCCTGGATCATAGAATTTTTAAATATAGATAATTCCTGATGTAAAGTTAAAGTGTTGTTGCCAACATTTATTTACTTGCTCTGAGTGATTTGAGAGAAAGAAAATAAGTCCTATTTTTTTTTACTTCTCTTTTCTTGCACAAATTCACAGACTTACATTTACCCTTTCCCTTAGATTCCCCCCACCCAGTTTCCCTCTGTTTTGTGAAAAATTAAAGAAACAAAATTACATTAACAAGTATTCTTTTTTTCCCTTGGTTTTGTTGAGAGACAATAGACATACACCATCATATATGCTTAAGGTGTATAGCATGATGGTTTAGTTTACATATATTGTGAAATAATTATCAGAATAAGTTCAGCTAACATTCCTTATCTCATATAGATATAATATAAAGAAAAGAAAAAAATTTAAAAAGAAACTTTACACTTTTATTTTTCCTCCTGTACCTTTTAGGTTATTGTTACAATTTACATATTTTTAATATTGTGTAACTAATAACAGATTATTGTAGCTATGGCTATTTTACTATGTTTTTTTCTTAACTTTTAAGCTAGAATTATAGGTATGTTATGCACCATCATTAATCCATTACTAAAGTACAGAATCTAACTTAAACTATATATTTATAGTTAATAGTGAATTTTATGCTATCTTTTTATGTTTTTATTATGTTAATTTATGTCTTTTACTTCCACTCAAAGACTCCCTTTAGCATTTCTTGGCAGGTAGATCTAGTGGTAATAAAGTTCCTCAGGTTTAATTTGGGAAAATCTTTAGCGCTCCTTTATTTCTGAAGGACAGCTGTACTGGATATAGTATTCTTGGTTGGTAGTTTTTCTTTCAAAAATTTGAGGGACACCTGGGTGGCTCAGTGGTTAATCTGCTGCCTTCGGCTCAGGTCATGATCCTGGGGTCCTGGGATCAAGTCCCACATCAGGCTCCTTGTCAAGCAGGGAGCCTGCTTCTCTCTCTGTCTCTGCCTGCTTCTCTCTCTGTCTCTGACAAATAAATAAATAAAATATTTTTTAAAAAATTTGAATATATCACGTCATTCTCTCCTGGCCTAAAATGTTTCTGTTAAGAAATCTGCCTATATTCTAGAGGGGGCAGGGGTCCTGTTATATGTAACTTCTCTCTTTTCTCTTGTTGCTTTCAAAATTCTTTTTTTGTCTTTGACTTTTGACAATTTAATATTAATGTGTCTTGGTATACCTCTATTAGAATTCAACCTATTTGGGATCTTTTGGGCCTTATGGATCTAGATGTCCATTTCTCTCTCAAGACTCAGAAAGTTTTCAGTCATTATTGTTTTAAATATACTTTTCTTCCCTTTCTCTTTCTTTTCTGCTCTGGAATTCCTAAAATATTTTTCCTTTTCATTGTTTCCTATATTTCCATAAGGTTTTTAAATTCTTTTTTATTTTTTTTTCTTTCTTTTTGCTCTTCTGATTAATTTCTAACACATTGTCCTCCAGATCACTGATTCCTTCCTTTCCCTGGTCAAGTCTGCTTTTGAAACTCTTTTTTTTTTTTTTTAAGATTTTATTTATTTATTTATTTGTCAGAGAGAGAGAGAGAGAGAGAGAGAGCGCACGGGAGAACACAAGCAGGCAGAGGCAGAGAGAGAAGCAGGCTCCCCACTGAGCAAGGAGCCTG
>NW_019154147.1:1204511-1329693 GCF_002288905.1 Enhydra lutris kenyoni
TTCTTCTTCTTCTTCTTCTTCTTCTTCTTCTTCTTCTTCTTCTTCTAATGTTCTCTGTTGTTTTGTTGATTGTTTTATATTTTTCATGTATTTTTTCCTATGTTGTCTCTGTGTTTGGTAGTTCATTATTTTTTTTTCAAGAGGGTTATTCTGAATTCTTTGTCTGACAGCAAGTGTTATTAGTTTCCTTTGGTAATGTCACATTTATCTGATTTTTCATGATCCCTCATTCCTTAGGTTGGTATCTGCAAATTTGAGTAATAGGATTTCTCTTCTAGACTTTACAGGATTACTTTGGCAGAGACAGATCTACATCAGTCACCTCAGTTTGGGTTTCCAAGTCTGTCTACTGATAATGTCCTTAGGCATGTGGAACTACTGTGATAGTCTATTTTTGGAGAATGCAACTCTTCAAGCTCTGAGATTAGGAATGGAAGGTTATGCCCCTGGCTAAAAACAGTTGAATGACTCCTGGTTTTGTTCCCTACTCAAGAAACTCCACAGGATGGGCTGTGTTGTTGCCTAGATTCCCTGGCTAGCTACCCAGATGATCAGGAATGGATAATAAATTATAGATGGGGTTATGAATTAGTATCAGGGCAGAGAAGCAAAAGGGAACCCAGGGTCTGTATGGCTTGTTGTTTGATGATCTGGATTAGACAAGAGTGAGCATGAAATTTCCATGTTGGTGAGGTCAACATTCTACTCTGTGGAGAGAGAAAGCCACTAGCTAGACTTTCTTTTCAAATACCACTATAAGCAGTGCTGTTGGATAGGCTGTGTTGTTTCTCATATACTCTGGTTAGGTTCCCTGGTCAGGCATGTGGAGGCTTTATTCAGGAATGAGTGGTGCTATGAATTAGTTTCCTTATTTGGGCACAGAGAGAGAAGCATCTCTAAGGCCAATAAAGCTCTTTGTCATCTTAACTCAAGCCTTGGCCCAAGTTCCGCGGATAAACAGGTCCACTGGCTTTGCCCTTCTTGTGGTTCAAATGTCACTGTGTCACACAGCTTCCAGGTGTCCTCACTCTTCCTTCTGTTTAGATGGAGCTGGGAGTCACAGCAGGTAGGTGAATCTATGTTTCTCTTCCCTTGCTTGGGCAGAAAGGGGAAGGTCTAATCCAGGGAACTCTCAATTTTCCAAACGGGCTTTTTGGTTAGGAAGGGCTGGAAACTACCCTTAGCCTTGGTTATGAATTAATTCCCCTGCTTGTACATACCATGGGAATTCTCTACCTCTGGTACAAGCTTTGCTCTGGAGGTAATCAACTTTGCCACCCTGACTCTCTACTCAGGCATTACTGCATTGCACAGCACCCCCAGAATTCCCTCCAGCACCTCTGGTCAGATGTGGCAAGGAGATATTCTTCATAGCAATTGAGGTTGGGACTCAGCTTCTTGCTTGGGTGAAAGTAGACTAGTATCTAGAACTTGCAAACCTCTTTGTTTAAGGTTTAGAATCAAGCAGATCTGTACCCTGCCAAGTTCCCTGATCTGAGTGCATCTCTGACTTTGTTTTGCAGACAAGTAACATTCACCAGTTGAGATTACTATTTGGATGCTGCTTGTATGAACTTGGTCTGCCAAGATCCATGTACTGGTTATTGCAAGCTCCTCCCCACTTCTCCATCATAGTCAGAAACTTAGTAGCTGGGTCAAACAGATTCCCTTGAAATCCCTGTGGTGGAGATCAGAGTAGTGGCTCCCACTAAGGGAACCACACTGCTACTTTGGGGTGGGGAAGCGGGGCAGGAAGGAAGGATGTTGTCCTCCCTGTATTCTCCTTTTCCCATGGAGGAACAGAAGTCTCAATGGTGTCTTGTTCTTGAGTAGTTGTTCATTGTTCTTGTGAAGGGGAGCTAAGTCAGAAACAACCTATGTTGTCATCTTGGTAGTGCTGCTACCTAGCAAGTACCCTCTTTTCAAGGTTATATGTGAGCATTTACATTATTTACCACACTCATTCTTGTAATTTTCCAGGACTCTGTAACTTCCAAGGAGGGTTTTTGTATTCGTTCTGACTTCTAATTTAAAATATTGGATAGCTAATGAGTTCTAATAACTAAACAAATACTGGATTAAGCTTTAGATAAATGGTTTTCAGAGAAATCAAATACTTATCTGTGCAGAGCTTGTGTCATATTTACTTTTGATATAAATTTTAAATCAATATTTATTGCATTTAAGTTATGCTAATCTTTATTTTGAAAGTCAAAAAATAAAAATAAAAATACCTGACAAAATCTCACTTTATTTAAATAAAGTGTGGTGGGTAAAAAATGGTTTTAAACATACTTCAGAAAATGAAGAGCAAAATATGGTTTTTCATATATGTATTTTATAACACAAATTCTGTTTGAAACATGCAAATATCACAAAAATTTTTATTCAAATACTTGTTATTCATGTGCTAAAGTAGCACAGATATCAAGAGTTCTTCTGATCTATCTTCCTTTTTTTTTTTTTTTAAGAGTTTATTTTTACATAATCTCTACAACAGTCGTGGGGCTCAAACTCACAACCCTGAGATCAAGAGTTGCACCCTCTACTTACTGAGCCAGCCAGGTACCCCTAATCTGTTTTCTATGAAAAGCATATTATGTTTTCCTTCCCTCTTTGTCTCTTTCTCTTTGTATTTATTGATAATCCTGTAAATGATAAACTTCAAGATGGGCAATGGGGAACTCTTAATTTTCTAGACTATATCTACCTTCAATAAAACAAAGATAGAATCAAATCTTGATAACCCATAAGAAACTATACCATATTACAACACAGACTAGCTATAGTCTAAATTCTTTCTAAAGTATATTTAGTGCTTTCCAATATCTAACAGAATTCAGCTAAAAGAAATAATACTGAAGAAGGATCATTCCATAGATACATATAGGACATCCATTGTTTTACTTAGTAAACAATGTACTCCTAAATTAATCTAGGACATTCCAAAACATGCTAGCCCACTTGTAGGATGGCACTTTCTAATTGGATCTTGGTAGGAAGCCATGGGAAGAAAAGTATGACAAATAAATCTATGTAGTTCTTACTGCTGTTTATCAAGTGATAACTGCCACTGTTTATTCTCTACACAGTAGCCTTCAAAGAAATTTCTTTCTCATACTACGATTAAGGATGTTTGTGCTTCCTTCAGTGTTTGGTTTCACACTTTCTTAAAAACATTGAGAATCTAATCATAACCAATCAACCTCTTTTCATCCTGTTTGACGTCCATTCAGAGTCAACTTTTAGAAATTGTACTGGATAATGGCATACATTTTATGAGATTCTCATTTCTAGCTCTTATTCTTTTCCTTGGCTTAATCTTGTTATGTACTTGTAATTTATTTTACTTTTCTTTATCTTGTATAAATTTTAAGTTTCTTTAAATCTATTTTGGATCAAGATCCAGATGTACAGTATAAGAAAAAAGAAGAGACTGAGAAAACATTGCTTTGTACTCCTCGCATGAGACATGATACCTTAAAATAGAGGAAATTGTAGAAATAGAATTGGTAGTTTCCCCTCCACTATACAATAAGCACATTTTTTTTCCTATGGAAACTTTAAGAATTTCTGTCAATTTGTTAAATGATATTCAGATTAACTTTCAAGAAAACTATGGAATTGGATCAAAATTGTTCATTTTCAGATCAAAACAAAACTTGGAAGGCTTAGTGGTCAATTAATAGGTTTTACTGACTATGAATCTGGACAGACTAACTTTAGGAATTAAAATTAGGTGTTAATTAGACTAAATGTATGCACTTGAGCAATATCTGATTATTTTCAGTCACAGATTCTACCCCTCTTCCTATCCATGATTTTGGGTTTTTCCTTGAAACCCAGTACCATACTAGAAAAAAATTACTTTAAGAAATTGTTGAGATATATGACCTTTTAACAAGATCTAAAACCAGCGACTTTACTAGGTAATTGTTAGCATGAACCTTATTGTTAACTAAGTTTTGAAAAAAAGACAAATGGTTTTGTTTGGGTGGGATCAAATGGATTTCATGCAGTTTATATTATTTTTCCCTCAAGATTGGAAAACCTTGGCTCAATTCCAAAACTATGAAAAAAGAATCAACTTCACTGTTCAATGCTAAAGCATTCATGAAAGAGATGCAGTCATTCAATTAAGTTGAGTTCAAAACAGGAGAAAATGAAAAACACAGCCTCTCAGACCACTCCCTCCTTCCACCTTCTCATATTGCAAATACAATATTTCCATTATCAGAAGATCCATTTTCAAGTAAGAGCTGCTGCTAAAACAGTCTAACTGGGAAAAAAAAAATGGTAAAACGGTAAAAGAAATGGTTTGTAAATCATCCTTCAAAAGCTGTCCTGGGAGGAATGTGATATACCTCAGCATCTTAAGTGTTTAGCAAATAATTTCAGCTGTGCATTCTAAATGTAGCTCTCCCTCCTTTACCTAATTACCGAAATATGTGTTGCAGTTTGCAGAACTTCGCCACTGTCATAACTTTTCTTGAAGTTCAGCCAACCAATGATAATAAAGCTGTCACGAGATTAAAGGGGGCTGCAAGTCATTGCCTCTGACATTTATATGTAACATGGGAAATGCAAACAAGTATGTGGAGTTATTAGTAATATTATGGGCTTTGAATCCTTAAAATAGAGTGCTTAAGACATCTGCCTCTGCAAGGAGGGTGAGAATGAGGTAAATCCAAATCGCGTCCTCCTTTTGTTTAGACCAGACAACAGCCTGAAAAAGCACAAGGAGAAGCTTATTTCATTTTTTTTTTTTTTTTTTTTGGACAGCATTAGTATGAAACCTATGCCTCAGATGCCCAACCTCAGAAGGAATAAGCTTGACTGTGGAGAGAAGAAAATTGTCAGACTTTTCATACAACCCTGGGGCCCCTTCCTGGCCTGGCCTCCTGTAGGCACTGGGCACAGAGCACCTCCATGCACTGTGGGGAAACAGCAGAAGTCCCCTTGGAGGGTTTGCTTCTGTGTCCAAATCTCCTCGTTTGTTTTTGTTTAGTGAAGGGTACCAAATGACCAAAGAGGGTTTAGAGAAAAAAAAAAAAAAAAAAAAAAATATATATATATATATATATATATATATATATGCTATTTTAAAAAACTGTTGGGGAATCTCCCAGTTTATCCTTGAATTTATCCCCATTTTTTAAAATCTTAAATCTCATCTCTCTTCTCAATGGTTGAGATGTATCAAGAAGAGAATTGTTGGGCGCCTGGGTGGCTCAGTGGGTTAAGCCTCTGCCTTCAGCTCAGGTCATGATCTCAGGTCCTGAGATTGAGTCCCACATCAGGCTCTCTGCTCATCGGAGAGCCTGCTTCCCCCTCTCTCTCTGCCTGCCTCTCTGCCTACTTGTGATTTCAAAAAAAAAAAAAAAAAAAAAGAAGAAGAGAATTGTTGAAGGTCTGGACCATGTTTGTCTTTCAGACCAATATGTAGAAGACGCAATGCATTTTGTTATCTTTGGTGATGATGATAGATGGCCCCAATCTATCTGATTAGACTGATTGGGAGCTTTATTGCATCAAACACAAGCATACTTTAACTTTTTAAATTCTTATGTGGGTGCTGATATTCAGGTACAATTTGGTCTCTGGGAATAAGTCAGGAAAAGAAGAAAAATAATGGTTATTTGTAGCTGATACTAGATAATTTGAGACCAGAGCCTTTTCAGGGAGTCTACGATAATACTGCACACAAGCCCTCCTCATTTGTTCATCCCTTTCCTGTTCTTGGAAGTAGCAATTTGGGTATGATTAGTGCAAGCATGAAAACTGCATAGGACAAGGTGCTGGGGAGTTATAAGGAGAAATAGGATATGGGGGAAAGGGACTGGGAGCCCTAGAACATTTGGTCTAGTTCCAGTTCTGCTAATAACTATAATTATTACCAATGAGCACCTATTATATCCAAGGCACTCCTGTTAGGTGCTACACAAATGGAATTGCACTTAATTAAGACTTAACTTTTATCTGCCATGATCTTACTTAAGAAAGCAGTGATTTTTTCTTCACATGATTAAACATTGCTGAGAGTAAGTTTTGCTTTAAATCTAAGTTCAGGACTAACTATTTCTACTTAGATAATTAAAACAAATCTGAGTAATTGCTCATGTTTGTTTTATAATTACCTATTGTGAAGATGAATGAGCTAAAATGGACTTGAGTCTACCAGTGATGAAGGAGAAAACTGTTCCTTTGTAAAAGCCCATGAACGGTTCTCTTCGGTAGACATTATTTTTAGTCAACTCAGCGTTGTATTGTGTCATCATTATAAATTAGCATGTGTCTATCTAGAAGAAATCCTTGAGCTTAAAATAGATCAGAGTAACAGAAATGTCATAATTTTCATAATACATTGAACATGTCACTTAAGATGGTTATGTTGTTATCAATGGTTTGGTGTGTAAGATTAAAATTTTCCTGTGGTCCAATAAAATCTGGGAGGTGATATATAGAAAGTAACTATTGGGAAGGTCTCATTAGTGATTGGCTTGTCAAATCGCCTCCTACAAACACATCCCTCCTCCACCAAAGATCTCTCTCTCTCTCTCTTTCTCTTTGTATGAAATGATTCCTTGTCTACACTGAACCCTGTATGCATTTAAAATCATCCTACCTATTTCTTTTAAACTGATAGTAAATCTGTAGGAGTGTTATTATCTTAAGAAACTACCGTCAATTGCAAAATTTCAGAGAAACTGAATTGTAACTTTGAATTCAAATTCTGTTTTAATGAAGAACAAGATAGTTCAACAAGGTATACAAAAGAACTCACAACTATCAAATACTAATTATTAAAAAAGAAGTAATAGTTATGTTTTTTTGTATCAATTTAAATGAATTCACAGGGTTTTAAGGTATTCAAAGGAACATTGACGTGTAAGATTTCAAGCGTCTAAAGCAAAAGCCTTCTGAGCCTTCACCGGAGCAAGCCCTGACTTTGTCTGGCATGCCTGCTGTGCATTTTCACATGACCTTTTCAGGGTTAGAACTAAGACTAAGAAGTTTTACCAATAAGGGAGAAGAAAAGAGTCAGGCAGAGGAGCAAAGCAGAAGTGTAAATAGTGAATAAGGTTTGGAATGAAGATATTTGAATCTGAATAGTGAGTTAATGATTCAATTAGTTTTTCACTTTGTTAAACTACATTAATCCTTCTTTACCAGGTCCCCATATTAAAGCCCTTTGAAAAGAAAAATGCAAAGGATCTTAAGAAAAATTCTGAGAGCCAGAGGCTTTTACAATCATTAATGCTTCCCAAACACATGCCCTCTATTGCAAATGATGTAAATGCGGGGTAGATATTGTTTTAGAGATCCCAAGACTTGAATAGGGATAGTACCAGTGGTCATACTGTAGTAGTAAAGAGGTTCCTAACTGAAGGAGATGCAGAAAATGTGTTTTTAAACTATGGAAGGAGACAATTATTTTAAGTTAAAATAACAACAGCAACAAAAACAAACAGAGGAATAGGGGATTTGAAAATCAAGGATGACATCTATAATCAAAATACTTCAAAAATAAATAATTCTTAAATTAGAAAGCAAAGGTGACAGAGATTTTTTGTTTTGTTTTGTTGTGTTGTTTTACATTTTTGTTTCCCATTCAAATCGTCAATCGGCTCTGTAAGTTAAAAAATAAATCCAGGGATTTAAAACTTCAAACTTAGATTATCACTGTCATTTTTGTCATCTGTATAATCATCACATCAAATATTGTATTAAACATTCAGGCATACCTGATGCTAGTCTAACAAGTAAAATGGAAGACCCTATCATGAATATTTACATTTTAACAGATGTTAAGTTGGTTTGCTAAATATGTTAAGGGTATGAACAGAAATGGAAAATTACTAAAGAAAATTAACCCATAGGATAGTGAAACAGGACCAAAACAGTCTAATTATATGGGGTCAAACTGCCAGTTGGAATTAATTAAGATTCTGAATTTTTAACAGAAATGGGCTTTATTTCAAATTTGAATCTGAAACTCCAATTCTGTTAACAAATCTATGGTAATGGTCTGTTGGAAGTCACTTTAGCTTGGTTACTTTAGAAGTGTGCTATAATTGCCTCTATGCTTATGTGTGGATTTGTACATTAGACAAACATTTGTTTTCTTTTAGTGTGCTAAGCATTTTTCAGGGAAAGACTGTTTATATCACTTATTTCCTAAGTTTCTGAAGTCTGCCATCTTGGTGCATATTGAGCAAGCCATTTAAACTGTGACTCAGCTTCCTCATCTGTCATGTGAGGATGATTATAATTCTACTTTTTAGACCCATCCTGAATGCAGAGGGAAATTAGGAACAACAAGTACTTAAAGGCAGTATCAACAATTTACCAACTGCCTGATAAATGTCAGCTATCTAGATCTTCTTGGGCTAAATATAACATCAAATTTCTTAGTTTAGGGTTGAAAATCATAAGTCTAATAGGACATACATTGGAAGAGAGGGAGATTATTTGAAAGAACTCAGTGGAAAGTTCTTAGAGTCTTTTTCAAATATAGATTGATAGTGGGTATACGCTTTTTAGTTAGATACGAAGAAATTCTGTTTACTTCATTTGTTAAGTTTTAGGAAATAACTTTTTCCATTTCCCTTGATATCTTAAGAACTCTTTCACATCATGTTTTTCATCAGTTTTTTTTTTCAAATTTCACTTTTTATATACAAGCAAATGGGTAAATTAGTGATTTTAGAAGTTCAGATCTGTGCTAAACTCTAATCCAAACAAAAGCCTTTCTTCTTTAATGGTTAAGTTTGGGCAAAGAAGTTTCATCTAAAACTCTGCCAATACATGTGATTTTAAAAATACTTAAGAAAAAACTATTTCCCAGCATGTCTTTATATACCCACTGACTTTAATTGCCAAGTTAACTATGAGTTATAATCATTTTTTTTCCTCCTGATCATATATTTCCTATATCACCCATTACATAAAACTGACTAGGAATCTATGCTCCCCCTTTCTTCTGGCTCAAATATGGATTATTGCACTCCATTTTGCCTCATAAGAGCTTTTTTTTTTTGGATCAAGCTACTTTTCTTTCTGATCCCAAAACCTAGCGTAAGATGAGTAAGCAACATGTCTTTGATCCCTACGGAGCAATTAGGCTGAAAAACACTGGATCCTGTTATTCTATCAATGCAGGGTGTAGAGCCTAGTTTATAACACATGGTTCCAACAAATCTTACCAAAGTATTCCCCAGAAACTCCAGTGCCAAACATTTACAACTTTCACCAAATTAATAATCCTGAGCTTCTTTGAGAAAACAATTAGAAATGTGGAACTGATTAACTTGCAATCAGTTTTTTATCAAAGTGACTTTAACAAAGGCTGAATACTTTCTCTTGTATGGAAAAATTAAAAAAAAAAAGACACTGGAAACAACACAAAGAATACAGAAATCTATAATTGTGAGTGTTCTTTGAAACCCTGTAATACTTCATCAAAAGTTAACTTTTGTTAGGACTGCCATTTGCAAAACATTAAATCATTGCTGAAGAGTTTTACAAACAATGTGAATGTTGAATATTTGTGTTTTTTGCCCAAGGCAAGCACTTTATTTCCCAGGCTAAACCTATCCCAGATTAAAACAGTTAAAAAAGAAAACACAGGCCCATCCTTCTTTTCCAAAAAGGAGAACCACATTCTTTTATTACTGCTAAGCGTTCCTCTCAGAATTAAGGGAAAAGCGCCAAGAAAATATAAAAATGGATAACTTCAGATGGGACCTCAGAAATTTTCCTTTCTTCAGGCCCTTGCAATCATAGTTCTGGTTGCAAGCATTAAAGGAGCCCCAGTCACACCTGTAAGCAGCAGAAGCCCTCCAGTCTAACTGTGTTATCATTTTTGCAAAAGCATCCCATATACACAAACTCTGCCGTTCCTTTCTCATTGTCTTCTCCATTGGTCCCTTTGCTGATAAGGTTGTTATTGCTTCTTTAGTGCTTAATAGATGAAAATCTGTAATTGTGACTTTTCATAACAGAAACAAAACCTGCTTGGATTTCAGGAATGCTGTTTCAGCATTTCTTCATAGCCACATCTGGTTTCTGCTTCTGCCTATTCAACTAGTTAGTTGATTTGAGTATTTACGTTCAAAGCTGATCATTTCAGGGTGGCCATTGGGAATGAATTCTCCCTCATAAATGGTCCTTTAGAGGAAGACACTGGTGAAGAACAACAGGCAGTCCTTCTACAGATACATGCAGAGTATACAGAGTTTTTGCCTTATTTCTTATTTATTTATTTATTTACTTATTTATTTATTTGACAGAGAAAGATCACAAGTAGGCAGAGAGGCAGGCAGAGAGAGGAGGAAGCAAGGCTCCCTGCTCAGCGGAGAACCCGAAATGGGACTCGATCCCAGGACCCTGAGATCATGACCTGAGCTGAAGGCAGAGGCTTTAAACACATTCTTTTAAACACATTGTCCTCACAAATAATGTTTTCTGGTATCAACCTATTCTACATCCTGTTGACTAGTTGGTTGAATTCTTTTCTTCCTTGTCTTGAAAACTTACATTGGCTTTTCAATTATCTCCTGGCAACAAGAAGTTTAGGCCCAGGCCTAGTGACTCACTTATCTACGGACCCACGTGTTCCAGCAGCGTGGGCATGTTTGCTTTACTTGAAAGACTCGAAGCAGGGGTAGATGGAGAGGTGACTAAAGCAAGATGTGTTTCAAAGGCGTTCTTGAATTCCACTTGGAATGCATTTTATTTCTTACTAATTTTGAATCTCAAGGCACATGTTCTTCCTTACCACCAGATAAGACTGACCCCAAAGGGTAGTCGTCATCAGTGACTGCACTTTATAAAAATCCAAAGGTCATTTGAAGTTAAAGATTCATCAGAGTTCTTGAGACAGGCAAGGTGGGCAGGAGGAGGTTACTAATGCCTACAAAGCACTTAAGAGATGAAAAGCCCTAATGAGTGTTAACGATGATGATGATAAGTATAATAACACACTCTTAAACATTTCGTTAGCTACCTCCTCCACCGCATTTTTGGGTTGTGGAATAAAGCAGTTTGGGTAAAAAAAAAAAAAAAAAAAAAAGGTGGTACATTAGCTGAAGAAAAACTAAATGTGCTTAAGTCATGAGTAAGTACCCAAGCCAAAATCTCAAGGACCCTTAATGTTCAGCTTCAAAGAAGTGAGTGAGATAAGCAAGATAAGCATGGCCAGCCCTGGATATATGGTAACCACAGCAACCACAATGCTACCTGCTCCATCGAATTTATGAAGAATGGGGGAAACATTTGTCATATTTGTCTATAAAAGTATTTTTTAGTTGTTATGACTGAACATAGATTTCTTTCTACAAATGGCACCTGATCATTTTTAACTAAAAAAGGCATATGCTTTTTATCACTTATTAATTTTAGCCACCTGTCAAACTTCCCACTTTAGCATTAGCCTCCAGGATTATTACTGACCCCATCATTGGTAGGATCATGTCCATTGTAAGAATGCTGCAGGATTGAAACATCAGTTGCATGTATGAAGAGGAAAGCTTGTTATAATGAAGTTCAAATGTACGAGTTAAAATAAAAGTTAACTCTCTCAAGTTAATGAGTTAAAGATTTTTAAAAGGAGTGTTTAGCTTAGTAAACTTAAAACCACTTAGTTTTTAAACATCATAATTACGGTGCTGAATTTCAATAAAAATTTAATTTTTCATGATAATAATAATTCTGATTTTACTTCTGAGTTCTGAGTGTGTGAGTATACCTTATTGGCCAATTTACAACTAGAGAGAATTCTGTGAGTCTGTTTTCAAATACATTTACACATTTTCAGGGAGGAGAAGGGAATGATCCTTACCTGGTCCTTTCATGAAGAGGGTCCTCAGTTAGTAAAACACTCACGGTGCCTCACCTCCCTGTTACTTACCTGTGAGAGGTAGGCAGAGTATTGTGGGACTGATAAACTTGAATTAAATTACATGGTCTGAGCAAAAGAGCTAATGTTCACACAAAGGACTTTATCATACATGTTTCTATGGCTTGATCTTGAACTTAAGGGATGCTGACATCATAAAATATGTGTATAGGCTCTTCAGGAATCTTTAAGGCCAGGTATGCTACAGATATTCCAATAAATTGTGAGGCAATGATCTATAGGTGAAAGAGCCATTTTCTCCACAGGTCTTTATGCATTGGTGTATGGCACAGAATTTATTAATTTGAAACCACACAGATGCTGAGTTCTATATTGAAGCAGAGCACAGATGAGGTTCTAGAATGAAGTTGCTAATATCAAATGTAGGCAGGCAGAAAAAAGGAAAAATGGAAACAAGGGCTTCTTAATACACTGGTGGAGAAAGAACGTCATCTCAGAAAGAACCATTGTTGCAAATTTATAAACACTGCAGGATATTTTCAATATCTCAAATATCACTCTCAGAGAGAGGAGACATGCTCAGATAGAATTTTCCCCTGGACAAGACAACAGCCATAGTGCAAAAATTAACACCTTGCTCAGAGAATTCTCCCAGTTAAATAAATTCAGAGGCAATTAACAAAGACTGACTGGCATCCTCACGAGGCTGTAACCAGGAAGGTTTATATTTGTCCTACTTCACTTAAACACTTCTGAGTCATTGCTACATCTTTGGGAACATTTTTACCGTCTTCTAGGAATATAATCGCATCTTGGATAATCACTGCAGAGGACAGAATGGCTTCCTTTGAGGCCAGTGTTGTGATCATGTTGCAAATTACATGAACTTATTAGAGTTTCTAAAAAGTGTGGTATATTAGATTTGGCATTGAGCTAATTCAACTACCAAAATCTTTAGGTAGCACATTAAGAAAGCATATTTATTCCCATGGAAGATGGTGTATAGTTGGCTAAAGAAACTTTAGCTCCCTCTAAGCATCAAGAATCCCTATGGTTGGAAGCACCTGGGTCGATCAGTCCATTAAGTGTCCAACTATTGGTTTCACCTCAGGCATAATCTCAGGGTTATGAGATGGAGTCCCACTTTGCTCAGTGCAGAATCCGCTTGAGGTTATCTCCCTCTCCTTCTGCCCCTCCCCCAACTTATGCATGCGTGCTCTCTCTCTCTCAAATAAATAAATAAAATCTTAAAAAAGAAAAAGGAAGAGAATCCGAATCTGTATAGTTGAAACATGATAATAATGAAGTGCGTGTGTGTGTGTGTGTGAATGGGGTGGGGGGATAGATATCATGGACTTTTAGCTCAGAAAATAAAAATACTTTGTATATTAATTTCTTCTGGTCTTTAAACTTGGTCTTATATGTGGTTTTTAAACTTAACCTGAGAATGTGATAAAGAAAGGTGTTTTATTGACATGTGGGGCTTCTTTCTGAGATTATATTAGAATGTGTTTATTCACATAATTATTAAGATACTTTTATATTATTAAACTTTACTTTGCAGACTTTCTGGTGAGATCTAATGGAAAATCTAAAGAGACATAATTTGGGATAGGAAATAGAGGAGAGAGTGTACAGAGTATATTGTTTTTTTGGGTGCAGAGTAGTCTTCTAGTGGATTTAATGTCGTGTTTAAAACTATAACCCTTTTTTTGGGCAAAATCTTAATTTTTTTAACTACATATTCCCCAAGAAAATACACAGAAAAACAGTGTTTTGCATGGACCCAGGAAGATGCCCTGAAACCTGTCTTAATATCCTCTTCTCCATTTGCTCAGGGCAGTAGGCACTCTCTCCTAGTTAATAGACTAATGAGACAATAGCCTAGTAGTGGGTTAAACTGGGAATCTTAATGAGGGTTACATTTAATTGCCCTTCCTAATAGTTCTTTATACCTAGAGATATATATTAATATAATACTCCTGGTGTCTCTCCGCCCCCTCCCTCATTCTCTCCCTGGGGAGAAGAGATCTACTAGATCTGAGTGGTAAACTCAGGGAGAGATAGTACCCACAGCTCTCCTCTCCTTTCTTTGGGGGTGAGCTTCTCACAAGCACTTGCTCTACTACACCACACACTGGGCCTCTTCAGAGGGGAAAATGTGGTGGGTGTGTGGTCATTCAAGGACCAGAGAGGACTGGGGAAGCAAGCCTAACTCTTATGGTCAGTATTAGGAGGCTCAGTGATGCTGCATTTATGTCATTAATTTATGGTTTTGCCTGCCAAATCTATAAAATGGAACAATGCCAAATTTAGAAATTTTTCTGTTACAAAGAGAGGAAGACTACTTAGTAATTGGGAATAAAATGGCAACATTATTAGCAGCAAGAGAAGCTGAATGCTCTCCTCAGATCATATTTCATTTAATGGCTTCCTTTCTAATATATGAAAAAGAGATTAAGAAATTGGTTCCCTAGGTTTAGTTTTTCAAAGAAAGGCTAAAAAGCAGAAAATTTAATGGAATATTTTGGCACTATTACTGACACACCCCTCCCCCATTTTGTTTCCTCCCCTGACTCTTCCTGTGCACAAACCCCTCTACCCCAAGTATTAATATTAGCTAATGCCTATTGTGTTCTGACCACATTCAAGACAGCATGCTAAGTTATACACCCATCATCTCACTAATTATCACAATTCTTCAAATAGGTACCATTTGTTTTTCAGATGAGACACCTGAGGCTTTGAAAGGTTAAACAAATTGTCTGTAGTCACAAATGCAATAACTGACAGAGCCAAAATTCAAAACCAGTTTTGCCTGAATTGAAAACCCAGATACGATGCTGACTTTTGGATTCTGTTACCAATGAAATTAACATGTGCAATGGCTACAGCTGAGATTTCTTGCACCACCTGTGATGTTATTTTCTCAATTAAAAAATAATATCATCTGCATAATACGTTACTACAGAGGGAGTTCAGTCTCTTTTGATAAAAGTAGGAATAACCACATTATATCTCAAGTCTCATTTCTTCTTGCCTCATGAAGGTTAAGGTACCACAAATTCTATCTCATGGATGTTATTTTTTTAAAGATAGAAGAAAACAGAGTGACAGTCTGTGAGAGTTTATACCTTCCCTGTCTCTTTTTTTAAATAAGTCTAAGACAACTATCTTGACTAGTTTGACACAAGATTTGTGCACAAGGATATAACTGTGTAAAATGATTATACAAGAATATCACCCCCCCCAAAATAGAAGTGATTATAATACAAAACAAATTTCCCTAAGAATATTATAAAGAAAATTAAAAAAAAAAACAGGCAAAATCAGCATAACACAGGCAGTTGGCAATCTCTCCCATTTGTTCTACAACCAAATATAATAGAAGTCTAGGGCTTACATTAAAAATTTAACTTCACATGTTTCATTCTTTCCTGAAGATGCATTTGCTCATCATATGCAGACTAATGGTTTACATGAAAAATGCAGTTTATAATGCATTATAGAATACCACTAAATGCTTTCCACTCTTAAAAATGTTTCCTTTTAATAACACAATTCAGCATACATCACTTAAGCTCAATGCCTATGCTAAGTGTATACAGTTAATTTTGATTTAGGTTTGTCACCTAACAAAGAATACAAGACATTTTTGATTTTGAATCAAAGTTGATTAAAAAAATCTGTTATGCTAGATGGTGACACATATTTCACATATTTCATTTTGTACAGCATTTGGGGGTGATACTCTATTTAGTGCCTACATTGCTTATAGTGAGTGAGAAACCAGTTTTCATAAAAAATTCCCAGCAACATTTTGGGGTATGTCTTATTTACCCCCACTTACAGAAAATAAAAATTTTAGCCCGGGGAGGTTACATAAAATGAGCAACGTCACACAACTAGTTAGCATCCAAGAGGAACCAAGAAGTACTAATCTGTCAGCCCAGTCTATGCTTATATTCACAAGGTTATTTTGCCTCACAGTCTGGTAAGGATTGAATCTCATTAACCTTTTCTTGGTAGTCTACTGTTGCTGTGTCCTTCAGTTCTTAATTGCAGAGTTTCAATTCTTATGAGGTTTTTCTTTTAAGTGTAATTTCTTTTTCGGCTTTATAATCTTCCAGTTCTATCCCCGGAATTCTTGTAACTGCTAAACTGGATTAAAGACTGGAATTTAGATGAGATTAAAGATTAAGAAGCTCGAGGATAACAAGATAAACATTTAATAAGTTTTGTCTTCAGAGTAGAAATATGTAGAGCTTAAGCATGCGGAGAAATGGACAACAGCAATATGACAAATGCTTTGGGCCTGTTATGTGTAGGACAATTTCAGTATCATAACAATTAAGCTATTTTCTCAGGCTGCAATTCAATCTCTTAGAATTCCATAGATCTCTACACACCTCTAGGGTCAGTGAACTTAATCTCCTCAAAGATAAAGGAATGATGGCCCCTGAGAAATGATTTTTAATTGTCTTAATCCTGTAAGACTGTGCTATAGGTATGAAAACATTTCTTCCATTATTATCAGTGAGTTTTCTTTTCCTTTTTGTAATTGCTCTCTTCTTAAAAGATTCAATTATAGAGTCAGCTGATAAGAGAGTTTTTCTTTAAATTTAGGAGGTGGTTGTTTGAGAACCCTGGGATCAAGTTCTTTTTCTTGAGCTTTTAATTAAAAAATATACCATTTAACTATCCATACATTCTCATGGAAAAATAACTGAATAATTACAGTGGATTATTTTTATGTTTCTGTGTAATTGTAGCAAAGTCTAAAATAATAGCATTGTTTATCATTTGTTTCATTATTTTCATCGTTCAGAATTGTTGTATTATTTTCATATAACATTAGCTAGACCTTCCAAGGGCAATGCTTACTAGTAATGGTGAGAGCAGGTATCCTTATTTCTAACCTTTATTTCCAACTTCCTAAGAGAGCATTTCTCTTTCTCTAAAATTAGAAATGGATGTCATAAAGATCTACTTAGATAATCATCCTTTCACTTTAAATCTCATAATACAGCTACAAGCTATACCCAATGCTATTTCTGGGGTGAACCAATCCTGGTCATGATGTAATAAACTTTTAGTATTTTCCTGGATTCAAACTATTAATATTTTACTTATTTTTTTGAAATTTTTTAGAGATTTCATTTATTTATTAGAGAGAGAGAGAGAATAAGCATAAGCAAGGGGAGTGTCAGGCAGAGGGAGAAGCAGACTCCTTGCTGAGCAGGGAGCCTGATGCAGGGCTTGATCCTAGCCACTTAACCTACTGAGCCATCCAGGCACCCCTCACTTATTTTTTTCCCCCGCATTTATTCACATATATGTTTGGGATGAAAGTTGTGTGTGTGTGTGAATATGTGTGTGCACATGTGATGTATTCATGCCCTTTGGTAGGTTTTCACAGCAGAGTAATGTTCTAGCAAATTAAAAGATTAAATGATTTTTTTATGCTATGGAATAACTGAGATGATAATAATTAACAATTCCATGAAGTTTTGATAAACCTCACCTATAAATGTACCTTGATGTGATGCCTTTTTTAGTAGACCCTTGGTTATATTTTTACATTTCTTCTGTGTTTATTGGTCTATTTTTATATTTAAGTTTTGTATTTTTATTTTCTTGGACCAACTCTGATCATTTACATTTTCATGGAAAATTTTCTAATTCATTTATTTGTCAAATATATTGAAATGAAAGTATCCTGATTGGTCACAGAATCTTTCAATACATTTATCTCCAACTTTGTCCCTGTTCCTCTTCTTAATATTATGCCTATTCATTTTTTAATTAGGTGGTCTGATTAGCAAGAAGGAAAAACATCAACTTTTAAAAATTTTTCCATTTTATGAAAAAAATTTCTATTTCCCATTTTTATGTATATGTAATTAATCAAATTAATTTGAGGCTTTCATTTTTTCCCCTAGTTTCTTGAATTATATACTTTGGTTATTACTTTTTCATCCTTCTTATTTTCTAATGTGAATATATGTCATTTTTCTGCTCTTCTGTCAGTTGACTAAATCTCATGCTTAGGTCATCTGGAATTTGAATTCCAATTTATTATTGACTTTTTATATAGTAAATCTACAAACTTTATACTAACTGTTATCCTCTTTGCTTCTTTTATTTTGTTGTATATTCCACACCATTTTTCTTGTAATCCATGTTTTTCTTTTCTTTGGATTCATATTTAAATTTTAATTTGTTTTGTTTTGTTACTCTTTCAGAATTATGTATTTATAAGAAACAAAATAAATTATTTCATTTCAAAAAATGTATGCATTTTATCCTTGCACTTGAATGCTGATTTGACTTTACATGGGACTTGGGATTTAAAATCATTTTCTCCAGGAGTCATTGTGCCCTATGGCTTCTTATATATAGCTTTTGTTTTATAGCCTCTAGTCAATGAGAAACCAAATATTATCTGATTATTAATCTTTAGTAAATAGTCTTTACATTTTTATATCAATGCTAAGCTATTAATGCACTTTTTCTATTGTTTATTTAAAAATTCCACTCATGTATTTTAGTATCAGTAATTTTTTTTCCCATACAAATTGGTGAGCCCTTTTGATCTTTGTTGTCTTTTCAACTCTAGGAAATTTTTTGACAATATTCCTTTTTTTATATTAGTTCACTTTTTACTTTCTTCCCTGCATTGTCTCTATGCTTTCCTCCCAGAAATCTTACTGTATGGATGTCAAATCTAAATTTATCTTCTGAATCTCTTGAATTTTCATGTTTTTCAACCCTATATCTTTTTATGGTTTATTGCAGAAGATCATCTTTACCTCATTAACTAGCTCTTTTGTTTGACCATTCTGTTTTTAAACTTGTCTTTTTCATACTCATTTTGCTAATCAAACAATTTAATTTCCAACATTGCTAATTATTTCTTTTACAATATGTCTGTATATATTATAGATGCATTATCCCTAAAGATAACCCTTTTTTTTTCCTTTTAAAATTTCTCTCTTCAAAAAATACTTTTCAGTTTTATACCTCTTTGTCATGATGCTGGTTTTCCTTAAATGTTTTTTGATGCTTGGTTGTCCGTTGATAGATTATTGTAAAAGACTTTTTGCCTGTCTTTGGATGCCGGTTACAATTAGAGGAATTTACCTGACTGGAGAGAAAACACAGACATGTTTGTGGTGGCAGGAACTGATAGTGGGTGTTCTGGGTTTTTGTAATGCCAGGAGAGTCCATGGCTACTTGGGCATGTTTATTGAAAAGTTCTATTATCTTTACAATAAAAATTAACTTAATTTGTATGTATTTAGTCAAAATATCCATTGGAGATAATTTAATGAATCAGAATGCAAACATAATTTAAGATTTAGTTCTGTACTATAATCAAGTGTTAAAGCAGAATTCACTATACAGTATAGTAGGTAGACAGTCTCCAGGTTTTAGAACTGAAAATAAATTAAGTCTGAATCTTAAACACTAATTCTCTCTATATTTCCAGCTCTGAAAATTTGAGCAAGTTACTTAACTTTCTTGGGTCTGTTTTCTTACTGGCAAAATGTTATTATAATAGTAATTAGTCAATATTTGGTATAAACATGAAAAGGTATGTTATAACCACAACAATGTATAAACCATATTTGGTGCTCAATGTTAGTTACCATACATTTAGGTAGATGAAAACAGCATAATCTATATAAGAAAGTGGTCTTTCTCAGGTTGGTGAGTAAGAACAGGTCTCCTATTATGAATTTAATTTTATTAAACTCATAGATACATCTCTTATTATATGGATAAAAGGGCTTAATTCTTTAACATTTATGACTAGAATATTGGGGGGAAAAAAAAGAATAGCTACATAATTACCTGTCAAAACCTGGCTGTCAATTTATAAAAGCTAGTTTCTAGATATAAGAGTTATTCAGCAGATATTTAGTGAATGACTAGTATGTTCCAGGCACTGTTCTGAATTCTGGAAGGGTGATGTCTGAGTGTGTGTTCTCCTTGATTTAATTAAGATACTGTTTAGAAAAGATAAAAAGTAGATTCCAAGTTTGCTGTTATTCCTATAAATAGTATGTGATCAGATTTCCAGTATCATATGAGGGATACTGGAAATGCCCCCTTCCCTAAAATATTATCCCATATTGTACATAGATATTCACCAAATATTTATGTTTTATAAAGACCATGAACTCATCTTGTTGTGTTAAGCTTCACCATTGCATGCTCACATTTATAAAATGTAAATATTTAGTGAAATGCTGAAATATATAGTAATCACAGGTTAATGCTAATTGATTTGCCATTTAATTATCTTTCCTTATGTCAGTGGAGACCTAGGGAAGCCTGAAGGCATTAAGTTTTGAAGGAAAAAAAAAGCTGAAAATCTGTAATGAAATGAACAAAGGAGATACAGCATGGCCCTATGATGGTTGCAAGAATTGTATTGAAATACAGATTTTACTTAACTCATAATTACTTTACTGAATTGTTTCAGAGATCGAGTCCATGTAAGGCTCATACATGGGTCTCCTTTCTTTACTTCTGCCTGGCCACCAAGGGGTTAGAAGATCCCATTCTCATTTTTGACCTTTTATCCTCTTTCAAAGCACAGGGGTTTATTTACCCCTTTAGAGTTCGCTAAAACAAAAGTAACAACCTCACTCCTAGCCCTAAAACAGGGGATTTATTAGATTTATTAGAAAGGATACCATGCAGTAGAGATAAAATATGTGGTTAACTGCAGGCAAAGCAATTCCAGATGCTGTCAGATTGGCCATTTGGCCTCCTTGAAGGGTCATTCATCGGTTTCTGCCCCAGTTGTCATAGCTCTGCCACCATGTCTTGTGAAGGGCAGTCAGAGGGCCCAGAGGGTAACACTGCAGATCTAATTCCTGATTTGGGTAGGGCCCCATAAGGTCTTTCTGGATTGGGGTCCTGCCTCTCCTGTTCTCCTCCCACCACTGTCACACACTTGGCTAAGTATGCACTGCAGTCATTCTCCAAATCAATAAATGTGTGAGAACTGGGGCAAAAAGACCATTATTTTCTGCGGTTTTGAAACATAGGAAAGCTGTGAGCAGTTACCTTCTACCCAAGCAGCCCTTCTTAAATAGATTGTGGATATAGGAAATTGAGATTGCACAATTTATCCAAGAGCACAAGATTCAGGAGGACAATAAATCATTGTTCCCATAATCTCTTCAGACTAAAACCAGGACATTTCTCTGTTTACAAAGGCAGACTTATTTGGTAAGGGCAGAAGAATGTGGCATAATGAATGTTTTAAAGAAAAATATCAGTGTGTGTTTGATAAGTATTTAAAATAGGCCTCTTGGATGACTTCACATGTGTTGTTCACCATCTCTCCTTGTCTAGAAGGAAGAGTGTATCAAGGACTTCCCATTCTAAAGAAGAGTGATACAACGGACCTAGGAATAAATATCTGTTGGTCCAACCTCCTTAAAACATTTCCTTTCACATCATTTATAATTTTGATTTGAATGTTCTAAGATATGCCACAGATTTAAAGTACTTACGGGAATTATGATGACTCACTTTTCTTGCTTGCTATTAATATTTTTTCTTGTAAAAATATTGTTCACTTGTTATGTGAGTCACAATAGTACAGATTATGCTACATAACGGAAATCTCAATGAATTAGCATACAACTCAATGTAAACTCTGCTGTAAATACCAAGGTTTCCTGGGGTGACTCCCTCATGATGAATTAGGAATCCAATTTACCCCCATCTTTGGCTCCATGATTTTAGCATGTGGCTTCCAAGTCACCACAACAGGAGCAAAGAGTGAGTATAGACTCACCACTTCTCTTAAATGTCTGAACTCATAAGTGACACACATTATTTCTCTACACAGTAAAGATTACATAATTCCACCTAACTGAAAAGGATGGGGAAATGTGGGGCAGCATATAGTTATTTGTTAAATGGTAAATGCCTCTACCTTACTTGGGCAAGATGTTTTTTGCTCCTTTGCTCCCCAACATTTATCATATCTTTAAACCACTTTTCCATGTTAGTCTCATTATTTATATGGGGAAGGATAGTAAGTTGAGAAATTTGCCCATCAATCTATTTATAGAAGCCAATCATTACTGATGACAATTAGTAATGGGATAATTTAGGAAAAAAAAACTTTTCCATGTGATTCTATTCTATAAGATATATACTTCCAAATAACAGAAATGAATGATGATCAAAAAGAACATCTGGAAATTTATTTTGAATGTTGAAGATTAAGAGGATAGACCCCAAAAAATAAGTCTCCATTGCTCTCTTAAAAAAAAAAAGAATTAAATTCAGTTTTAAAATTCTCTTACTCATGGAAGTCTGAGCAACTCTGTTTACTTATCATTCTTGATGATTCATATTTATACAGATGATATCTTGGCTTTCCAGATCCTTATTATCTCATTGTCAATGATTCTTTCCTTCAACCAAATTATGAACACATTTCTGTGGTCTCATTCAGTGGATTGTCAACACCAGAATATATATTACATGAGAGTTCATAAATGTAACATTCTTAAGGTACCCATACAACTTATTCAAACTTGGAAAATCTTGAGAATGAAAGGATATGCTATTCATCATTTTACCAATCATATACTAGGACAGCAGGTGGAAATATCTTACATATTTGACTCCTCAGCCACATCTTTGTATCTCTTCACTTTAAGGCTGACCGCTATACTCTAAGACCTCATCATTGAGTTTTTTAATCAATTAGCTCTATTTCCTTTCTATTCTTCAGCTCCTCCTGCATTTAATTCTTTCATTACTCCTAGATTCTGTGTTTCATCACATTCATCTCCCTGATCCTTATTTTCCTTTATTAGACTTGGGGAGAAAAATCCCAACTCTATATCGTTTCAAGATCTACCTTCTATCGGTATGGTCAGCTCTACTGAAGAAAATAACACATATGGCCATCACTTCGTGATCTCTAACCTTGTGCTTTAACACGTTGCCCAGCAGTCCTACTTTTCATTTCTCTTCTGAGCATCCAAATGACCTCCACGCCACTAAATCCAAAGGACATTTTCCCCTTACCATCCTTCTTATCTTCTCTGTTTGTCCCAGTGTCTGACAACTCCAAAGGGTCACTACAATTTCAGAGGTCTCTGTGGGAAACATTCATTGAGAGAACATCAGCCCAATTTCTCCTTCTGCCAATCTGGCACTCCCCCTTTTCATTGTACAATGCTATGCTTCTGGATGCTCATCTCCCTCTCAGTCTGCTTTCCAGGAATATGCTCTGTGACACTGGCTTAACCTCATTTTTCAGGTCTCAGCTTAATGCTCTTTCCAATGACAGCACATTCCTCTTTGTCCATTCTCACATATATTCCAAACTCTCCCACAGAAATGTTTTCACATGGTAATCTGTTGTTTCTGCTTACAATTCTTATCACACTTTGTTACTATTTATTTACATTTCTTATTTATTACCTCTTTCTTTGCCTTCTGAGGAACAGGGAAGGAGCAATGCTTGTTCTGTTTTCCAGAATATCTGTCCCCAGTGCCTAGCACAGGCCTTAAGTATTTGGGGGAATGATTACCTTACCAGTGCTGATTGTTGGAACCCAACATATTTTCTGGGTATGCAATATTCTGAAATAGGAGCTAAGAGGGAAAGGAAATAGGTAATTGGGAGGAGGAGAGAATGTGGTCTATTACT
Organism: Enhydra lutris kenyoni; assembly: GCF_002288905.1. Classification (NCBI taxonomy): domain Eukaryota; kingdom Metazoa; phylum Chordata; class Mammalia; order Carnivora; family Mustelidae; genus Enhydra; species Enhydra lutris. The sequence continues at coordinate 1,228,070 of NW_019154147.1, forward strand.
TATCTCAGAACTATTTTGCACATAATGCCCATTAAAATCTTACAGAATACCAGAGTCTTTGTAGTATAATTTAAGCAGCACTGAGTTGAATCTCTAAGTGTGTGTTATATTAGAATACTCAGACAATGGACATAACTACCATCTCTTTTGAAGGATTAAGTCTATATTCTTTCTGAGTAAAGGAAATGTTTCCCATATGTGCTTTGTGTAGGAAAAAAATTACAACCAGCAACCTGCATTAGTGATTAATTGGATCTTTTTGAGTAATTAACTATTTATTTTCATTAAGTAATGTACAATAACAATGGCAATAAGAGTCACAGTTTGGACAAAACAGATTTTAATGAAGTAATTCATATCTTGTCCTTGACTGATTAGATAGTAAATGACACAAGAAGTTTTAGATAATTTTCTGCAGAAAAAGTGGAAAATAAAATATTCCTGATAGATTCAAATCATAATAACATATAATTGTGTTTAGTGCTTTTCGTTACATGATGAGCTTCTTAAAGGTGTTATAAAAACTTGACTCATTGTTGAATCTCCAAATAAGCCCAATATCTGCCCTGTAGTTAGCATGTATTTAATGTTTATTGAATGAACATACTAATAAGTCAATTAAAAACTATATAAATGTATGTGCTTTCATATGCATTATTTCATTTTATTCTAATAGTAGAACTGTGAGATAGGCAGTGCACTTGTTATTAAATCCATTTAGCAATGAGACAACTGGAGAGAGAGTTTAAGGAACTCAATGTTTTAGTCAGGAATTGTTGGGTGAAATGAACAAAACCTCCCTCAGTCTAGCTCAGGAAGAAAGGGAAGTTTTTCCAAGGACACAAGGAAATATGGAAAAATGGGGCTGGAAATAGAGTCAGGATTCATGCAGTTGGAAAGTCACTAGAGAGTTCTCTCCCTCTGCATCTCCATCTGTCTCTCTCACTCTCTAGGTACATACTCTTTTATCTCTGCTTCTCTTATTCCCTCTATTTCTTCTCTCTTAGAACAATTCTCTGCTTTCTCTTGGTTGCTATTGCTCAATGACTTTGGCTTCCTGGTATATTTATTTGCCTTGCCATGGTTCCAAATTGTGCTTTGATGGATTCCATATAACTACAGGCTACTACCATTAAAATGAAGTCTTTTGATCTAATTATGGTAAGAAAATCTGTGACTCTTAGACATGTCAATGAACATGAAGAATGTACTATTCAGGTATAATTACCCATGAAGCTGAGTCTATAGAAGTGCCCCTTCTCTGGTCCGAGGGTAAGACATACACACTGGCCAAAGTTCAAACTGCTAGGAAGTAACCAAGTAAACATTGCATGCACAGATTTCAATTCCTGGCTTAGTCCTCATTCAAAGGTAGCATGGGTTAATGAGCAGCAGCTGTGTGCCAGGAAATGTGCTATGCAACACGCTAAGCAAATGCTTGGCAAAGCCAGACTCTACTCCTATGCTCATTAATCGAGTAAAGGAGGTAGGGAGTAAAAGTGAGATTAAAAAATAGGATACATGTGGTAAGTGTAATGAAGAAAAGGTACTTGGGAGCTTTGTGATATAGGCAAGAGACAACTCCAAGGTGGCTGTTATAGGGTACACAGAAAGGGATGTTAGAGCTGATATATTAGAAGGTGATAGATTTTGAATGCGGAAGTAACATGACAGTGCTTTATTTTGAAAAACTTACCCTAAAGGCAATCTGTAAGACATACGGGAGGCCAGCAAGCGGGAAGAAGAAGAGTGGAGGTTATTTCAGTGGTAACTGGGACGTTCAGATGAAGCCATGCAAATTAATGAGAGTCATTGAATGACTGAATGATTTCCACAGGATGCCCTGGCATACTGAGAGATCTAGTGCACAATCTGGTTGAAGCTCCTTTCCTCTACTGAGTGACTGTAATCTTATTAGTATTATTAATAAATGCTGTGAGGTAATATGAACAATTTACTAAAAAATTCTCACAGAAATCCAGGAGGCATTGAATCACAAAGTCCTTGTTGGGAGGCAGAATGTTTAATCATTGTTGATTCCAACAGAATTTTCAGAATAAAGGGTTTGAGGGTTAGTGTAAATTCAATTTTCCATAATGCCAAATAACTTTTAATAAAGTTGTGTTTCCCAAATTTATTTGCAGTTATTTATCCTCAAACTTCTAAATAAGAATTGTGTATGTGTATATGAAACTTGAAGTTTACATTTTTTTTTGCAATTAAATCTGATCTTTTACTGAGTTAGAGTAGAAATTTACTTCCAAAAGATTATTTTCCATTAGATCAGACTTCTCTAGAGAATTTTTTCCCACTGAAGCAGAAAGCAGATTGCTCATTGTTGTTGATAGTGAACATATTGTAAACCTTCACACTAATCATAGAAGAATTATGTCAATATTTTGCTATCTAAAAAAACAACAACAAAAAAGCCATTGTAATATTTTGGGTCAAAAGCTTTCTTATTAAAAAGTGCCAAAATATGAGACTCCACAATTAGAGAGTAACAGCTGCAGTTGAGCTTTTTCAGGCTAATGGATAAATAATCTGTTGTCAAAATTAATTCTTATATAAGCATATGTATTTAGATGATAGGCCAAAGTGACTTTGAAGAGTCGTCATGGTCTACTGGATAATTAATGCATTTAAAAATAAGCATGATATGCAAAATCACATATATCCAAATGGCAAGAAATATTCTTTAATTCTATTTAATTTGGTACATATTAATATATTTACTGAAACCTGACCTTGTCATTAGATTATGCAGACTTGTAGAAAAATGTAAAAAGAAAAAAAAAAAGAACACCTTTCTATTAAAGTGGATTTAAAATGTGAAATATATCAGTTGAGTTGCATAAGATCAAGATGGCAACAGAAACAAAATATAACCAAGATAAATCAATCAATCAGCAAAGGTTTATTGATTGACGATTCTGTGCACAGGAGTGTTTTCTCACTATTAGGTACCATTTTTAGAACCAGAGACAAAATAGAAAGCACCAAAAATAGTTGGATTATAATGTAATAAAATATATGTGTTCCTAGCTCAGTGCTGACAAACTTGATTTAATGTAAATCATATTCTGCTGGGAGTTTATAAAAAGGGCTTGAAAATATTTTATAGGAAGGATTACTGTAACTATCAAAAGAGATATTTATGCTAAAGAGCTTTGAATAGAAACTACATATAAATATGAGACATTTTATATTAGAAAAAAATCCATGTTATATTGAAACTTAATTTCTTCCTCATATGTCATTAGTATGACTTGGCCCTTTCATTCCTTAAATGACTGTGTTTCTGCACATTTTTTTTTTTGAGTTAGACTTTTGCTTTTAACTGTTCATTTCACACTGCTCATTATGTGCTATATTAAAGGGTTCTAGTTTCTCACTTTCCTCAAGAAAAATGAATTAAAAAATTCCTAGTTTCCTCTAGAAAATAAGAATGACTTTTTCACTGATAAGGGATTAAACACATCAAGAAATATTTAGTTTTCTGTGACATGCCCAGCACTGTGCAACTTCTCAAGCGCACAAAGATGGAAAAACATCTCTTTTCTTAAAGGTGTCTAATGGAGGGGAATTTTACTGTGAAACTAATCTTTCTATTAGTTTAGGTCTTAGAGATATCTTTTTTCACAAAAACAATGGCTCCAAAATGTAGTATTTTTCTCTTGGACACCCAGTTTATGTCAAGACTTGGAAAGAGTCAGGGGCTCACACTTATGTTCCTGTGGCCCTTACAGCCCTCTACCTTCCCACCCTCCAACCTTCACTGTCTTTATAAACTCACTTCTTGCTCATTGTTCAGAATGTAACATCCTCACCTCCCTTGTGAACTTCCAGAGCTTACTGCGGGTTTCCTGGCATTTTAAAACTGGTAATGGTTGTTTAATGTCTGCCTCTGCTGCTCTAATGAAACTGCGTGGGAACACTGATCATGTCTGCGTTCCTGTCCACTGATTCTCTGGTTTCTAGCTCAATATAAGGCACAATGTAGATGCTCACTAAACATTTCTCAAATGGACAAATGGCACGATGGGACAGAGTAGGCATTCAGACCACATCAGTGGAAGCCAGATTTTCATTAAAGGCAATGTGGTTTTTATAATCTGCAATTCCAAAGAAATTGCAAATAAATTCCTAAAATAGAAGTTGAATGCAATTGTTTGAGTAGTTGATTGAGCTCATTAGTTTCATTTATTTGTCTTATATTTTAATATTATTTAAGTATTTATTGAACATTCACCATGTGGTGTGCCATTCTGTTGACAAAAATGAATATGGTAACTCCAGCAGGCCACGAGAAACTCAAAGCCTGGAGAAAGACTAATGATCATTACAACTTAATACAAAAACTGCTTGAAAGTAATATACAAATTGTTCTTGGACCCAGAAGAGCTAATAATCAGTCTGAACCTTGTAGAATCAGGATCTCACCAGTCTGGCCACAAAGGAAAGTAGACTTGAAGCAGAGAGAATGATATACGCATAGGCAAAGAGATGCATTCAATTTGAGAGTTGTATGCTCAATTTCTATATGCAAAGAGGAGCATGGCAGGAGTACATAATTTTTAAAAAGTGGATGCAGCTTACCGCATGATAAATGTAAAATGAAACAATAAAAATAAGAATAAAAGGATGTTAAGATGTGATTTAAGTAAGAGACAGACACAGAAAATCCAAGAAAAAGGAATTTGGTGTAAACAAACATTAAACTTAGCTCCGAGTTTTCTGGCAGCAAAAATAAAAATTTAATTTTCAAAGAAGGAAACAAAATCTTTACTATAATACAATTAATTCATTAGGAGAGTCTAGCTTTACACTAATATAAATATAAAGAAGAATCTATGGCATGAATCTTCATTCATCATTGTTTAATATAATGGTCTACGTGTGCAATTAAAAATTTTAAAGTTATGTTGAAAACTTCTCAATAGGCACACTTAAATAAAAAACTTCCTTTAAAAAGTTATATACTTTTGCCATCTGAAAAGATGATACCTGCCATTTATATCAACATGGATGGAACTGGAGGGGATTATGCTGAGTGAAATAAGTCAAGCAGAGAAAAACAATTATCATATGGTTTCACTCATATGTGGAACATAAGGACTAGGGCAGAGGACCATAGGGGAAAGGAGGGATGTGGTATAGGGTAATCGGGTAATGGGTATTAAGGAGTGTATGTGCTGGATGAGCACTGGGTGTTATACGCAACTAATGAATTGTTGAACACTACATCAAAAACTAATGATGTACTAAATGTTGATAAATTGAAAATAATTAAAAAATATAAAAAGAAAAAAAAGTTATATCCTTTTTTTGATTCTAAACTAGTGTAGGCCTGCTATAGAATATTTGGATGCTATGATTAAAAAAATGAAGAAAAAAATAATTTCCTAAAATCATACCACCTGCAGATATCACTCTTAACATTTAGATATATTCATTTTTCATCATTTTTCTCCCTGAGTCATAGCTTTATGAACATTTACACTATCTACAATTTCCAGTAAACTGATGGCTGACTTTTCAGACACCCCCAATTTTGATCCAAATTTAGTGCTTTCAAAAATACCCCCCAGATCCAAATCCTAGGGAACATATGTTTACAATGAAAATTTTTAGAGAATATGCAGAAGACTCTTTCATAAGAATCTTTACAACTTAACTAAAGATTGGTGGCTTCACAGGTATGAATCTTATTGCACGGGACATAGCATTTTGCTCAGTATTTTGCTCAGCATTTTGCTCAGTGGATGTCCTCTACCAAAATTGTTTCCCCCCTTTCCTATTGCACAATTGTCTAGATATCTGACTCAGAGGTCACAAATCATTGCTACAGAATGATATCACAAACACACACAGATTTGGTCTATGCACCGGAGGCTTGCAAAGTATGAGAAATTATACAAATGTTCATGCTTCATGTAAAAATCCACATTTCTACCTTGTCATCTTCAGACACATGCTTTTATTGTCTATACAATAGTCACAGTAGGAATGTATAAAAATATATTTAACCATGCTCTTGTTCTTGGGAATAGCAAAAGATTTTTATGTAGTTTTTTTTTTTTTTTTTGTCTGACAGTAATATTGTTATGAAGAAATGCTTGTATATAAACAGCTAAAAGCAGCTCTGATTGTTTCTTTAAAGCTCTTGATTACTTATTAGGAAGTTAAGTCAGTGGCTAGCTTCCCACATCCTTGCCAGCATTGTGTTGATTCCTATTTTAAAATATATGTAACGCAAACTCATACATAATCATTGGTTTAACCTTATTACTTATGAAGTTAAAGGTCTTTCATTTGTGTATTTTACCTACATATCATTTATACTTTATCTTGTGTGAATTTCCTGGTTCTTCTCTTGGCATCACTCAGGCTAACCTAGTTTTCAACCACGAAAGTCTTTCAACCAAAGACTTTCTTTTTTTTCAACCACGAAAGACTTTTCTTTTCTTTTCTTTTCTTTTCTTTTCTTTTCTTTTCTTTTCTTTTCTTTTCTTTTCCTTTCCTTTTAAAAATTCCTGCTACCTGTCCTGGTGGGTTGACTAGGGCTCTGCCCTCGTCCTCATAATCATGCTGGGACCCAACTGTCAAAGCAGCTCTATCTAGAACGTCTATTGTACATACAATAAATAATAAACATTCACTCCACTTCCATTTTTCTATGTATGTAGAATTTATATAAAAACACAAATTATAAAAATCTTTAAAATTCATTTAAGCTAGAATTTTATCTCTTTTAAGAATATTTTTTACTCAGCAAAGAAACTATTCTGCCTCCTAGGAACCAGAGTGCTGATAATCTCAAAAGGGATTAGAAATGCTCTAAAAATGCTTCTCAAACAGGTAAATAGATTTCTTTCTAATCAAGAAGGAATAAAGGGGGGCGCCTGGGCAGCTCAGGGGGTTAAAGCCTCTGCCTTTGGCTCCGTTCATGATCCCAGAGTCCTGGGATCGAGCCCCGCATTGGGCTTTCTACTCAGCGGGGAGCCTGCTTCCTCCTCTCTCTCTCTACCTGCCTCTCCGCCTACTTGTGATCTCTGTCTGTCAAATAAATAAATAAAATCTTAAAAAAAAAAAAAAAAAGGAAGGAAGGAACAAAGTATGTAGGGGAGGGAACTTGCCTCAGCTTTTGAAAGACTCCTGTCAAAAGCTTCAGAGATGGAGCTCTTAGCAGCCTTCATTCTGCTCTTCCACTTCCGGGCAGGTGCAAGCCACTTCAGAGTCCCTCTCCCAGCTTCCATTCCTGGCCTCTTTCTGGATTCTCCTCTTGTTTGCCCACCTGTCGCATTTCTTTTCCTTCTGCCCTTCACAATTCAAGCTTTCTCCATGTGGCTGCAGACCCAGACCTTATAGAAGACTAAGGCAAGAAGGAACAGGCATCATCACGTGGAGCCAATTACATTTTTTCTTCTCTACTTATAGCCAGAAGGAATAGGGTAAAACAATTAGAAAAAAAATTAACAAATGAGTTTATGTTGCCTGTTTCCTTGCTGTTCTGAGAGTCTATTGAAGAAGTTGAGATCAATTGCTCTTCGATCATTAGGTCCGTATGTTGAACTGCCTATTTAACAGCACCCCTCAAGGTTTTTGTTTTGTTTTTGTTTTGTTTTTTCCCTAGTTTGTAGTATTTTATATTGGTACACCTTACTTGATCCAAGTGTTAGTTTTTTTATGATTCACTTTAAATTGATTCAATTTCAGTAATTTCTTATGATTTACAAGGACTTTTTTAAATGCTTGGATACAAGTATTTAATTTCCAAAATGTACTCAATGGAAGTGACTTACATATGGGCCATCTCCTGCAATTTTATTTTCAGTTAGTAAAGTAAGGGAAATAACATAATTATTCAAAAATAAGAACTTAGTTTGGAAAGTATAGCACATAATATACAATCACTTAGAATGACATGTGAAAATGTATCAATCAGTATATTGTTAAATGGAAATTAGTGCAGCACATACAATATGTATATATGAAGCCATATAAAAATACCTGTACTATATGCTTAGGAAAAATATGAAAAGTTATGTATACAATAGTAATTATTTATGTCTGAGATGCGGTAATCCTTTTTACATTTTGTAATGAAAAGCATTACTTTGGTAAACAAACAACAAAAAATAGAAGTCTTCTTAACTATAGAGAACAAACTGATGGTTACCCAAGGGGAGATGGAGGGGGATGATGGGTGAAAGAGTTGATGGGATTTAAGGAGTGCTGTTGCTGTGATGGACACCAGGTGTTGTATGGAAGTGTTGCATCACTATATTGTACACCTGAAACTGATATTACACTGGATGTTAACTAACTGGAATTTGAGTAAAAATTTAAAAAAACTATAAATTCACAAAAACTTACTATTTGTGTGTGTGTGTATTTATATAAACATATAGCAAACTTTGTTTCAGAGCACATTTTCAGAGTTATGATGAAATGACACAGGAATTGTCAACATAGTAAAATTATCTTTGGGGCTACTTTACCCTTCCATTCCTCCCACCTTCCCCAGGAATATTAACTACATTTTTTTTTTAATTTTAGATTTTATTTATGTATTTGAGAGAGAGAGCACATACTCATATGCATGAGCTCATTCTCATGAGTTGGGGGAAGGAGCAGAGGGAGTGGGAGAAGCAGGTTCCCTGCTCAGCAGGAAGCCCAAGGCTGGGCTGGATCCCAGGACTCTGGGATCATGACCCGAGCCAAAGGCAGATGCTTAACTGACTGAGGCACCCAGATGTCCCAACAACATTTTTGAAACACTGTGCCAGTTTCTTCAAAATTAAAATTCCCTGGCTATGTGTATATTTTCTTTTCTTTTCTTTCTTGTTTCCTGTTTTTTCTTCCTCTTTTGCCCTTCCTTTCTTCCTTCTCTCTCCTTTTTTTTCTCTTTTTTCCTTCTTTCTCTCTTTATTTCCCCTTTTCCCCCTTCCTCCTACCTTCTTTCTTCCCCACCTCTGATTTTTTTCCATTTCTTCTCTCTTCCTTCCCTTTCCTTCCTTCCTTCCTTCCTTCCTTCTTTCCTTCCTTCCAACCTTCCTTCCTTCCATCTTGACTTTTGTCTCTTTTTTATTAAATATATATAACTACCATAAATTGGTGACTAATATTTTATGCTATGTGATTTTAAATATTTAATGCATTTTCATCTTCTTTTCAAGCCTGACATTTTGACATACCCCTCAGTTTATAGATTGGAGAAGTGAGAATCAGAGAGAATGGATAACATGCCAGTGTTATCCTAGTAAATAAGAGCAAAATGTTGAATTCAGATTCTATGCAACTCCATTGCCAGTATTCTGTCATGACACACTCACTCCTTCCCACAGCTTTCTTCTTCCTTGTTAAATATGCATCTAGGGGTCTAGGTGGATCAGTCAGTTAAGAGCCCAACTCTTGATTTTGGCTCATCATGATCTCAAGGTCCTGAGATCGAGCCCCAAGTTAGGAGTCTGCTTCAGATTCTCTCTCTCCCTCTATCTCTGCTCCACCCACACACCCCCACTCTCTCTTCCTCAAATAAATAAATCTTTAAAAATAAATAAGTAAATCAATAAACAACTTGACAACCTTATCCCACTTGACAGACTTGACCTGTGTGCTTCCCTCATTGTATTTCTTACATAAACCATTTAGTCACATGGCTTCACTCAATGTCATAGAATCTTAAATCTTGGAATCCTTAAACCTGTATGTTCACTCTTGAGCTATCTCTGGAGTTTTAGTCCCATGTGTCAAACCCTATATAATAGATACCTAACACACAATACATGGTGGTCATTGTTCTCAAATGTTACCTTAAGTTTATTAATGCATCTAATTCTCACACCATTACCAATAAGCTCCATGCTTGCATGTTTTACTGATGAGGTACTGAGGTTCAGACAAGTTAATTACCCAAAGACAAAAATTTTGATATTTCCCTTTAAATGACCCTACTTTCACCAATAACAGCACCTAAAGGTGTTTTTGTCTTAGGAATTTCTGGAAAAAGATACAAAGATTTGTTGGGAATTTCTGGCCCCATAATCTAAAAGAAAACATTTATTTGCCTCACCTACATACTCGTATTCAGCCATGTCTACCTACTGATATTGAATTGTGATATTAGTTTGACATTGCAAACTGATGTGTTCTGGAACCTCACTTGGTATTTAGTGAGGCTTCAAGACTCTTGTAAGAGTCTTTTCTCAAACCTCCTTTATGTCATTAGTGGAGGTCTCACCACGCAGTCCAGTGTGTACTGGGATGCTTAACTGTTCATTCAAGGACTATATATATGACCACAGACACCTTTGTAGTCTATGAGTCATATGCTAGATATTGTGCTAGGTACTGGGGAAAAAACAGATATACTAGAAAAGTTTTCTGATCTCAATGGAACTTCAATTCATGACCCATGTGGAGTTCATTGCAGTGGCTTAATTCAATTCCTTTCAACCTCAAGGCCAAAATCAGACAAGCAAATACTTGTGTTACCTTGATGTTCCTCTAGACCTATGGCATAGCTCTGAGTCCTAGCAGGTGGCCCTTGAAACAGCCATAACTTACTTCATAGAAGTTGTTTATTTATTGGTAGTTAATGAAATTATTGTGTATTTCATGAAATTTCCCAAGCTTTCTAAATCATTTTTCCTAAAGATATATATTGTCCATAAAATAAAAAATTTACTCAAATATTTTCTCAAATTCTAATAATTGGCAGTGACTATAGAAATCTTTGTATCTTATTTCTGTTCACACTTGTTCTTCTTTAAATTATTAACAAGCAGTTTGAGAAAAATGATTAGCCATTTATTTGGACAACTATAATGCTATTTAGAATAATATTTAAGAGGCAACCATCTTCTCCAATAGCATAACCAGATCAGTAGCTCAGACCAGGGACTATTTCCCCTATTTTCATATTTCACAAACATATTATTCTCCTCATTGAGGATTAATATTCCTCTTTAATATCTCAGAAGTTGCCCCTGTCAGAGACAAATGAGAAGGACCAGATTTTGCTGGTTTGTGTTTGCGTGTGTGTCTGTGTGTGTTGATTTGTTGTTCATTCTGTTTCTGAAAGAGCAGACAATATTCTTTATTATTAATTGATGAATATTTTGGTCCAACATAAATCATTGATTCACCCATTATAAAGTAGTTGTGCTCACTACATAATGCTCTTAAATCAAATGAATATTGAATACTACTATAGAGTAGAAACTTGTCATTAAGCGGCCTTCTATTTGGATGACTGCAGTGGTCAATGCCTTGTTATAAACTGCTTTCTAAGTCAGTCTGAGAAATGTAGGACAAAAATAACATTAAAAATGCTAGCAAACGTGGTTATTTCAATCCCATATCCCCCAAATAGCTGTTTTTCCTCCCTTTTCTTCCTCCCTTTCTTCCAGGAGTACTGTGACCCAAGTAGTATAGTTCAGTTACAACAGGAATAAAAGTTTTAGTGATCATTTGCATTGCAAAACTCCTGCTTTAAAAAAAAAAAAAAAAGTGTCTACTGGAATTTTGCTATAATAATCTAATCCTCAGGGTCAGTTCTATGGGACTTTTTAATAAGTGAAAGCTCTGGGTAAAATAAATAAGCCATTGTTCCCCCTACCAGCCCACCCTTCTTCAAAATGATGAAAATACAGGTATTGTGAAAGGGGAAACAAAGGAGTTTAAATTGCAGCCCTTGTGAAGAACAAAGATAAGCTTTGTTGTGCTGGTTTAAAAATCTAAGATGTTTTCTGAAGACGATCTAAAAATGGCAAAACATTGTAGAATGTTTTCTAACCAGGTAACTGCTAAGTACGAAATAAGCTGATAGATGATTTATTTTGGTCTGTTTCTCAGATATAAAAATTCATTTATTTTATGGTTATCACTATTAAGTGGAAATTGCCCTATAAGTCCTTTAAAATGAATGCCAAGAAATCAGCACTTTCATAAGCATTGTTATTAATCAAATTAGCTTAAAAATGATAATGGAATGTTCTATTATGTTGATCTATTGCATATATGAAGTTGGAGGGGAGAACCTATTTCTAACTCAGCAGGAAATAGTTTGAGGCTGATGAAATATATGTTGCAATAAGTTTTTGAGGCTTGTATTTTCCGCATATATGGTGGTGATGCCCATAAAAATTAATCCAGACTCTATATTCTCCAGGTAAAATTCCACTTCAAGGGGAGATAAATAAAATATAACAGCAGAGAAGTTGTTTTAGGTCGAATCTCTGATTTCTTTAGCTCTAGTCTGATTTCTTTCTTTCTTTCTTTCTTTCTATCTTTCTTTTTTTCTTTCTTTCTTTCTTTTTAACTCTAATTATTTGAATAGTTGTTAACGGCTCTATAGAAGTATGTTTTGCATTGTGTGCCATTTGCTCTTCAGGGAGCTGAGGATCAAAGCATTGCTGATGACAAAGTCCAACTACCAACTATATATGTATTTTAGATTATATACATATAGCTGTGTATGTAGGTGTGTAAATATTTATATAAAATAAATATGTGTATATTGAGGTATACATTCATGTGCTTCAACACATTAATCTTCAAAGAATTTGACTTCTAAGAATGTTCCCGCAATAATAAATATATTTGAAATACTAAGCAAAATTAAAACAATTCAGTTGTCATCAGGAACGCTGTGTTTCTGTGACCCCTTCCAGCAACAGTAGCCAGTCTTTCAAAGGTTTTCAAAAAGCATTTTGAAGGTAAATTGTGCATCTGATGGAGACAAGCACATCTTCAGATTTTAACTGGGTTCATTTTAGTTTTCTGCTTTTTCAAAGAAAAAGAAACAAAGTGCTTTTTTGCTTGGCTATACACATGGTGGGGGGAGGACTTCAACCCAAGCAGTCTGGTAAACCAAATCACTGAATTTCAAGTGAAGGGGAGCAATGGGGATTACTATGTGGTGCACAGAAAGACATTTTTCATCTTCCAAGTTTGTCTTCTAATTAAAGCAATATAATTTGTTTCTTTTTGGCTTCCTCTTCTAGTTTTCTTTTGTTTTTATCCCTCAGAAGTCGTTGATTTCCACTCTGGAAATTGGAGAAGGATGAAACCAGTTTCAGTTAAACATGGAAAATTTCTTGTAGGTAGTTTCTGATGTATAGGCACTGCTGTTTATATGTCCACAGGCTCGAGGTTTCTTGGTTCTTTTACCCTATTGATATCACAGGAGTTTGTCATTTCTCTTTTTTAGGGAAAATAGCCTTCCCTTTGGTCATATTTTCTAAATTTGCCATGCAAAGAAATGTCAAAAGTAAAAGAAAAATTGCATTAAAAACCTCTTTCTTATTTTTGATAAACTGTGAGAGCCATTTGTTTTATATTTTTGAATAAGACTTTCCTTTAGGGTTAAATTAGTTTTGAAAGGGCGTAACTAATCATAAAGGCAACATTAAATTAGGAATTTTATTTGCACTCTTTTGACCTTTATTTTGTATTAGTCTGTCCTGTTTTCTTAACTTTGGGCCTCAGCCATTTTACTAGCTGTACGACAGCATGAAAGTTAATAAACACTTCTAAGCTTTGGTTTCCAGTTTCCTAAGCTATACAATAGAGATAATATTATATAATACATATAAGACTATAAAGCATGATGAATTCCATGGATGTGTGCAAGTGCTTTATAGACATGTATATATAAGTGTGCATGTATATACGTCAGGTATAGTTGTACGAATGCATTTATATATGCACACGCATACAGGCACGTCGTTTATTTGTTTCATTCATTTTTCTGGGACTCTGGTCTCTAATCGTTTCCTCATGTGGCTATTTTTGAATAGGGTGTTTGAAAAAAATCTCGATCCAACTGAAGAATCAATGAAACACTTTAAATATGTCAAACTAAATGTTTACTTCCCCTGTCTTGGGGGAAAGTTGTATGGCTTTTGGTCCTGAGTTAGAGGTTTCAGTTTTAAAAGGTTTCCTGGGGAGTTTGAAGTTTTCGAGAATGATGGCCTGTTGGAAAAGAGAAGGAAGACTGTGCAAACTTGCAGAAGCATTTCTTCCACTTTATGTCGTCTTTCTTTCCTTTTGTCTCTCTTTTTAAGCTAATTTTATTTTATTTTTTATTTTAACAGATTAAAAAGGACAACAAAAAAGATGAGATAGAAATCAAAGGTTTGTTTGAAATAAGAGAATTGTGAAATAATAAAGAGTCCTTTCAAATCATCACTGAAAATTGAATTACATTCTAATTTAAGTTGAGAAAATTTAGAAAGTAGCCTATAGGAATTTCCCCTCAGGCTGGCGCCAGACTTTCTTTGCTGATTTAGGCCCTTAATTAGGCATAAACTAATCATGCTGTGAGCTCTAGAGAAGAAATGACACATAATTGTTAGCGCTAATTTCTTAATTGTTAGAAAGTGATACTTCAGTTCGTGCTTCATCCAACAAGAAAGATCAGCAATGTGGCATCTCTTCCCTCTACGTGTCAACAATTTACATTTAAAACACTGAAGAAAGAATACTTAACAATACACTTAATTTTCTTTATGGTGTCTTCAAAACACATTTGGTGTTCTGAAATATAACCCCTTTCACTAATGGAATGATGGATGTGGCTTCCATTCTGAGAATGGGAAATTCAGTCAAAATGCAGAAAGCTGTATTTCATATCAAATCACCAATGCTAAGTTATCCAGGAGTAAGCCCGCGTGGCATGTATGGGAAACATCCGCTCTCCAAACTTGCCAGCCCTCCACTTACGTTCTCTTGAAGACAGAAGCTGGAGTCATAATTAAAATCATTATTAATTCATATTCATTCTATGCTATGACTTTAAAAGAGGTCAAGAAATCAAACATATAATGGAAATCTGTATTTCTTCCTCTTGAAAGAGAGCTAGATTTCAGGAAGGCTATAGTCATTAGAATAAGTGCTTTACTTGCATGCTCTTAAATAAGTAATGAAAAATATGGAATTAAAAATTCCCAAAAATGACAATTAAGAAAATGAAAGTGATATGGGAACAAAACAAGACTTTTTTTGTTGGTTAATGGTCAATGAGATAGGTCTGTTAGGAACCACGCAGGAATTATTCTTCTGCCTGTGGCTCACTGAGAGGGCATAAGAGAAAGGGGGACTTACTGAAGAGAAACTCCAAGTTTTACACTGTCCATACAAATCATATAGGCTTAATATATAGTCATATATTTTCTTCTCCCCACCGCTCACTCCCATTCATCCCACTAAATGGACCTCAAAGGAATAAAAACTGTAGAGCAGGAAGTAGGTTTATGTATTAGACTGAAATTAAAAGGAGAAAACAGACTTTAAGGCAATGTTATTAGTGAGTTTTAGTATATTATGGTTTGCAAATGTAGAATTGTTGCTGTTTTCTTTTCAAAATTAATTTCAGTGAGTTTTTTATGCTAATAGGATAGCAGTATGCATCTACTTTGTGATATCTCAATATTAGAGTGCAAATAGAGAATTATGAAAGCATGAATTTTAAAAGTCTTGGGAAAAATAATCACAACCCAGCTTTAAGCCATCAAGAAAGCTTGAGAACAGCCTGTACTCCAAGGATAGAGACACACAAATGCCTGTTTCAGTGCTGTCCCACAGGGGCTCCCAGGCTAGTGATAGGGCTCTTCTCCAGAGCAATTAACGATGATGAGAGCTGCGTAAGACCTGTGAGCATCATGTTGCAGGAACAGAGGAAGAGAGAGAGACCCTTGCCCCTTGTCTTTAAGTGTCTTTATTTATCAATAGTATAACTCTGAATATTCTCTCAATGTGCTCTATCCCTTTTCCAACTTCCTAACAAGACAAGTAACCTTGTATGTAAAAATATTTTCATTTCAATATCTATTTATCTTTTTTAATAATTTGCCACTGGTTCATGATTTCCCCCCTTTTCTCTTAGAAAGTCTATACTACTCTTTACAGAAGCTGAATTAAAGTATATTTCAATTTAACAGTCTTAAAATGTTGACACATTTTCTATGAATTCATTTCAGTTTGATCTTGATTTGTATTTTTCAAGGAAAAGGTGTATATTCTTTGAATGCACTACTGATAATGTCTTAGACAAGGAGGAGTCTTTTTAAAGGGGTGAATGAGACTTGTACTAGGTAGCTTTTAGGCTTTCATGGGAATGTAGTTTGTAATTTCCATATATTCCTAAAAGTATTAACATTAATGACATGTGCAATATCGAGTGAAATGAAATACTCCAGATTATAGCCATAGTAAAAGGTCAACGGATTGTAGCTATGTAATCGAACATTCTTTTATCTGATAAAAATTAATAAACCAGGGAAAGTAATGGAGTTAAAACAAACACTGTGACAGTCTGAGTGTAAAAAACAAAGTATGTGTTTCTGGGAAAGTAGCTAAAGCAAGGCTGAGATATAATTAGGTAAATTACACTTATGGTTTTAAATAGCATGGTTGTGTCACATACTAATACCCTATTACTAGAAACCTCATTATCAGTAATATTTACAATATATTCAAACACTTAGCATATCACAAAATTTCTTGCCCCAAAATAGATTAGTGTGATACACACACACACACACACACACACACACACATACATACATACACATAGTATTATGAGTTTGTAACAAGTTCATTTAGGTTTTATAAATAAAGCATAATCTTCTTAATAATGATTTGCAAATGTGCATTAATTGTGTATTTATGCAAAACTCTTTACTACATTTCCATTTACTGGAATTACTGTCAACACTACATATTTAACACTACTAACCAACTAATTCAGCCGAGATCTGGTAAAATCATCTTTGCACACCACCAGAATGTGATTTAAGGAACTATTTGCAACCTTTATTTATATCGTTTCATAGGTCACTGCACTGTTCAATTGCATTATTAACCTTTATATTTGATTTTAAATCTATTTTATCTTATATATGAAATCCATTCATTAATTGTTGACTGGCTTCACAATTAGTTGAACAAAACTCAGCTGTTATTTTACCTTAAGGACCCCAGAGTTGCACTAGCTAGTGTGGTAAATTGTAACTGCAGACATTCTAGAGAAGCCATTTCAATGAAGTTAAATTTCACCTGCAAGGGCGCCTGGGTGGCTCAGTGGGTTAAGCCTCTGCCTTCAGCTCGGGTCATGATCCCAGGGTCCTGGGATCGAGCCTCACATCGGGCTCTCTGCTCGGCGGGGAGCCTGCTTCCCCCTCTCTCTGTCTGCCTCTCTGACTGCTTGTGATCTCTCTCTCTCTCCCTGTCAAATAAATAAATAAAATCTTTAAAAAAAAAAATTTCACCTGCAAGATGCTAGGTGAATAAAGATGGGTAAGTATTAACCCTGTCTATAAACACGTTTTTTAAAAGATACATTTATTTATTTTAGAGCGAGAAAGAGAGGGAGCATGAGTGGGGGAAGGGGCAGAAAGAGAGAACAGAGAGAGAATCTCAGGCAAGCTGCATGAGACTGACATGGGGCTCCATCCCACAACCATGAGATCATGACCTGAGCCAAAATCAAGAGTCGGATGCTTAAGTGACTGAGCCACCCAGATGCCCCATCATATTTAAAACAGTAGTGTTGAAAGTATGATACTAGACTGTCATTTAAAAGCTACAACAATTTTTGGGGTGCCTGACTGGCTCAGTCGGAAAAGCATGCAACCCTTGATCTCTGGATCTTGAGTTCAAGCCCCATGTTCAATGTAGAGAGTACTTAACAAAAAAACTTTAAAAATAAAACAAAAGCTACAGCAATATTCTGTCTCTAGAAGTGGAAGAGTGGTATTTACCTTTGGGACAGAGATCTTTCAACAAAATTGTGGAGCCCTTTTATTCATAAAGCTGTAGAGAAAATACTACTCACGTTTCCTGGAGTTCTTCCCAAATGCAGGTGGTGAAAAATAAGTTATATACTCAATCTCTTAAGGTAAATTGAGTTCTTCTGAAGATTCAGAATGATTTTCCTTTCTTATACTTGGAATTAGCCTTCTCAACGCTTGAAAATTATTAATTATATTCTTAGAATAGGCCTTTAGCTTTTTGTCATCAGTTATCACAAAGATTGGAAACTAAAACCAGTAATGCTAGTGAGAATTAAACTTCTTTTTATTTTATCCTTTAAAAAAACCCATAAAAGGGTGCCTAGGTGGCTCAGCCTTTAAGTGGCTGCTTTTGGCTCAGGTCATGATCATAGGGTTCCTGGATCGAGCCCCAAGTCAGGCTCCTTGCTCAGCGAGAAGTCTGCTTCTCCTTCTTCCTCTCTCTCTCTTTCCCTCTCTCCTGGCTCATGCTCTCTGCCTCACTCTCTCTCTGTCAAATAAATAAATAAATAAATAAAATTTTTAAAAAATAAAAAGAAAATTGTCTTGATTTTTGATACTTTGTTTTCTCCTTTTTCACAATCTGTAAGAATAATAAAGAACGCCTCATTGGGAAAAAAAAGCGGGGGCCACCTGTCTTGGTTTGGGTTTCTCTAGGAGCAGACTCTGAGACAAGGTTGTCTGCAAATAGTTGATTTGGAAAGTAAAACCAAGTAAGAGAAAACACCAGTGGGAGAGTAGCACATGAGGCATGGAAGAGAGAAAAGCCAACAGACAGAGTGTGAGGAAACCAGGGACCACAGATGGAAGTTAGAGCTCATTCCTTTGGCCAGAATCCGGTAGACGATTGAGAACATGCTTCAGAGTTACCCAAGGAGGAAGGTATTCGTCACTAATACTTTGTCCATTACTGGTCGAGGGCAGATCTGGGGAAAATTTATTCTTTGGCACTTACAGTTTGCCCTGTGTGGGAACTGAACATGCTCCCATGTTCAAGAAAAAGCCTTCAGGCCAAGAGAATCACAGTATTTGCAGTAAGCAGCTTTGTTCTATAGATATATATTTTAAAAAATAAATAAATAAAGACTACAGTGACCAAAAATTGAACACTGAATGGAAATAAAAAGTTTTACCATGGAGTTTAGGAAGGTTCTTGAAAATGAGGAATGGGGGCACCTGGGTAGCTCAGTCAGTTAAGCCACAGCCTTTGGCTCAGGTCATGATCCCAGAGTCCTGGAATAGAGTCCCACATTGGGCTTTTTGCTCAGGAGGGAGCCTGCTTCTCTCTTAGCCTCTGCTTGTCACTCTGCCTGCTCGTGCTCTCTGTCTCTCTTTCTGACAAATAAATACATAAATCTTTAATAAAAAATAAAAATTAATTAATTTTTTAAGAAGGAAGAAAATGAGGAATGGGATAGGAGAAATGGAGTGGGTTTTTTCAAAGGAGAAGATTGCAACCCCCTGCTGTCTCATATTAGGAAAGCAAAGTCTCTGAATGTGGCCAAAGAGCCGACCCGACCATGTCTGAGTTTGTTATTTAAGCTGTGAGTTAAGTGGAAATGGTCTGCTGTGTATGCGTGGTGCTCAATGTTGACATTATGTTGTCCAGATGCTTCTGCTTGGCAACTTAGGATTCTGGAATCCAGCTGACTCTGCTCTCTGTATGACCTGCCAGAGCTGGGATTATGGTGCCAGTCAGGTCTGCCCAGGATCAGCAGCCTGAGTGAGTAGCCCATTCGAGTTTATCAGATGAGTGTCAGGAAAGAAAATAACACCATTTTTGATAAGTGTTGTATTAATTTCAGACAGCACTTGGGGAATAGGCCACATCTTTCTTGACAGAACTTGCAATCGGCCCTGAAGGAAAATGATGTCCCCACAGTCGATCATCATGGGACTTGGAAGTCCCAAGGAGGAAACTAGGTGAGATTGTCTTAGTCTTAATTATGTGATTTCTAGAAATTAAATGTTGTAGTGATTATGTAAGTTGTCCACATTGTACAATTCTGGGGCATAATGAAGGGAACTAACTACTTATATACGGAGAAAGATTTACCAAGGTTTGACCTAAAAGCATGTGATTTTTTTATATTTTTGGACTAGAAATTAAGTGAAAAGAGATTAAAGATGATTATGAGAAGGAAGGAAACAGCACTAAGGAATGTCTAATAGATACATAAGCACATCAGTACAAATATAAGGGAAAGATATACATTTTTCTTTTATATTTTCAATAACCCTAATTTATAAATTAGGAAATGGACATTTCCTAAAGAAGGGTATTATGTACCTGTCATGTAATTATCTGGGAAGGATACCCCTCACCATTACAGCATTTCAGCCAGCAATGCCCCTGAATCTACTCATGAAGAAACCTGATACAAAACCCAAATGAAGAATGTTCTGTGAAGTGGGGAAGAGGCTATCTTCCTCACAAGCATCAATATCAAGACAAACAAAAGCAAAAAACAAAGGAAGTTTGCGGAAATGTTCCAGATCAAAAGAGAAAAAAATAGGCATGACAATGAAATATAACACCTGATTCTGAACTGTATCCTAAAGGGAAATTTTACTATAAAGATCATTATGGAGTCTATTTTTTAAAAAATTAGAATATAGTTGTGATATCATATGAAAGTATTATATTAAAGTTAAAATTTACTGAAGTAGATATCTGTTTGTGGTTATGTGAGAGAATATCCTTATTCGTAGGAAAGAAATATTGAGGAATTTAGGGTAAATGACCACTTTGTATGCAACTTACTCTCAAATGTTCAGGGAAAATATTATAGATATCTATATTATATATTATCTTACATAATGTTTTATATTATAGATATATAGAGATCCATATATATTTTAATATATATGATGTATTGTCTATTATTTATATACTAATTTATATATTAATCGCTTTATATTTATATATTTATAGTATACAGTATATATAAAGAGTGAGAGAGCATGGTAAAGCAAATGGGGCAAACTCTTGATAAGAGGTGAGACCAGGTAGGACATTGATATTGGTAATGGGTATTTATATGTTTTCTTATTTTTGCCACTTTCTGTATGGTTGCAGGTAATTCCAAATAATTTTTTCTTTTTTAAATCACGGATTTTGGGACACCTGAGTGGCTCAATCAGTCAAGCAACTACCTTTGGCTCAGGTCATGCTCCCAGGGTCCTGGGACTAAGTTGTCCTGTCATCCCCTCAACAGAGAAACTGGGCTCCTTGCTCAGCGGGGAGCCTGCTTCTCCCTCTGCCTGCATCTCTCCCTGCTTGTGCTCTCTCTCTCTCTGACAAATAAATACATAAATAAAATCTTAAAAAAAAGTGTGGGTTTTGACATCAGAAAGACGCAGTTCGAAATCCTGAGAAATCGTAGATAAGCTAGTTGGCTTCTCTGCATCTCAATGTTCTCTTTTTAAAACAGAGATAATTGGGACACCTGGGTGGCTCAGTTGGTTAAGCAGCTGCCTTCAGCTCAGGTCATGATCCCAGCGTCCTGGGATCGAGTCCCACATCGGGCTCCTTGCTTGGCGGGGAGGCTGCTTCTCCCTCTGCCTCTGCCTGCCATTCTGTCTGCCTGTGCTCGCTCTCTCTCCCTCTCTCTCTGACAAATAAATAAAATCTTAAAAAAAAAAATAAAACAGAGATAATCATATCACTTTGCACTGTTATAATGAGAGCAAAATGAATCGCTATTTGGAACAGAACAAATAGGTGATCTGCAAAGGTTAGCCCTTCCCTCAGAGTCCAAACTCATCTCCCAGATAAATATCATTGCTAAATCCACTTTCTACAAGATTGATTAAATCCTCATGTCTTTTTAATAACCTTTACATTTCATATTTTAAAAATTACACAATGGTAGAGATTTTAAGTTGTAAATTACGGTCTTACTCTGATAGAATGTGAAGTCTTTAAAGTTCAGAAATATTTTGTATTTATGTTGGCATTCCTAGCACTTAGTTTAATTTTTGGCACTTAATAGATACTCATTCCATGTTTATTGAACAGAGGTCAATAATCCACACCAGATATAATTAAAATTTGATACTACTATGGTGTCCAAAGGATGATATTATGGCTGTAATATAGGCCTCTGGATGCCCTGATCACTGAAGAGCTGATCTGAGATGAAAAGAATTGAGTGAAGCATTTTGCCTACCTCTGCTCTCACAGCCATTCTGATCTCAACCACATACCAAGCCATTTTTCTTCCCCTTGCTATCCATATTGTTTCTTTCAGAGATACTCAACGCCAAACATTTTATACGGCCCACAGTCTTCTTCCTTAGAGGGGCTTGGTTCTAACATTTTCTCTCAATTGCTCTATATTTTTTTTGAAGTAAACATTGTTTAAATTGAAATCAGTCTTTGTTTCCTTACTTCTCATTTTGAATCCAGGAAATGTGTTTAAATGGAACCAGTTAAGGCAAATATTGATTGAAGTCGCATGTGTGTGGTAGTTCGCTTAACACACGGGTTCTTAACCAGCATGATTTTGCCTTCAGGGAACACAAGGTAACGTCTGGAGACATTTTGGCTGTCAGAACTGGGGGTGGTGGTAATGCTGGCATCTAACTGGCAGAAACCAGGGATCCTACAGTGCACAGGACAGGCCCCACCAGAAGAATTATCTTGGCCCCAAATATCCATAGAGCTAGAGTTGAGAAACTCTGATTTTAAGTGAAGGAGAAAGAGTGCCATCAGAAATATTTAGTTAGATTTGATTTTCAAATAGAGACGAAACTACAAATTATTGAATCAAAGTCATACTTGTGTTTTGTAGACAAGTGTAATTGCATTTCAGCTTTGTATTTACCATTACAACTTGACTAACACAGATGTTTACAGAACATCTATACTATCATATGACAAGAATGCTTTCCATTTATCATAACTTTTCTCTGGCTTGTCCCACTGGTTCTGGAACCATCTTAAGTTTGTCATTCGAAATCAGATCACTTTGGTTTTGAAATTACTTTCACTTCTCATTGATTTCTGAAATTTCCTATTCCTATATAATGATGAAAATACATTCCCTTTTATTTTCTCACCTTAGCAAAGGGGTTCTCAACTTAGGATCTACACTGGAATCACCTGGGGAGCTTTTTAAAACCCAATACTGGGAGTGCCTAGGTGGCTTAGATGGGTAAATGGCTGACTCTTGGTTTTGGCTCAGATCTCATGGGTGGTGGGATTGAGCCCCAAGGCAGGTTCTGTGATCAGTAAGGAGTCTGCTTGAGATTCTCTCCCTCTGACCCTCTCCCTCTCAAATAAACAACTCTTAAAAAAAAAAGTAGAAGTAAAAATTCTAATGCCTTGGTCCCACCCCAAAGAATTTGATTTGATTGCTCTAGGGTGTGGCCTGGGCATCAGTCATTGTAAGAGACCCCTAGGTGATAATATGTAGTTAAATTTTAGAAACAACTTTGTATATTCTTTTCAGCCAAATTCATCAATGACACCTATTAACATTTTAATTTTAAAATGGTTTATTTAAAAAATATAATGTGAAAACAACATCATAAAATAATGCTCTGTGAATAGGTTCTAAGAAATAAGTCCTTAGCTACTGAATTAGCTCTGTTCTTGCTTCAGGAAAACTTTGTTTTTGTTAGACTTTTTCTCCATCGCATTATTGAATGTGGGAATGATCCTACTAGACTGAGCTTGTAAAGGGACTATAATTTTTACCAAAGCTTTAGCTTTTAGCTCTATGCTTAACAACTGATATTGACAGTCAATATCATAGCGCTTACATGCCATTGCAATTTCATTTATTATTCCTTATGGTGTTCTGGACCCTATGGTAAACACTTACGGACGTCATGCCATCCAATTCTCAGAATATCGGAGTGAGATGGAATAGGAAATATTTTTCTCCTTTGTGGACAAGAAAAATGGCTTCAGATATGAAGTAACTTACCCTGAGGTTTGAAGCTAGTAAGTGGCAAACCTAGAATTTGAACTCTACTCTATCTTTGCAAAGCCCATGGTTGTAATGACTTGGGAATCCTCCCTGTGAGGCTCACTGACTAGTTAATGCTGAGTATCTCAGAGGCCAGAGGGAAAAACAAAGATGGCAGGATATGAGATGTTCTCCTTCTCCTTGTCACTTCTTCTTTTTTTTTTTTTTTTAATAAACATACAATATATTTTTATCCCCAGGGTTACAGGTCTGTGAATCGCCAGGTTTACATACTTCACAGCACTCACCATAGCACAAACCCTCCCCAATGTCCATAACCCACCCCACCCTCCCAAACCCCCTCCCCCCATCAACCCTCAGTTTGTTTTGTGAGATTAAGAGTCACTTATGGTTTGTTTCCCTCCCAATCCCATCTTGTTTCATTTACTCTTCTCCTACCCCCTTAACCCCCATGTTGCATCTCCTCTCCCTCATATCAGGGAGATCATATAGAGTTGTCTTCCTCTGACTGACTGATTTCGCTAAGCATGATACCCTCTAGTTCCATCCACGTCGTCGCAAATGGCAAGATTTCATTTCTTTTGATGGCTGCATAGTATTCCGTTGTGTATATGTACCACCTCTTCTTTATCCATTCGTCTGTTGATGGACATCTAGGTTCTTTCCATAGTTTGGCTATTGTAGACATTGCTGCTATAAACATTCGGGTGCACGTGCCCCTTCGGATCACTACGTTTGTATCTTTAGGGTAAATACCCAGCAGTGCAATTGCTGGGTCATAGGGTAGTTCTATTTTCAACATTTTGAGGAACCTCCATGCTGTTTTCCAGAGTGGTTGCACCAGCTTGCATTCCCACCAACAGTGTAGGAGGGTTGCCCTTTCTCCGCATCCTCGCCAGCATCTGTCATTTCCTGACTTGTTAATTTTAGCCATTCTGACTGGTGTGAGGTGATATCTCATTGTGGTTTTGATTTGTATTTCCCTGATGCCGAGTGATGTGGAGCACTTTTTCATGTGTCTGTTGGCCATCTGGATGTCTTCTTTGCAGAAATGTCTGTTCATGTCTTCTGCCCATTTCTTGATTGGATTATTTGTTCTTTGGGTGTTGAGTTTGCTAAGTTCTTTATAGATTTTGGACACTAGCCCTTTATCTGATATGTCGTTTGCAATTATCTTCTCCCATTTTGTCAGTTGTCTTTTGGTTTTGTTAACTGTTTCCTTTGCTGTGCAAAAGCTTTTGATCTTGATAAAATCCCAATAGTTCATTTTTGCCCTTGCTGCCCTTGCCTCTGGCAATGTTCCTAGGAAGATGTTGCTGTGGCTGAGGTCAAAGAGGTTGCTGCCTGTGTTCTCCTCAAGGATTTTGATGGATTCCTTCTTTCTCACATTGAGGTCCTTCATCCATTTTGAGTCTATTTTCGTGTGTGGTGTAAGTAAATGATCCAATTTCATTTTTCTGCATGTGGCTGTCCAATTTTCCCAACACCACTTATTGAAGAGGTTGTTTTTTTTTCCATTGGACATTCTTTGCTGCTTTGTCGAAGATTAGTTGACCATAGAGTTGAGGGTCTATTTCTGGGCTCTCTATTCTGTTCCATTGATCTATGTTTCTGTTTTTATGCCAGTATCATGCTGTCTTGATGATGACAGCTTTGTAATAGAGCTTGAAGTCCGGAATTGTGATGCCACCAACTTTGGCTTTCTTTTTCAATATTCCTTTGGCTATTTGAGTTCTTTTCTGGTTCCATATAAATTTTAGGATTATTTGTCCCATTTCTTTGAAAAAAATGGATGGTACTTTGATAGGAATTGCATTAAATGTGTAGATTGCTTTAGATAGCATAGACATTTTCACAATATTTATTCTTCCAATCCAGGAGCATGGAACATTTTTCCATTTCTTTGTGTCTTCCTCAATTTCTTTCATGAGTACTTTATAGTTTTCTGAGTATAGATTCTTAGCCTCTTTGGTTAGGTTTATTCCTAGGTATCTTATAGTTTTGGGTGCAATTGTAAATGGGATTGACTCCTTAATTTCTCTTTCTTCTGTCTTGCTGTTGGTGTAGAGAAATGCAACTGATTTCTGTGCATTGATTTTATATCCTGACACTTTACTGAATTCCTGTACAAGTTCTAGCAGTTTTGGAGTGGAGTCTTTTGGGTTTTCCACATATAGTATCATATCATCTGCGAAGAGTGATAGTTTGAATTCTTCTTTGCCGATATGGATGCCTTTAATTTCCTTTTGTTGTCTGATTGCTGAGGCTAGGACTTCTAGTACTATGTTGAATAGCAGTGGTGATAATGGACATCCCTGCCATGTTCCTGACCTTAGCGGAAAAGCTTTCAGCTTTTCTCCATTGAGAATGATATTTGCGGTGGTTTTTCATAGATGGCTTTGATAATATTGAGGTATGTACCCTCTATCCCTACACTTTGAAGAGTTTTGATCACGAAGGGATGCTGTACTTTGTCAAATGCTTTTTCAGCATCTATGGAGAGTATCATATGGTTCTTGTTCTTTCTTTTATTAATGTGTTGTATCACATTGATTGATTTGCGGATGTTGAATCAACCTTGCAGCCCTGGAATAAATCCCACTTGGTCGTGGTGAATAATCCTTTTAATGTACTGTTGAATCCTATTGGCTAGTATTTTGGCGAGAATTTTTGCATCTGTGTTCATCAAGGATATTGGTCTGTAGTTCTCTTTTTTGATGGGATCCTTGTCTGGTATTGGGATCAAGGTGATGCTGGCTTCATAAAATGAGTTTGGAAGTTTTCCTTCCCTTTCTATTTTTTTGGAACAGTTTCAGGAGAATAGGAATTAGTTCTTCTTTAAATGTTTGGTAGAATTCCCCTGGGAAGCAGTCTGGCCCTGGGCTTTTGTTTGTTTGGAGATTTTTGATGACTGTTTCAATCTCCTTACTGGTTATGGGTCTGTTCAGGTTTTCTCTTCTTCCTGGTTCAGTTGTGGTAGTTTATATGTCTCTAGGAATGCATCCATTTCTTCCAGATTGTCAAATTTGTTGGCGTAGAGTTGCTCATAGTATGTTCTTATAATTATCTGTATTTTTTTGGTGTTAGTTGTGATCTCTCCTCTTTCATTCATGATTTTATTTATTTGGGTCCTTTCTCTTTTCTTTTCGATAAGTCTGGCCAGGGGTTTATAAATCTTATTAATTCTTTCAAAGAACCAGCTCCTAGTTTCGTTGATTTGTTCTATTGTTTTTTTGGTTTCTATTTCATTGATTTCTGCTCTGATCTTTATGATTTCTCTTCTCCTGCTGGGTTTAGGGTTTCTTTCTTGTTCTTTCTCTAGCTCCTTTAGGTGTAGGGTTAGGTTGTGTACCTGAGACCTTTCTTGTTTCTTGAGAAAGGCTTGTACCGCTATATATTTTCCTCTCAGGACTGCCTTTGTTGTGTCCCACAGATTTTGAACCATTGTGTTTTCATTATCATTTGTTTCCATGAATTTTTTCAACTCTTCTTTAATTTCCTGGTTGACCCATTCATTCTTTAGAAGGATGCTGTTTAGTCTCCATGTATTTGGGTTCTTTCCAAATTTCCTCTTGTGATTGAGTTCTAGCTTCAGAGCATTGTGGTCTGAAAATATGGGAATGATTCCAATCTTTTGATACCGGTTGAGACCTGATTTAGGACCGAGGATGTGATCTATTCTGCAGAATGTTCCATGTGCACTAGAGAAGAATGTGTATTCTGTTGCTTTGGGATGAAATGTTCTGAATATATCTGTGATGTCCATCTGGTCCAGTGTGTCATTTAAGGCCTTTATTTCTTTGTTGATCTTTTGCTTGGATGATCTGTCCATTTCAGTGAGGGGAGTGTTAAAATCCCCTACTATTATTGTATTATTGTCTATGTGTTTCTTTGATTTTGTTATTAATTGGTTTATATAGTTGGCTGCTCCCACGTTAGGGGCATAGATATTTAAAATTGTTAGATCTTCTTGTTGGACAGATCCTTTGAGTATGATATAGTGTCCTTCCTAATCTCTTATTATAGTCTTTGGCTTAAAATCTAATTGATCTGATATAAGGATTGCCACTCCTGCTTTCTTCTGGTGTCCATTAGCATGGTAAATTCTTTTCCATCCCCTCACTTTAAATCTGGAGGTGTCTTCGTGTTTAAAATGAGTTTCTTGTAGGCAACATATAGATGGGTTTTGTTTTTTTATCCATTCTGATACCCTGTGTCTTTGGATTGGGGCATTTAGCCCATTAACATTCAGGGTAACTATTGAGAGATATGAATTTAGTGCCATTGTATTGCCTCTAAGGTGACTGTTACTGTATATTGTCTCTGTTCCTTTCTGATCTACTACTTTTAGGGTCTCTCTTTGCTTAGAGGACCCCTTTCAATATTTCCTGTAGAGCTGGTTTGGTGTTTGCAAATTCTTTCAGTTTTTGTTTGTCCTGAAGCTTTTAATCTCTCCTTCTATTTTCAATGATAGCCTAGCTGGATATAGTATTCTTGGCTGCATGTTTTTCTCGTT
This sequence comes from Enhydra lutris kenyoni, assembly GCF_002288905.1. Taxonomy (NCBI): domain Eukaryota; kingdom Metazoa; phylum Chordata; class Mammalia; order Carnivora; family Mustelidae; genus Enhydra; species Enhydra lutris. The sequence continues at coordinate 1,256,326 of NW_019154147.1, forward strand.
TAGTACTCTGAATATATCATGCCAGCTCTTTCTGGCCTGCCAGGTCTCTGTGGATAAGTCTGCTGCCAATCTAATATTTTTACCATTGTGTGTTACAGACTTCTTTTCCCGGGCTGCTTTCAGGATCTTCTCTTTGTCACTAAGACTTGTAAATTTTACTATTAGGTGACGGGGTGTGGACCTATTCTTATTGATTTTGAGGGGGGTTTTCTGAACCTCCTGGATTTTGATGTTTGTTCCCTTTGCCATATTGGGGAAATTCTCTTCAATAATTCTGCTCCCCTCTCTCTTTCTTCTTTTTCTGGAATCCCAATTATTCTAATATTGTTTCGTCTTATGGTGTCACTTATCTCTCGAATTCACCCCTTGTGGTCCAGTAGCTGTTTGTCCTTCTTTTGCTCAGCTTCTTTATTCTCTGTCATTTGGTCTTCTATATTGCTAATTCTTTCTTCTGCCTCATTTATCCTAGCAGTGAGAGTCTCCATTTTTGATTGAACCTCATTAATAGCTTTTTTGATTTCAACTTGGTTAGATTTTAGTTCTTTTATTTCTCCAGAAAGGGCTTTTATATCTCCCGAGAGGGTTTCTCTAATATCTTCCATGCCTTTTTCAAGCCCGGCTAGAACCTTGAGAATCGTCATTCTGAACTCTAGATCTGACATATTACCAATGTCTGTATTGATTAGGTCCCTCGCCTTTGGTACTGCCTCTTGTTCTTTTTTTTTGTGGTGAATTTTTCCGCCTTTTCATTTTTGTCCAGATAAGAGTATATGAAGGAGCAAGTAAAATACTAAAAGGGTGGCAACAACCCCAGGAAAATATGCTTTAACCAAATCAGAAGAGATCCCAAATCGTGAGAAGGGAGAAAGGGGATAAAAAGAGGTTCAGAAAGAAAAAAAAAAGAAACAATTAAAAAAAGAAAAGGAATAAAGAAAAAATATAAAAAAGAAAAATATATATATTAGATAAACTAGTTAAAAAACGTTAAAAAAGAAAAGGGTAAACGTTAAAAAAATTTGGCAGAAGAAGAGAAAAAAAATTGAAAAAAAAAATTGAATTAACTGCAAGGCTAAAGAATCATGGGGAGAAAGCCATGAGTTCCGTGCTTTGCTTTCTCCTTTTCTGGAATTCCGCTGCTCTCCTTGGTATTGAAACTGCACTCCTTGGTAGGTGAACTTGGTCCTGGCTGGATTTCTTGTTGATCTTCTGCGGTAGGGGCCTGTTGTAGTGATTCTCAAGTGTCTTTGCCCCAGGCAGAGTTGCATTGTCCTTACCCGGGGCCGGTCTGAGTAATCCGCTCGGGTTTGCTTTCGGGAGCTTTTGTTCCCTGAGCATTTTCCGTAGATTTCCTGAGGACGGGAATGAAGATGGTGGCCTCCCAGTCTCCGGCCCGGAGGAGCCGAGAGCCCAGGGCCCCACTCCTCAGTTTGCCCTCAGGAACAGCGCCCAATTACTCCCATCACCCTGGCCTCCGGCCGCGCTCCGAGGTCACTGATCCTGAGACCGGTTCAAGGTAACCCTGAGCTGAGAGCTCACTCCTCGGCTCTGTCTCTGTATCTGGCTTCCCAGTTCTAATACCTGTAAGCTCTGCGACACTCAGACACCCCCGATCCTTCTGTGACCCTGCGGGACCTGAGGCCACGCTGACCCCGCGTGGGCTTCACCCCGGTTAAGCCTCTGGAGCCATGTCCCTCAGCGGAACAGACTTTTAAAAGTCCTGATTTTGTGCTCCATTGCTCTGCCGCTTGCCGGGAGCCACCACCACCCCCTCCTCGGTCTATTTTCCCATCACTTTGGATTCACTTCTCTGCCAGTCCTACCTTTCAGAAAGTGGTTGATTTTCTGTTTCTAGAATTGTTGTTCTTCTTCTCTTAGATCTCCCATTGGATTTGTAGGTGTTTGCAATCTTTAGATAAGCTATCTAGCTGATCTCCTGCTATCTGAAGTAGTCTCAGCCTGCTACTTCTCTGCCATCTTGACTGCTCCCCGGTTTGAACCTCCTTGTCACTTCTTAATCCTTCTACATTTCTTTCATTTCTTTATTAGTCTGGCTGGAGAAGTTCTACTTCGGAGTGTTTTGGTGGAGCTGAGTTTGATAGTTCTCAGGGAAAACATCTCCGCTGAATACAAGTGGAAATTGTGCAGCAGCACCCTTTGTAAAGGGGCTGAATGCCTTGGTTATAAGCACAAAAGAGCAGACCTACCAAAGGGTGAATAGAATTCTGAGTGGAGTGTCTTCCTTTTCTCCACTGTTCTGTTGATTCCACTGGGAGTACAGTGGTTAGGATTCTTTGGTTGCAAGCAATTGAAATAAACTTTGAGGGGAACTGGGGGCCTGGAGCAAACAGATTATTCTTTTCTCCCTCTTTTTTTTTTTTTTTTTTTTTGTGAGGATGGCTGGAAGAGAAGGCTGAAGAACCATGAGAAAGGCAGAAGCCAGATAGATACCAACGGTCTTCACAGAAGAGATCACTTAATAGATTCACTAGGGCTCAACATTTATTTATTTATTGGTTTTGTTTGTTTATTATCCTTACATTACTAAATTGCAAAATCTCAGGACAGAAAGTTGAACTGGCTTGTTTGAGGTAAGATTTTCACCCTTTACCTATTCCAGGGCAATGAGAGGGTGAGTGATAGGATCTGGTGGAAGAAGCTTTTGGCTTTTCATCATATGAGGCCAAGGTGGTTTGATTTATTCTCCTACCAAAACTATTTGCACACAGTGTGGGTTAAGCAGTTACCCAAAAAGAAATAGGGATGTAGACGGAACTGATGAATGCACTGCTGGGTCTCAGCAGAGGACACCAGACAACAAAAACAGCTCCAGAATTGAAATTGCTGAGGGCATGGCTGATGTTCTGGTAATGTCCTACCAAGAGCCCACTGATCCAGACCCCACTCACTCTCCTGGGCAAAAATAATACCCTTTCTAAACAGAAATGGGGCAGCAATATGGTAAACCTTGTTCAATGTTCATTTTGGAGAGGTGATTTATTTCTCCTGCACAGTGTAGGAGAAATAATTGTATTTGTGTATTTTTTTTAAAAAACCACATAAATAAACAATTAAAAACAAAACAAACAAACAAAAAAAACCACAGAACAGGAGCTTTCTCATCCAGAGTCATGTTTCTTCTTCTCTTGAGAGAAAGAAAATCTGCCAATTGTGGACAAAAATCTGCTGGAACAGAAAAGAGGCTACCATTTCTAGACAGGCATGAGCTCTCCAACTCCTCTTAGGCACCACCACTTACCTTGGCCCCCTTCCCTCATTTTCAGTACCTGCATGGTCCCAGGGTTGTCTCTGGGGTTCTTAAACTTTTCTATGAGGGATCTCCAGGAAGCTTCCTACTGATTTGTCAAACTCAGAAAAGTCAGAATTTTCTGCCAGTGATTACTCGTTTAGTTGCAACACCTTTGCATCTGACAGGATCCTTCATCCCTTTTCACTCTAGTTCTGTCCACTCCTATCTTTCCAAAAGTTTGGAACTAGTACATCCAGATCCATGGCTGAGATTGGGAAACTGTGTCATTATGACCTCTTCTGGAGCTGAATTCTGAGCTTCCACACATTTCTTCAGGCCAAGAACCTCTACAAGACCCCTTCTCTGCGCCATGCATTCTCCTTGGCATGGCCTCTTCCTAGGCGTTCAGTTTCTACCATTCTGCGAAACTACCAATTCAGTTCATGAAGACACTCACCACTTGCTCTGACCATATGTGTCTGGCCCCTTAGACTCTGGCACTGACCTTTTCCCCATAAGTGAAGTGGGAATTCATTCTCCAACTGGTCCTGGGAGCAGCAGTGATTCCACTCAAGGCCATGAAGGCACTTACCAGTGATCACCTGCTCTTACAGCCCCAACTTCACCTGATCGGTGAAGCATCGATCATCGATTCTGTATGGCCTTTACAGCTGTCCTGGAGAAAAACATCAGAGAGAAGATGTTTACTCTTTAGTTGACTCTGCTGGCATACAACAGTGAGTTTCATACATCTTTTTTATCTGGCCATTGGGCAGACTTTCAAGAGATACCTGAATATTAGAGCAAATTCCATGATGTCCTATCCACAGAATATTTTTCCTGATAAACAGAGTAAAAATACTAAAAAACAAAGAGCTACAAAGAAAAGTGAGCGATGCATTTTGGAAATGTCTCCCTTAACTACTCTCTTACTGCTGTGCCTGCTTTGCAGCACCAGAGGAGCTTTCTTTCTTTTTTTTTTTTTTTTTTAAGATTTTATTTATTTATTTGACAGAGAGAGATCACAAGTAGGCAGAGAGGTAAGCAGAGTGGGGGAGGGGGAAGCAGCCTCCCTGCTAAGCAGAGAGACTGATGTGGGGCTCTATCCCAGGACTCTGAGATCATGACCTGAGCCGAAAGCAGAGGTCTAACCCACTGAGCCACCCAGGAGCTCTGAGGAGCTTTCTTAACAACTGTCCAAACTTAGACCATGAGACATGGAATGGGAAGCTGTCTCAGCCCAGCGAGGCCATCGAGCTTCATGTCCACTTCTGTGAGGCCAGCTCAGTCTCAGTGGTCCTTTGGTATCTCCAGAGATTGTGTTACATGACTCTGTGAGGACATGGAGACACATAGGCAACTCTGGGAAGGCAGTTTGTGCAGGAGCCCTGTCATTGGGGTCCACTGAGTCTCAGGGAAAATTGGGTGACCAACCTGATTTATGCTAGAAGTTACCTTGCCCTCTTAACAGTTTTTTGAAAGTCATGCTAGAGAATGAATCACTGATTCATCGCTGAGCACCAAAAGAAGCAGTTAGGTGGTATGTAGGGGCCATGCTTTCCGAAAAATGGCTAATTTCAAATTTAGATTCATCTTCAGGGAGCAAGATGTTCCCAATGATACTGGAACACATGCTTGTGGAGAGGAATGGAGAGAGAGGCAGGCTGAGACTATGCTTAGCATTTTATCTCTTATGTAACCTTAAAAAGTATTGAAGATACATGAATTATATATTGTACATGCGTGCATATATAACTGTGTTGAGAAGTACCATTCTCTGAGTTGGTAATGTTTTCTTAATCAAATTTTTAAGAATGTCTTTTCCTCTAAATATGTTTGGTGGTCATTTTAACATGAAATAGTTGTGAGTGCTTTTAAATTTTAGCTCTCTAGGGAGCACTGTATCAAATGTGTATTGGCTTTTGTACATAAAAAAATGTGGTAAAATAATTTCATTTGCACTGTGCTCCAAATTAGGTTAGTTCATGAAGAAATGAGAGAGGACTAAACACTGCCCCACCTCCAGCCCTGGACTCAGCCCTTTAAGTGCAGAGGGTAGGGGTGGGGCTGATCCAATGTGGGGCCATGTGCCTGCTCTCTGCCGCACAGGTCAGTTCATCTTTATGGCCTCTGACTGCAGGTCTCTGGGTAACTTTCTTCAATCGTACCCACATTTCAGCATTTATATTGAGTGAACTATTGTTTGTTCCCCACTTTCTCCCCAGCTCCCCCACATATGTGTTAGTTTAAAAAATTGTCCATTCAGATTAGGATGCCAAAATAGAATTTTTTTTTTTATGTTTGGCTACCACTTTATCCTCTCTTTGTGCTGTGCTTTATTTTGGTCTTTTTGAAAACAAGCTTTATTCTCATTTTTCCACTATTTTTAGTGGCTTATAGATTTGTATTCAAGCTATTTGGATAATACCTTATTATAAAACTGGTTTAAATGCAAACAAAAAATAGAAACAGCAGCCCCAATTCTTTCCTTAGAATTTTTGTTCCAGAAAACTGTGGCCCAGAAGAGACTATGACATCTAGAGAATGTTTTAGATCCATATTCAAAAGGATAGAAAAGAAGGATATAAGGAGGAACAAAGCAGAATTTCAAGAAGGGCAATGGAGAAAAGGTCTGGGAGGGCAGAGTGTCTTGGAACCCTTTCAGAAACCTGTTCCCATTTCTTCCTGATGACAGTTATGGTCCCTGCACATATGTGAGTACGGAAGGTTCAATCTATAATTACACCACAGACACAGGCTTATAAAGGGATTCCTTTTAACTATTCCTTGGGATTTGATTAATTACTTGCTTGTTGCTGAAGACAGAATAGAGTGACCATAACTGGGATTTTAATGGAGAAAATGAGACAGTAGTTAGAGAGTTCTTAGCAGAAAGAAGTGATGCACTAAAACTGTAAATGTTTTGGGTTGACTCTACCTCCTCTTCTTGCCCAGTTGTAGGAGACCTTGAGGTTTCCTTGGCTGCCCTGGAGAGCAATGAGACATTTAGTACTCAGATGAGAAGGCCAATCTTGATTGTTACATTGCACTTTTGAGCTATTTGGGCAGTTAGATTACCGGACAATAATCGTGCGCAGTTTACCACCATGTGTCTTTAATAACCCAGACATTTATGCTTAAGGTTTTAGTGTGGATTAGAATATATATTAGCTGAATATTAATGCATTTAATCAATCTTTTTTTTTTTTTTAATTCATGAGGGTTTTTTTTTCCCACCTGTACCATTTAGGGTTTCCATTTTTGTTCACAAACACTATAAGTAAGAAATAACTAAGAGGAATAACTTTATTTTATTGTAATCATCATCATTATCCAATGCCATTTAATTTATAATTAACATCAGTATCAGTACACTGTTCTTGATGCTGTATGAACAAATTTCTTTTAAAAGCCATTTTGTTTTTCTTTCCCTTAAATCATGAACAGAGGCTTCACTCATATTTCTGGTCAGGCATCAAATAAATGTGAAATATTGTCGTAAAGCAAGAAATCCTTTACTTCTACAGAAGAAAAAGCCACAAACATCATCTGATGACAGGAGTGGACACACATATACATTTGCACGCACTCGGCTAACCATACACATGTAAGAAAACGTATATCATACTAAGAATGATGGAACAGAAAGTTATAGAAGAAATACTGTTCACTTTTATTACCTTGTTCAATTGAGTGCAACAAACTTTGAATGAGACCTTATTCAGTGCCATAATCTGTGCTAGGTTTTAGGAGTAAAAAGAGGAATAAAGTATGAACTCTAGCTTTGCAGACCTTAAAGTCCAATGCATACTTAGAAAACTAGAAACATGGTTCACTGCTCAGGAATTGTGCACACAATGTAGGTTGTTGTTATAATTCGTAGTTTTTTTTTTTTTTTTCAAACTAGTGACCTAGTGAAAGTAAACAGAGCACTTTGTTGATAGAGATGAAAGATTTTTTTTCCTTTTATCCTACCACACTTAGAACAATGTGCAAAGAATATACAGTGGGTACTATCTTAGCTATTTCCTACCAAAGAATGGTAACTAGCATTAATCAGTGATGTGATAGCCCTGGTCTGTGTGTATGTGTGTGTGTTTGTGTGTGTGTGTAAGAAAGTGTACATCCAAGCTTTTCTTTTTTTTTTCTTTCTCTCTCTCTCTTTCTTTCTTTCAGAGAGAGTGACAGAGAGCACAAGCAAGGGGGGAGAGGCAGAAGGAGAAGAAGACTCCCCGCTGAGCAGGAACCTGACGTGGGGCTTGATCCCCAGACCCTGGGATCATGACCTGAGCCAAAGGCAAATGCTTAACTGATGGAGCCACCCAGGAGCCCCCAAGCTTCTTCTTCTTCTTCTTCTTTTTAAATTTTATTTGTATTTATTTGACAGAGATCACAAGTAGGCAGAGAAGCAGGTGGGGCGGGGGTGGAGGGAAGCAGGCTCCCCACTGAGCAGAGAGCCCCACGTGGGGCTCTATCCCAGAACCCTGAGATCACAACCTGAGTCAAAGGCAGTGGCTCAACCCACTGAACCACCAAGGTGCCCCTTTTCTTGATGGTCAATTGTGTCAGTTTCCTACTGCAGCTGTAACAAATTACCAGAAATTCAATGGATTCAACACCTTAAGTTTATTATTTTATGGATCTAGAGGCCAGAAGGACTAAAACCAAGGTGTCAACAGGGCTATTTCTCATAAAGGCTATAGGGGAGAAGATGCTTTCTTTTTTTTTTCCAGCTTCTAAGGGAATCCTGTAGGCCATAGCACATGACTACTTCTCATCTTCAAAGGCAATTGTAGCATCTTCAGTTTTTTCTCTCTTGGACTCTTCTTCCATCATCATATTGCCTTCTCTGACTCTGATCCCTCTTTCCACCTCTTATGAGGACCCTTGTAACTGATTATGTCAGGCCCAGATGAATAATCCAAAATAATCTCTCTTGCAATAATTGGCAACCTGTCTTCATTATTACCTCAGTCCTTATTAGGAGAATGAAATGTTTCTGTTTGGAAATGGATCTGAGTCTCTACATATTTCATAACACTAGGTTTAGAATTATTGACTCTTTCCTCCTTGATTCCTAACTCATACCACTTGCAGCATTCAAAAGGAGAGTCAACAGTTACCAAACAGTCAATACTTCCCACACACTGTTCATCACACTTCAACAATATGAACCCATGTAATCCCTAGAACCTCCTGTGAGGAAAGTACTGTGGTTGTTTTCCTTTTATAGATGAGCAAATCCAGATAATTTGGCTCAAAAGATCATACTCCAGACTGCTATAATCCAGCATCTCACTATGTTAAAGTGTTACCATTCAATCAGTTTATGCCCAATTTAAAGTCACTTTGTTTTAATAACAGGAAAGCATATCCATGGGTTAAGCTTATAAATTTAGAGCAATAGCCCACAGTTTGAATACTTGTCAAAAATCATAGAACTTGGACAGAAGACATGAACAGACATTTTTCCAAAGAAGACATATAGATGGCTAACAGACATATGAAAAGATGCTCACTATCATCAGGGAAATGAAAATCAAAATCATGATGAGATACCACCTCACACCTGTCACAGTGGCTAAAATTAACAACACAGGAAACAACAGATGTTGGTGAGGATACAGAGAAAGGGGAATGCTCTTAAACCATTGATGGGAATGTAAACTGGTGCAGCCACTCTGGAAAACAGTATGGAGGTTCTTCAAAAAGTTAAAAATAGAACTACCCTATGACCCAACAATTGCACTACCCAAAGGACACAAAATACTGATTTGAAGGGCACATGCACCACAATGTTTATAGCAGCACTATCAATAATAGCCAAATTATAGAAAAAGCCCAAACATCCATCAGCTGATGAATGGGCAAAGAAGATATGGTGTAAATATACAATGGAATATTATTCAGCCATCAAAAAAGAATGAAATCTTGCATGGATGGAGCTAGAGTGTATCTTGTTAAGTGAAATAAGTTCATTAGAGAAAGGCAGATACCATATGATTTTACCCATATGTGAGATTTAAGAAACAAAACAGATTAACTAGGGGAAGGAAAAACAAAATGGAAAGAGAGGCAAGCAAACCATCAGAGACTCTTAACAACAGAGAACAAACTGAGGGTTGATGGAGGGAGGTCGGCGGGGAATGGGCTAAATGGATGGTGGGTATTAAGGAGGGCACTTGTTGAGATAAGCACTGGGTGTTATATGCAAGTGATGAATCACCAAATCTATACCTGAAATCAATTTTACCATATATGCTAACTAACTAGAATTTAAATAAAAAATTGAATTTTAAAAAATGATGGAACTTGGAATTGGTTGCCAAAATCACACTATTAAGTAGAATTTTCCTTTTTTCTAAACATTTTCTTTAAACTCTACTTATACTTCACAGAATTAGAGTGAAAACGCTTAACTTTGATACTTCTAATGAAGAACAAGAAATCAGGCACATATATTAAACTTCAAATGAACTTAGCTGTTTCTTAGCCATGAATATAATGTTTGCTATCACTTTTGCAAACCACTGTGCTATGATTATATTCTCTTTTGTACACTTCCTTTTATAGTGGACAGAGTAGCATCTCTTTTATCCACACCTCATAAGAAATGACCTTAACCAAAGACTCGCTTGGCAATTTCTTTTTGTAGGAAATTCATTGGCAGAAATTCTGTTAAGTATTACATTGACAAAGTGTAAAACCAAGAAGGAATTTAAGTAAGAGATTGGGAAGCTATCAAAACTTTGGAACGGGGATAAAAAGACAACTTGGCAAAACTGTACACTGCTTTAGACATTCAGCATTTGTGGGTTTTGAGGGATTTATTGATGGTATAAAAGCCTTCTTCATATTAAAGAAATTAAATTTATTTGAGTATAAATAAATTTTAATAAGTATCATATATTATATATATTTATATATGATATATGTATAAAATAAGAATAAATACAAGGGACTATATGAGAAGAGGAGCCACCTGCTAATCCAAAACACAGGTGGGAAAGAAGATGGTAACTTTAAATGAGTGACAAGAACTAAAGATTCATGTCACGTGGACTGATAGGAACGAAAGAATTGTCATGGTATGAAATTTTCTTTTCAGTTCTCATTCATAAGTGGATTTGGTGACATCAAAGATGGCAATTATGAAAAATAAAAATAAGTAAGGCCTTATTTTTTTCTGTTTGTGAAATGTGAGGTAAATTATTAAAAAGTTTTAATTTTTAAAAACTTCAATTTTAACATAAAAATAATATGTTAAAATAAAATAAAACCTTGGAACATTAATCTATTACAAATATATTTGGAGTTAGGAGCACCAACTGGAAAATAATTATACATCATTGTGCAAACATTTATTTGTGATCAAGAATCATTAAAATAGATACTAAAAAAGTAGATGAATCCACTATCATAGTTGGAGACTTCAACATGCCTCTATCATAAATGGACGTATCTAGCAGGCAGAAAATCAGTAAGGACATAGTTGAGCTCAACAATAGTACCCATCACCTGGATATAATGGACATCTATAGACAACTTCATCCAGCAACAGCAAAATGTTCATTCTTCTCAAGCTCATATGGAACACTCACCAGGATAGAGCACATTTTGGTCCATAAAATATATAGTAGTGAATCCAAACAAATAAAAATCATACAATGTTTGCTCCCAGACCACTGTGGAATTAAACTTTGAATCAATAACAAAAGATAACTGGAAAATTCCCAGATTCCTAAAGATTAAAGAACACTTTATTAAATAACACATGGGCCAGAGAATAGATTTCAAGATAAGTTTAAAAATATTTTGAACTAAATGAAAACAACACAACTTAAAAAAAAATTGTGAGATACAGGAGACTGGAGGGTCCTTGACTGAGGCCAAAAGTGGATCAAGGTGGTGGGACTTGCACCAGGGATGTACCTCTCTAGCCAGTCCAGGTGGGTGCTCACTCTCACTCTCCTCTCCCTGTCCCCATAGGGAAGACAGCGCTGATCCAAAAGGCAAAACTGACTGACCAGACTGAGCACCAGGATGATATGGCCAAGCGCATGAAGGCTGTGATGGAGTGGGCCGCTGAGCTGTCCAACAAGGAGAGAAACCTGCTGTAGGGGCCTACTAGAACATGATAGTGGACCACAGGTCCTCTTGGAGGGTCATCTGGAGCAGTGAGCAGAAAACCTCTAATAAGAAGTTGCAACTGATTAAGGACTTTCAGTAGAAAGTGGAGTCTGAACTAAGGTCCATCTGCACCATGGTGCTGTAATTGTTGGATAACTATTTAATAGCCAATGCAACTAATCCAGAGAGTAAGTTCTTACATCTGAAAATGAAGGGAGATTACTTCCAGTACCTCATTGAAGTTGCATGTGGTGATGGTACAAAACAAACTATAGATAATTCCCAAGGAAATCACCAAGAGACTTTTGATATAAGCAAGAAAGAGATGCAACCCACACACTCCATCTGCCTGGACTGGTACTTTTAACTTCTCCGTATTTTACTATGAGATCCTTAATTACCCATATCTTGCCTGCACACTGGCTAAAACAGCTTTTGATGAGCCCATTGCACAACTTGATCTACTGAACGAAGACTTATACAAAGACAACACCTTCACAATACAGTTACTTAGACCTCAGACAGTGCAGGAGAAGAAAATGATGCTGGGAAAGGGACAGAAAACTAAATGCATACAGGGTATCAACCTTCTTCTCTTCAAGAAACCTTTTTACTCATCTTCATTCCTTATTCTATTTGGATTTCTTACAGCAAAGAAGCCCATTCACATGGATGGAATCAACTGTTTATAGTCTTTTCATACTGCAGCTTTGGGAAAACTCCATTACTTGATTTGTGCTTGTCTTGGCCTTCCTAGTGTGTGGTTACTGCTGTAGTAAAGTATTGATACCTTCATTCCATATAAACATAAGTAACTTCCAAACACTTATGTAAAGGACTAAAAACATACCCAGTTTTTAAGTAATCTGAACCAGTTTGGCAAGTGTCTGTGTTTTGTATTATGGTAAAGATATGAAAATGTAGCTCATTACGATTTAAAAGGTATTCTACATAATTCTTAATTTCTACATTCTCTCCCATACTCTTCTTCAGGGATTTCCTTTCAGTAAGAAACTTCCCCATGCTCTTACAGTATTCCTTTTGGTTAGGAAGCTAGAAGTATTAGATTGAATGGAAAAGCATTTGGCATTTCTGTGCTAGGGGTCACAAGCTGAAATACCTCCCATATCATATACGGTGGAGGTCTTGTGTATCTGTGACAACAGGAATTTTCCTTATCCATTCTTCATTTGTTGCTGCTTAAGTTGACAACTTACTTTTCCAATAAAAATTCACTTACACCCCACCCCCCAAAAAGAAAAAAAATTGTGGGATGCAGTGAAAACAATGCTTAGAGGAAAATTGATATCATTGAATGTCTATATTAGAAAAAAAATAAAACCAATAATCCACGTTTATACTTTAAGAAAATAGTAAAACAAATTAAATTCAAAGTAAGGAGAAAAAAAGAAATAATAATAATCAGCACAGAAATCAATAAAATTGAAAACAGGTTATCAATAGAGAAAACCAATGAAACCAAAAGGTATTTCTTGGCAAAGATCAATAATATCAATAAACATTTAGCCAGAATAAGTAAGAAAAGAAGAGAGGGGACACAAATTACTAATATCAAAAGTGTATCAATTCCTTGAGAGATACAATTTGTCAAAATTTATATGAAAAGAAATAAATAATCTGAATCCACTTATATCTGTTAAAGAAACGGAATAAATAATTAAAACCTTCCAAACTAGAGAGCACCAAAGCCGTATGGGTTCATTAGTAAATTCTACCAAACATTTAAGAATAATAGTATATCAATTCTCTATGATCTCTTTCAGAAAATGGAGGGAATGCTTCCTAATTTATTCTGAGCCCAACACTACCCTAATGCCAAAACCAGACCAAGCCATTATGAGAAAAGAAAAGTACACCTCAATATTTCTCTTGACCACAGATATAAAATTTTAAAATAAAATACGAGCAAATCTAATAATGTATGAAAAAATTATATACCATGTAGGGTTTATCCCAGGTATGCAAGGCTAGTTCAGCATTCAAAAATCAACTAATGTGATTCATCATATCAACAGGCTAAAAGAGAAAAATCACATGACCACAGCAACAAATCTAGAAAAAAACATTTAACAAAATCTAATAGCCATTCATGATTAAAAACTCTCAGTCTGCTAGGAATAGAGGGGGACTACTTCAACTTGATAAAAGATATTTACAGGGGCATCTGGGTGGTGCATTCGGTTAAGCATCCAGCTCTTGGTTTTGGCTCAGCTCATGATCTCAGGGTTATGAGACTGAACCCTGTATTGGGCTCCTCACTCAGTGTGGAGTCTGCTTGAGATTCTCTCTCACTCTAACCTAACCTAACCTCCTGCTTGTGCTCTTTCTCTAAAATACATAAATAAATCTTTTAAAAAAGAATATTTACAAAAAAGCTGCAGCTAACATCATACATAATAGTGACAAACGCAGTTTTCCCCATTAAGATCAAGTACTGGATAAGGATGTGGTCTCCTACCACTCCCTTTAACATCACATTGGAAGTTCTGACTAATACAATAAGACAAGAAAAACAAAAGAAAGGTATACAGATTAGGAAAAAAAATCAAACTATCTGCAATTACAGATGACATGATTGTCTATGTAAAAAATCCAAAAGAATTGACAGAAAAACTTCTGGAACTAATAATCAATTATAGCAAGTTTGGAGGGTACAAGGTTAACATACAGAAGTCACTTGCTTTTCTATACATCAGCAATGAACAAGTGTAATTTGAACTAAAAAACAGAATACCACTTACATTAGCATCCTCTCAAATGGACTATTTAGATATAAGTTAACAAAATATGTACATGATCTGTATGAGGGAAGGTATAAAACTCTGATAAGTGAAATATAAGAATAAATAAATGTAGAAATATTCTATGTTCATGGATAGGAAGACTTGATATTATCAAGATGTCAGTTTTTCCAAATTTGATCTATAAATTCAATGCAATCCCAGTCAAAATACCCAGCAAGTAATTTTTTGGATACCAATAAACTGATTCCAAAGTTTATATGGAGATACAAAAGACCCAGAAGAGCTAGCCCATATTGAAGGAGAACATATTGGACAGTTAATACTACCTGACTTCATGATTTACTATAAAGTTATCATAATCAAGACAAGGTGATATTGGCCAAAGAATAGACAAATAAGCCAATAAAACAGAGTAAAGAGCCCAGAAATTGACTAATATGTATACCCAACTGATCTTTGTTATAAGAGCAAAGGCAATACAATGGCGCAAAGATAGTCTTTTCAATAAATGCTTCTGGAACAATTAGACATCCACATACAAAAAAGGAATTTAGATACAGACTTTACACCCTTTACAAAAATTAACTCAAAATAGATCATGAACCTAAACGCACAACGCCAACCTAAAATTTTTGAGAAGATAAAAAACCTAGAAGACCTTGGGTGCAGTGATAACTCTTTAGATACAACACTAGGGGCAATAATCCAGAAAAGAAATAATGGATAAGCCAGACTTTGTTAAATTTAAAACTTCTGCTCTTCAAAAGATGGTATCACGAGAATGATAAAACAAGTGACAGACTGGAAAAAAAAATATTTGCAAAAGACACAGGTCATAAAAGATGGTTACCAAAACCATACAAAGAACTCTTAAACTCAACAACAAGGAAACAAAGGACCCTATTAATACCCAGACCAAAGCCTTTAATAGACTCTTCACCAAAGAAGATACACAGATGGCAAGTACGCATATGGAAAGGTGCACCATGTAATTTGTGGGAAATGTATGTTAAAACAAGGAGATACCACTACCTACGTATTAAAACGGCCAAAATCTGGAGCACTGGCCATACCAAACACTGGTGAGGATGTAAGGCAGCAGGAATTCACATTCAGGGTTGGTAAAAATGCAAAATAGTACAGTTTGGAAGACACTTTGTCAGTTTTTACAAAATTAAGCATACTCGTACCCTATGATCCAACAGTTGCATTCCTTGGTGTTTACCTAAAGAGAGTTGAAAACTTATTATCTACACAAATACCTGCACATGGATGTTCATAATTGCCAATACTTGGAAGCAACCAAGATGTCCTTTAGTAAACTAATGAATGCATCATCTGTTGTACATTCAGACAATGGATATCATTCAGTGATAAAGATAAATAAGCTATCAAGACATGAAAACATATGAAGGGAACTTAAATGCGTATTACTGAGTGAAAGAAGCCAATTTGAAAGACCATGTATTGTACAATTCCAGATATATAATACTCTGGAGAAGGCAAAACTATGGATACAGTAAAAAGATCAGCAGTTGCCAGAGATTGGTGGGTGGGGATGGATGAACAGATAGAGCACAGAGGATTTTTAGGGCAGTGAAAACACCTTGTGTGACACCATAATGATGAATATATGTCATTACACATTTCTCTAAACCTACATATTCAGTGCGGGAAATCAAGAGTGAAATGTAGTGTGAACTGTGGTCTTTGGGTTATTATGATGTGTCCATGTAAGTTCATCAGTTGTAACAAATGTACCACCATGTGAGGGATGTTGATAATGAAGGAGCTAAGTATCTGGGGGGTGAGGAATATGTGAGATATCTCTGGGCCTTCCCCTCAATTTTGCTTTGAACTTAAAGCTGCCCTAAAAAAATTAAGTCTTAAGAGAAAATACTGTATTTTGACACAAAGCACATTATTTTCCCCCTCTGAGGTTGTGAATAAGAGTTCAAAGAACTGTATATTTAGGAATTAAATACAGCCATAATTGCCTCTGGCAGGGGTGTGAAGCAAATCATACTGTTTCTTGTATAGGAGAAATCAACCTCCTGACTTAAGCTTCAGTTTCCAGCTTTGTGTAAGAAATTGGTGAGAAAAACATTTATGGCATCCTCCACAAGGTTTAGGTATGTTGAATACTTAATAACCCAGACATAAGTGTTACATAGCCTATGAAGGAAATTGTAAGAAAACATTCATCTGAATTCCATCCCTAGTGTCTTTTGCTTAGCACTTACCACCAGCTGATTATATTTGATTCACTACCAACTGAGAAATAGATACTAAGGTATTAAAGGAACAAATTAGTAGTCTAATTATAGAGATTGTTTTGGCAAGTTTTGTTTTTGTTTTGTTTATTTGGTTTTGTTTTTGGGAAATTGAGTTGCATTTGATGGCCAGGAAATAAATTATTCATCTAATTTAATATGTCCTTACATATCTAGGACAGCTAAATATTTTGCAAAATGAATAGCTAGAGATGAGCAAGTTCATTTCCAAATCATTCCTAAGTTAACATGTGTTATATTTAAGAGAAGAACTGAACTTAAAATGATTATTTTAGGAATTGAAAGATAATTAGGTTGAAGATACTTCTTTCTAATATGCAACTTTTTCAGCTATCAAGTAATTATTAAATACAGATTAAGTAGTTATTAGCCTCAGTTTAAATATGTATATATGTATACATATATATACTTATATAAGAAAATATTGTAGTGTTACTAATGACTTTAAATAGTAAAATGAAAACAAGCCATATTTCTTTCCCTACCCCTGCCCCTACACTTGGCTTATTGTCACTGAAAGGCTTGTGAAATAATAATAGTAAATTATTAAAGGGAATTTCCTAAATTAAGACCACCATATTTTGGCTACTGCAACTTTATTTTATTTCATAGAAGAGACTCATCATATAAAATTATTTATATAATTATTATGTAAAAATTATTACATAAAAAGAGCTAGACTGGGTGAACACAGGTTTATGGCACAGTGAGTGCAGCAGCATCTAGATAAGGGCTCTGATTCACCTTGACGTTTCAGGGACAGAGGTTGGCATTTGGGCTCTGCAATTTCCTAGCTGTGCAACACTAGGTTATGTGTTAAAACTCTTTGATTCTTCTTTTGTCCTTTGTAAAGTTCTAACAAAATACATTCTCTTTAAGGATGTTGGGTGGTTTTTAATTAGCTAATGTCTATTAAATGCTGGGAAGCACTCAAATAATGATATTCCTGGCCTTAGATGCTGAAGCATGTTTCCATATCCATTGTCCATGCATGAAAGTGCAGTTGCTGATAACATTTTTTAAAAAATGAAAGAGAATATGATATTTTTATTGTCTTAAATCGTGCAAGTCCCTATATCTGAAGACAGTGACAAATTTCTTATTTCAGAATTTTGTTTTCACTACAGGTTTCTGCTGGAACACTGATATTTTAAATTGGATTTCCTTTATTTAATCTTTTCGTTGGCAGCAGCAAAATATACTTGAATTTCCCTGTTGAGCATAATGTACACTTGCTCTGCCATTTACTTGCCTAGAAAAGACATTAAAGTACTTTTGCTTAGCAAATGTTATATTGTTGGATTGATGCAACCCTACAGATACACTATAAAGCATAATTTAATATCAGAATGCAATAATACCTACTCCAGTTCATCACCATGTGGCTGTTTCTACACAAAGCCTCTTAACATGCTTTGGAAATCAGCAGACATTACTAATGATCATAAACAACACACTAGGCATTTGTGACAACTGACTTCTACCTATTCTGAATAAGTTGTCTTCATTTTAGAACTTCTTCAAATACAACCTTCTGTTGGAAGCCCCTATGGCTCTTTGAATTTGAGGATAATACCTCACAATTTATAATATCTGGATCAATAAGTTCTGGTAATCAGTGTCCATATGACAACTCTCGACTCAAAAGAGAAGACATGTGTCTTTTATTTTTTTTAAGATTTTATTTATTTATTTTTCAGAGAGAGAGAACACAAGCAGGGGGAGTGACAGGCAGAGTGTCAGGCAGAGCAGGTGCTAGGCAGAGGGAGAGGGAGAGGCAGACTCCCCGCTGATCAGGGAGCCTGATGTGGGACTCCATTCCAGGATCCTAGGATCATGACCAGAGCTGAAGGCAGATGCTTAACTGACTGAGCCACCCAGGTGCCCCAAGATATGTGTCTTTTAAAATTATTCTCATTTGGGGCACCTGGGTGGCTCAGTTGGTTAAGCCTCTGCCTTCTATTTGGGTCATGGTCTCAGGGTCCTGGGATCAAGCCCCACATCAGGCTCTCTGCTCAGCAGGGAGCCTGCTCCCCCTCCCTCCCTGTCTCTCTGCCTACTTATGATCTCTCCCTCTCTGTCAAATAAATAAACAAAATTTAATAAAAAAATTATTCTCATTTTAGTATTCTTATGTATTTATAAAGTAAAAGTAGTCTTTTTCATGTAATAGCATGTCCTCTACTCTACAAATTCTAAATGCTTTGTTATTATTTTAAATTCCATAGCAAAACACTTGATTTAAGCATATTTTAAAATGATATGTATAACTTTCCAAGGACTTTGAGAGTTTGGAGGGAAATTTTAAAATTGAATTCTACATATACTCTTGCTGAAAATCTTAAGAGACCTGAATGATAACAATCTGAAGACAGACCAAAATCTTTGTCTAATGTTTAAATCTTGTTGTTTCCGTAACTCTCAGAATAGATTTTCCATACTTTAGTCATAGCAGACCTGCCATCCTGAAAGAAGTAAATAGGCACCTGGGTGGTTCAGTTGGTTAAGCCTCCAACTCTTGGAGGCTTGATTTCAACTCAGGTCATGATGTCAGGGTCATGAGTTTGAGTCCTGCATGGGGCTCTATGTTTAGCCTGAAGTCTCCTTAAGATTCTCTCCCTCCCTCTCTGCTCTTTCCCCCCTCCCTGACTCATGTTCACACATACTATCTAAAAAGAGAGAGAGAGAATACCAGAAAAAGCTAAAAATTGTATGTTTATTTATTTATTTTTTTTTAAGATTTTATTTATTTGACAGACAGAGATCACAAGTAGGCAGAGAGGCCGGCAGAGAGAGAGGAAGGGAAGCAGGCTCCCTGCTGAGCAGAGAGCCCGATGCAGGGCTCGAACCCAGGATCCTGAGATCATGACCTGAGCCGAAGGCAGAGGCTTTAACCCACTGAGACACCCAGGCGCCCCAAATTGTATGTTTATTAACATTGTTTTATGTTTTTGTTTAGTCATATTTCAAATTCTTTAGTTTCAAGTTTGATTTTTTAAAAAATCCAGCTGTTCTTTGTGCCCCAAGAATTTGTTTGCAGTAGAATATAATGATTTTATCCATTAATAGCCTTTTCATTAGCTATGTAAGTAATTATAAGCATGAATGTATCTGTCAGAACCTATGTCTCATTGCTAACCTATAATCTAGTTAACAGAGGATCTCCCTAACTCCTATCACGAGGGGAAGATCAATCCAGCCACAAAGAAGGTAATCTCACATCCATATGCATAGATTTGTTCCTCTCAGAAACAGATGCTTTCCCTAGAAACTTGCTAGCTCAGAATTTGGTGCATGCTCCTTCCTCCTTGGAAGTAATTAAAAGAATCTTACTATAAAAATTTCCAGGAAGCCTTAAGAGTCAATAATACTTTATCTGTGACATTGTCTTCTGTTAGTGTGCTTTGTAGATTATTTTATTCAATGAGGGGAAGGAGTTAAGTATGTTTATTACCCAACAGTAATTCCTATATTGGACTTCTGTCTCTAAAACCTATCCCCAAAATTTCCCATGTTAGTCATTCCAATAGCACTGCTAGGTGTCATGTACAGGATGGGAATACACAAGGGTGTGGTTTGCTCCTGTTGACTCCAAATGGTTTTGAATCAATTTTACATAGGATAATAGACATTTCCTTCAAAGATTTCAACTTTCTCCCACAGGTTTAGGATTTATATAGATTACTTTACATAAATCGTTTCCTTTGTTGGAAATGAGAAAGGTAAGTGAACAGGAAGTGTGCAGTTTGGAAGAAAAAAAGGTGAAACATGCTCCAGGGTAACAGTATAAAAGGGAGGAAACAGACATTCTAATTTTGTCTATTATGAAGAAAAAGAACACACTGATATTTTATTCCCTGGCATTCTATTGTCCAGGAATTTCTACTAGCCAATTTAATCGTGTAGCTATAGAAGGCAGCGAGCCAGGTAAGGACTGGTTTCCTAAAATCCCTGACCTTAGAGAATATGCTCTTTTTAACTGACAAAGCTGTAGTATTGATTAAAGCACATGTAATTCTGAAAGGACACAAATGCTTATAAAAGTAATTATACCTTACTTATAATTTTGGAATCACACTTTTTAAATGTTTTATATATTTATTTGAGAGAGAGAGAGCATGAATGGTGGGGGAGGAGCTGAGGGAGAAGGAGAGAGAGAATCTCAAGCAGACTTCCCACTGAGCAGGGAGCCCAATGTGGGGCTCAATCCCAGGACTCTGAGATTGTGACCTGAGCCAAAGATAGATGCTTAACTGACTGAGCCACCCAGGTGTTCCTGAATCATATTTAAATCCTATCATTACACTTTACCTCTGTTTTTGATAACTAGGCCAGTGCTCACATTACGTCACAAATCCAGCTCATTATAATCATTGTTAGCAATTTTGCTAACATATTATTTTATCATTATTTCTTATGGATATATAATATAAAACTATATATTATTTACATATAATTAACATTGTTGGTTTTTTGTTTTGCAATTTTTCCAGTAACCTGCCTCCGACCTTTTCCTATATGGATCATCTTAACTTTATACAAGAGGATTTGACTTTAGTGCAGCTTTCCCATATGAGTCATGTAGTTTCAGAATCGTAAGATCCCAGGAATAGAATGAAATTTAGTGGTCACCTCATTCAATCAACTATTTTGGGAGAAGAGGGGTAGAAGGGAGAGTATAAATCTTGACTAAATGACCAGACACAAGTGCCTATTGGGATTTAACACCTGAATGGAGTCAGAAAATAATTAAGCTACTTGACAATTTATACTTAACAACTAGTCAAGTAATTTAACCCTAAATGCAGTGGAAATCAATATGTAAGATGATAAATATTAGCACCTGATATATAATCATCATCGGCTATATGTTGTAAGTTACAGAAAAATAATATGGATA
Source organism: Enhydra lutris kenyoni (assembly GCF_002288905.1). Classification (NCBI taxonomy): domain Eukaryota; kingdom Metazoa; phylum Chordata; class Mammalia; order Carnivora; family Mustelidae; genus Enhydra; species Enhydra lutris. The sequence continues at coordinate 1,277,662 of NW_019154147.1, forward strand.
TCACCCTTGGCCTCAAGTCAACTTTGGCATTTGAAGCTATTAGGGAAAGAGCTTACAGTGGGTGAGCAGTGACAACAAATGGGATAAGACTTCATAAGGAAAATCTTAGTGGTATAAGATCTTATGGGGGAAAAAAAGACATAACCTGGATTTTCAAGTATTAGAAAAATTTAATAGATAAATATGGTGAGAAGAGGTAATTTTTATAGTCAAATGAACAGAATAAGTTTTATATACATAAAGTGAAGTAGTTTCATTCATAGTACATTACACAAAACAGAGTAAGACTGTTATCTGTATATTAAGAGTAATAAAAAGTAATATTTATTAAAAAATACACAATGTGAAACTGTCACATATTCTTAAGCAGGGATCTGGCCCAGTAAGAAGAATGCTTTAGGAAAGTATGCCTAAGTGAGAAGTTTAAAGATATGTGATTTCAGGATACTGAAGATAAGAAGAGCCAATAAGACACCATCAACTGATTTGGACATATGATAACAAAGACCAGAATACATGATGGACATGAGTATGGAGAAGAAGAATGGAATATAAAATTTCAAAGAAACAAATATAAGACCTTGAAATAATACATCTAGAGACAATCGTATGAATTCTGAATTGAAATGAGAGGGTGAATGTTTTTCTCTTGGGATCAAGGTAGTTTCCAAACAGCTGAAAACATTGTATGCTCATGATAATGTTAGGACCAAAATGCTCTTGAGAGTCCACTGAGTTTGATTTGTGAGATTAAGAGTCACTTATGGTTTGTCTCCCTCCCAATCCCATCTTGTTTCATTTATTCTTAACCCTCAGTTTGTTTTGTGAGATTAAGAGTCACTTATGGTTGAGAGTCCACTGAGTTTGAGATGATGGTAGATATTTCCAGTGGACCTAGTATACAGATAAGAGATCATGAGGGATACCTAAATTTGGGAGACACTCAAACAGAGGTGATAATTAAGGTCCAGTAGGTAGTTGAAGTAGATACATTTTTATGTGCCTATTCATGTTTGGATGTTGGTGCCCAGCTTCCTTTCTGCTCCTCTGATGTATTTTACACAGTGCTCCATTTTGACATTCTCCACCCAGCCTCTACACTAGGCTAGTCAGAAATCTATCACAGCAGAGTTGAAGAGACACCGTGGTGCTCCTGGCTTCATTTTCGAATCCACCATGTCTCCCTTCAACTATAAAAACTTACTCTTGGGGGGAAATACCAAGATCCAGCATATCATGTGCACCTTATTACAAGTCTTATCTCATATATTCCCTCAATCATGAATATTTAGATTTTAAGCCTTATCTCTATTAGTATATTTAAAGATTTTTGTCCTCTGGTAAAATCATTTCAAACATTTTCGAACAGCTAAGTTTAGCCTAGGAGGTATACCTCTGAAATCACACTGGTAGACAGCCTATGTTTAACTCTGGGCCCATGATAAATGACTCCTACAGAGCTAACCGTGAGGTAGCAAGGCAATGACTATCTTCTGAATTATTGAATATTTAATAAGCTCTGTTTAATGCATTTTAAGTATATGGCTATGCATTCTGCATCTTTAAAAATGTTATCTTAAAAAATTAAAAACCAAGTAATTGACCAGAAAAATCTTACTCTGTTTTTATGCCACCATATTTGCTATAATCCTTTCAAAGTTTTGATACCTATAAAGATTCAGGGATAAAGAGCAACCACGTGTCCAAATTTTAATACACAGAACTGTTTATTCTTGTCACTGATATGTCAACTCTCAATTCCACTTACTTAAATTGTATTTTAGTCCTCACAGCCAATCTTATTAAGACACTCTTCCCCATGAAGCCTGATGTCATAAAGAAAAAAATCAAAAAAGCATTATAGTGATATTTTGAATTGGTATAATTTCAAAAATTGACTTCTGTTAGCATACAAATGGTCACTACTGAAAAAATATAAATATTTTCTGTTTTGGTTAATTCTGTTAGATTCAACCCTAAGGAATTTCTGTTTGCCTATTCATAATGTCACCATAAGAACTTAAGAAACTTTGTTTTTCCTGATCATTAGTTGTGGGAATAAACATAGATGCTATATATTTTTTAATTAAGCAATTATTTTTTTTAAATTTTTCATTGAACATCATTCCAATTGATGCATGTAGAAGTTCCTCTAAATAAATTGAAATGACTCTAAAGGATGCCTGAGGCATGTGTAATCTGCAAACAAACCAACAGTTATATTATAATGCAAGCATATGGTAGCTATATTGCTTCTAAAATTATGATGTAATTTCATTACTTTCACACCAATTATACTGGCACTAACCAAGCTCAGTGTAGAATGACAATCAAAGACTCTAACCAATTTACTGACAGGCTATGCCTGGAGAAGTACAAAACAATATTGAATACTAGTTTTATTTGCTACTGATATTTATTTATAGAAAGTGGCAGCTATAATTAATGTAGTCAGAGTTCATAACATGTAAATGGGCTGCTAAAACACAGCGAAACTGGATATATTTTAAAAATTGCAGCCAAGTTGCCTCATAGAGGCAGAGTTGTATTGTGCATTCAACTCTAAAATGGCACCCCATGGAGGTTTCAGAATCCTTTTTGAATTGCCATTGCTTCTTTGTACTTTCAGGATTGTCCAGCTGGAATCCAGAGGCAGTGGCACTACTTGCTCTGCCAATAGATTCAGCCATAGTTTAATGATAAGAGAAGTTTAACAAGATTTTTTCAATACATATGAATCTAGGCACCCTACATTTTTTTTTCCCTTATATAGCAAACCAAACTATGTATTTAAAGGACTGTTACCCCACCTAAGAAAGAAACAGAGGACTATGGAGTCGTGAAAGAATACACTAATGATACTAAATAATTCACCAATTATTTACTGCAGTTCCTTATGTAGAAAGACTATGGAAATAGCTGTGAATTTCAAGAACTCAGAATGGGTTCTACGATGCAAGGTAGAGACTACAGAATATTCTGCAGCCACCAGTCTGTGCAGCAAGACAGATAACGATTCAAATCTTGAGTTGCCCATCCATCAGGTGTGTAGATAAAGCCAAATCCTTTAGCCTTCATGGTCCTAAGCTTGCTTCTCTGCCAAAAGGATATATACCTAATAGGTCATAGGGTTTTCGTCTGGATTGAATATGATATTTATAAATCATCTAGATCAGGGCTTGGCACATGGTGTTCAAAAAGTAATGCTTTTGGTGCTGTTAGTTTTATCAATGCTATTATTATAATGACATAAATGTTTTGAAGCATCTTAACACAAAGCCGAAGGCATATAAAGGGGGCTCAACCATGAAGAATGGAAAGGATTTTATCATACAGAAAAGAGTACAAATTGGGCAGCAAAATGAAGAACAATTAGAATAAGCAGAGTCATGAAGACGTGAGTTTGCATATACTCTGGTTTTCCTACACAGGTGTGATCATATGACTTGCTTTTCCAATAGAGTGGGAGCATGACATACGCATCACTTCTGAAGGAAAGCATACAAGAGCCTGTCCAACATGTTCCGTTTTCCTTTCTCCCAGCCATTTTCTGCAGGTACTGTCAGCCCTCATCCCTGAGTGAGGAGGGCAGAGAGTAGGGTTCTCAGTCAACTTGTAATGATCATAAAATAAACCTTTGTTAAGTCACCGTTAATGCTGTTTCAAGTCAGTAATACAGCCTATGTCCATCCGTGGCATATTTGGGGAGTAAATGTGGTTAGAATATAAAGAGATTAGCAAAAACCTGGGAATGAAATGTCAATGACCATAAAGGGCCTGGAAGGTTATTATGAAGAGTATGGACTTTGTTCTAAGCAACATTAAAACATCAGATTTACTCTATGCATTTTTAATTCAGATAGTTGACATAGACATAAAATACGGCATGTGGCAGGTAAAAACTGGAGGCAGAAAGAAGCTCTCACAGTAGACAGTAACCAAAGAAACAGGAATATGAAGAGAAATAGGAGGGGGAAATTAAAAGCTTTCAAAGTATCAGTGAACTACATTAAGTAAATTTATAGGATACAAGAGAGCTGAGAAACAACAAAAAAATGTGTATAACATCTTACTCTGTTAACAAAATGTTAACAAAATGTGTTGCACTAGGTAACACAAAGAAAATCATTAACTGAATTTATGTGATTTCAAAAAGCCTAACCTTTGGGAATGTAGGGATACTTACACAAATCATCTTGTGTGTAGACAATAGGACATATTTAGGGAAGTTATTAGTGCTACTTTAAGAGACACATGTACTTCATGAATAAATATCATAAATAGTCATGTAAAAATTTTAAATTAGTATCATTTTTGAACTATTTGTAGTGAAATAAACAGGAAAACTAGACCAAACAGAAGTGAGAGTAAATAATTATGAAGGTCTCCATCATGGGTTCTGTGCCTAATGATTCCTATAATTTCATTTAGAAACTATTTTCAGTGAGATATTAAATCAAAATTTGTTATATGTGTGCAATGCATTTATTTTTGAAGATGCCCAATTAACAAATATAATTTCTTTTCTGGAATATATTAGCATGCTTGCATAAACAATTTAAATAGCAACGTATTCTTTTGTATAATACTAATTGGATGGTAACAAAATGTACTTAATCAGAAAATAAATAAATAAAATAAAATAAAATATTATAAGTCCTTGTTAAAATTCATCGTTGGAGTATTGGTTGGTCTCTCCTACTAGACGTTGAGCTTACTGATATCAGGGGCAATATGATTTTTCTTCTTTGAAATTTCAGCTTCTAGTAAGTACTCAATTAATTCTTGCTGGTTATAGGAACTGAGGCAGTGATACTTTCTGATGCAAAACATTCAAAGATGTTTTTATATGTCTACTATAAATCTCCTGAGAAACAATTTTATGGTAATTCAGAGCACTACACATAAAAAGAATGACAAACAATGAATGTTCCTAGAAATACTGATAGCTTCAGAATGTAATTATGTTAAAAAACACTGGTATAAATGCTTTAGAAAAGAGCTTCAAATTGTTGGGCTATTAATATGTAGTAATTTTATTTTCCCCAATAATTGCCACCGACTGCTTGTGGTTACTCCCTCTCACTCTGAATAGCAGACTTTATTAGTAGTAAACACAGCAGTCTGACTCCCTAACTTTTCATTCTTTTTTTGCTTGTTTACTAGAACAGTATAATTCTATTTTTAAAACAGCTCGGTTGCTTTGAGTTCATCACTCTAACACTTGAATCATATCAGACTTGTGATTTCAATATCTTGCACCTGAGGAAGAGCTTCTTCTGTTCTGAGACATAACTCTTTTTCCTGTGTTAGCATCATCTGAAATCATTGTCTATTTGTTTGACCTTTTTTAAAAACTCCAATATTCCTTATGACAAGGGACTCTCTGTACCACTGGTGTTTCTGTGACTATATTTATTGATGAAAACTCACTCAGGAACATCATACTTTGATTCCAGACAAGACTGCAGCCTCCGATCTTACCCACTTTCCATAATCACCAAATTCATGTACAATGAGTTCCATATCATTTGGAAACTGGAAAATTGAGGTGGTAGCACTGGATTCCTTTTTGTCTTTCCTTCTCAATGTGTGTTTGCATTAGTCTGCTTTGGCTGCCATACAAGTAGCATAGAGTCAGTGACTTAAACAACAGGAATGTATTTTCTCACAGTTCTGGAGCTGAAAGTCTGAGACCTGGGTGCAAGCACGGTTAGGTTCTGGTGAGAGCGTTCATCCTGGCTTGCAGATGACTACCTTCTCCTGTGTCCTCAGATGGTGGGGGAAGAGAGAGACAGATCAAGCAAGAGAGAGAGAGAGCTCTTTGGTGCCTCTTCTTATAAGGGCACTAATTCCAGTGAAGCCTACCCTCATGACCTCATCTAAATTTAATTAAGTCCCCAAAGGACCCATCTCTAAATCCCATTACATTGAAGGTTAGGGCTTCTACAACATATACATTTGGGGGGGGGGCATAATTCAGTCTATAGCACTGTGCCAATAGCAGCTTTGGCACCCTAGCAATATCCAATCAGTCAATAATTCTTGCTATAATTACTTCCTGATTTTATGACCAATTTGTTTTCTTATGGGCCCTGTACCATTATGTGGAGGAGATGTACCACTTTTCCTTCTACAGCAGGGATGTGAGGGGAAAGGGCATTCTCTTTTCAAAAACACTGAATTTACTTAAAATGTGATTATGTTCTGTCTTCTCCCCAGTCATCCTCTTGTGTTGCCTGGGGAGTGTGGTGAGCTGGGGCAGTGTTAGTCCCTTGATTGGACTGTCCTCTCAGCAAGCACTGGTTACTTTTAGAACTTGGACTGTGGTGTTCCTCATGTTTCCTGTGTCCAGCTATGACTTCAGCCAGGAGTGATTCTTAAAAAAGAGGATCCCACTTAGAATTTAACATGTCCCCTCCTGAATTTGAGCTACATGACATTGCTAATATTTGATACAAAAATGACAATGCTATGCAGTGTAACACAGTCCACTGGTGCCCATCAAGATTATAATCTGTTCATGTTCTGAACTTCGGGGACCAGGTAGAGAGAGGTTATCTTCAGAATATTTTTCTTGTTTGGTGACTGGAGGTACAATGCTATTGCTGTTCACGGTAATACACTGATCTCCTCCCCTACCCTGGTCTCTAATGAAGTGGGGAGCAGCAATTTGCCATAGTTTGACTGTAGCAGATTTGCTACATGTGACAAGTGACAAACATATTGGAAATTCTCCATTAGAACAACACTGCCTCTGTGCTCCAAATTTATATCCTAAGACAGTGCCACCATCAATAGGAAGTGGTATAATAATAAAACTACTGCATTCTATCTGTCCATTTAAATCGTATCAACTTTAACTCAGTTTGACTTAAAGACTTTCCCATACCCAAGGCACAACCTACTTTCTAAGTTATTCCCAGATGCCACTTTTAGTTGCAATGTGAGTGAATCAAACATACTAGTGTCCCTTTGGAGCGTGCTGCCCTCACTTCATTGGCATGCACCTTGAGGGCATCTCTCTCACAAGGCAGAAAACAGGCCAGTTTGACCACTAAAATGGTTTCCAATTATAGTATCGCTGGGATTATCCTCTTTCTAATCACTCATTCATAAGTGACTTTTATGATTTCTAATTTACAATAAAAACCTGAATATTTTATGCCATATTTCAAGAAAACAGTATTTCTTGAACTAGGTTTAAATTACAATAATTTGCTTCGAAAAGAAATCCTATTCAGTGACATATGAAGTGTACCTCAGAGCGTAGGGAGTTTACATTATGAAGTTATTGACACTTGCTCTCATGAGATGATGCAAAAGAGGGGCGACTGTGTGGCTCAGTCGGTTAAGCATCTGCCTTTGGCTCAGGTCATGATTCCAGGCTCCTGGGGCCTGGAATCGAGAGCCCAACTTTGGGCTCCCTGCTCAGCAGGGGAACCTGCTTCTTCTCCCTCTGCCCCTTCTCCTGTGCCCTCTCTCACTCTGTCTCTCAAATAAATAAAATCTTTTAAAAAAAGACATGATGCAAAAGAATTATGAAATCTTAGAAACCTGTGAAACCTCTGAGGACACTTACGCTTTCTTTTAATCTTTATGATTCATTTCCTATTGACCAAATCACATTCGATTTAGCCTAAATTCATAAAAATTTATCAGTGTTAAAAAATGGGAAGAATTCTAAATAATTGCAGTTAATGCTGCTATTTGGTACTAGAAAACAAATTATTTTCTTGTTTGTGTACAAAGACACACAAAATTTCATAACCGTTGTAAAGAAAACATCTGAGTTAGTCTTAAGCTCTGGACACTACGTTCCTCTGGCTTTCTAATAGGCCTTTTTTTTTTCCTTTACAGATGTCTTTAATGATTGTTTTTCCATTCTGAGGTAATTTCATATAATTGGAATATATCTGTTCTGGACAATGCATTTCAAGAACCACAGAAACTAATGCTGTGGATATTTTAGTAATGATAAAAATGGAGGTGTGGGGGCGCCTGAGTGGCTCAGTGGGTTAGAGCCTCTGCCTTCGGCTCAGGTCATGATCCCAGGGTCCTGAGATCGAGCCCCGCATTGGGCTCTCTGCTTAGCGGGGAACCTGCTTCCTCCTCTCCCTCTTGCCTGCCTCTCTACTTGTGATCTCTATCAAATTAAAAAAAAAAAAAAAATGGAGGTGTGCTTCTCAAATGGGAAGAGGTATTTTTTTAGGTTTAGCCAAAATAAGCTGCCAGAGTGTTTTTATAAGTTAGTATGTAATGTTAATGGAGATGTAAGGAAATGAATGGCTTTAAAACCAGACCTCTAGTGTCTCTAAGAAAACTCTTTTAGCTGAAGTTTATTAGATAAGCATAAAAGTAGTTCATTTATCTTTTACAGTGAAAGATCATCCCTTGTATAAAAGCTTTTCCCTGTTATTGCATTTAAGGACGGTGTTTTTATGATTATTTTATCCAATAAATTATCACTGGGTCTGAAACTATTTATAACACATTTAAATTAAAACTAAGTATTCAAGTGTCCAGAGAAGCAAAGGTTTTGTCCTACCTCAAAATACATGACTATATAAGTCCAATGTCTATTCTTGCTATTCCTTATATTAATTTTTTTCTTATGATATTTTACTAATACTCTGGCCTTATAGGGAATAATTGGTTTCTTAAGGAAGGAATAATTAGTTTTATTAAAACTCACTTAATAAAAAATGTATTGTGATTTACTTAGAGGTCATGGGCAAACAAATTAAATAATAAAATCCTAACAATGCAGCTTACATACCTGCATTGTATGATGAAATAATAAATAACCAGATACTGAATTGATAATCCTTAAGGACATTGAATTTTGAGATAGTAACAGAGACTGCTGAACTCTATCCAGCTGAAGAAACAGGTCTGAATTTAGAAATGTATCTCAGAATCAAAGATGACTGTGGGATTTGGATTCAGATTCTTGGCATTGTTGCATATTATTAGCTTTAAAATTACAATAATCCATTTTAAGTTTTCCTCACATAATTGATAATTCTGGGAGTATCCAAAAGTCATAAAATTCTGCCTGGTAAATACACATTCATTACAAACTGTGTATTTTGACATTGTAGAATCCATTATAAGAAATGCAATCTAAAATTTTTCACAGTAGCAGATGACATACTCAATTTTTTACGTATATTCACCATATTTGGTCACTGGAGGGTTTCACAACCCATGAAAACTCAGAAGCAAATATTCTATGGAAAAAGAAATCGGAAGAAAAATGTAAAAATGCCATAACTTCTTAAAATATTATACTCTTTTTATTCAGGATTAATGTCAATACTGAAGATACATTTGAAATAAACACATTTCAATAAGGCTTAACTACAAAATAATCTAGTTTGCTTCTTTCTAGTCTGAAGCAAAATTATCGTTACAGAATCTGAAAATAAGAAAAAGGATGTGAATATCCTATTCAAAAGTTGGTTTATCCTTAGATGTTGACAGATATTGGAGGAAAAATTCAATCAGTAAGAAAAGAGTAAGGTAGCCAAGCTGTGTCTAATTAGAGACTATCTGATAACACCTTCTGGAAAAACAGTTCTGCATAAGAACTGCATTTCTATTTGCCTTCTACCTATATTCTTTACCTACATCCACTCAGGTCATGGTACTTTTGTAAATGCAAGTATGAAAAAGGTCTGTGAGTTAGCCCCGAGTCAAATAAAGAGATATCATTACTTCGATTTATCACAGAGAACCCCTAGGAGCCGAACAATGTTAAACCCTAACATGATCTCAAGTGAGTCAATGCCAATCCCTCCCACTTTCTGGTTTTTAAGCAGTTTGAATGTTAAGAATATTAATGATACAGCTCTAATTGGAAAAAGCCCAGAGCATACACAAAGCATATACAGAGCATACCAATATTCAAGAAAGACTATTTTGTAATATAAAATTCCAAAGGCTAGATCACTCGTGAGCATTTGTAGATGCAAAAAACCCTTAAATATTTTCTTAAAGATTATTTATGCCCATTACTAAACTTCTTTAAATTCAACATCTTATACAGAAGAATAAGTTTTTAAAAATGTCCTGCTTGGAGGGGAGGTGGTTGGGGGATGGACTAAATGAGTGATGGGTATTAAGGAAGGCACTTGTGATGAGCACTGAGTAAGTAATGTAACATGTAACATGTAAGTCATGAATCACTAAATTCTACCCTTGAAACCAATGTTACACTATATGTTAACCATCTAGAATTCAAATAAAAACTTAAACCAAACAAAAAAAGTCACTCCCCATTCACAATAAAAAAAACAAAAATAAATAAAAATGTCCTGCTTAAACTTATTTTAAAAGCTCTAAGATCTTTCAGTGAAGGGCTTCAGAGTTTTGTTCTCATAAATTTGCTTATGGCTATAAATTATAAAGCTTCACAAAAAGTAAATCTAAGTAGACCAATATCTCATCAATTTAAAAATCACACTTGGTCTGGGTGGCTCAGTGGGTTAAACCTCTGCCTTCAGCTCAGGTCATGATCTCAAGGTCCTGGGATGGAGTACTGCGCCCGGCTCTCTGCTCCGCAGGGAGCCTGCTTCCTCCTCTCTCTCTCTGCCTGCCTCTCTGCCTACTTGTGATCTCTCTCTGTCAAATAAATGGATAAAATCCTAAAAAAAAAAAACAAAAACAAAACACACACACTTGTAAATCACAGGTTTGTGCTATTTATTTGTAAAATTTATGTGTACTGGGCATTTACAGTTGTCAGCTTAAAAAATTACACTTTAACTAATCAGATGTTATTGACTGTCACCTTTTCAGTGGGGTGCCTGGGTGGCCCAGTCAGTTAAATGTCTACCTTTAGCTCAGGTCACGATCCCAGGGACCTGGAATGGAGCCCCATGTTGGGCTCCCTGCTCACCACGGGAGTCCGCTTCTCCCTCTCTCTTTGCCCCTGCTCTTGCTCTCTCTTTCTCAAATGATTAAATAAATTCTTAAAAAAGAAAAAAAAATTGGCAAGTGAGAGACATAGAGAAGGCCATTTACAATGCAAAGTACCATTTTATTACTATCCTACAGAGATATTGAGTTCTTTATTATAAGTATTTTATACAGTTTTCCTTTCACCCTTCATGATCATTCATCTTTGAATAAAAGCTACAACATTTTATTCTTACAATTTTCTAGGGAATAAAAAATATAGTCAATGTGGTAAACTCTGAATTAAATTAGAGATGGCAAATACATCTAATTTAGGGAAACTGTTGATATTTGCGATGGATTATAGTGCCTTGAGTTTGATATTTTTGTAGATATATGTTTGTAATGCATCTCTTTTAAGAAAATGTGAAAATAATTTTTTGTCATTTGAAAGAAATAGTTTATTCTGACTAGTAGTTGTAGCTTATTAAACTTCAATACATGGAATCTAAATCAAAAAACTGTTGCATTAGTTCTTCTTGAATAAATCATATAAATACAGAAAATGGAAATGGGGAAAAATGTTACAGTTTAGCTAGTCTATCCCCAGAGGCTACAATAAAATTGTCCATTGACATATATTCTGTACTGTGTTATCTTCCCCATTGTAAGCCATTAAGTGGCCCCTGTTCAAAATATATTAATTGGAATGCTTGACTCATCACAATTTGCACACATGACAGTTCTAATCTTTACAAGCACATTTTGTGGTGGTTGGATTATCACGCATACAAAGAACATAACCAACACTTTCATGAAGGACTTTTGCTTTTCAAGTGCTAAATTAAACATTACATAGGACGGGGATTGGCTAACTACGGCCAGTGAGCCAAATTCAGGCTATTTTTGTGAATAAGGCTTTATTGGGACACAACTACCTTCATTCATATTTACATATTTGTCAGTGGCTACTTTTGTACTCTAGTGGTAATGCTGAGTATTTGTGACAGAAACTGAATGACCTACAATGGCAAAATGTATGTAATCTGGTCCTTTACAGAGAAAATTTGCTAACTTTTGGTGTAGTGGTCCTAATAGAAGAGAGTCAAGATTGGCTTGTTTTTCCCAACCAAAATACTGTATCTGTGTGTATACACTACAAAATATCGTTGTCTGTCAAAATATGTGCCTTCTTGATATTATTTGTTCTTTTTATTTTACAATGATCCATTGGTATACATTAAGTATTATAGATTTATTATTTATTGTTTGTAATTTTAACTAAAATATTTCAGGCTCTTCTTTCTTGCCAATTAGGTAATATCCAAGTGAGGAACACTGAAGGCTAAGCCTTATTAAGTTTTGCCACCTTCCCTCCAGTGCCTAAGATTGTGTTTTATACACAACAGGAACTCAATGTGTGTTGAGTTTATATCATTTACATTTCAAGTCGATTGCTCTAATAGATGGAATTCTGGCAAAGTTTGAAAAGTGAATGGTTTTATTTCTGCAATTTCATTAGATTTCCATCAACTGTCTGGTACTTAAATGACTATTTGAAATGCAAATATCCAACTGAACAAACCCCAAATAGTGTGATAAGAATATGAGTCTACAATAAAAACTTTTGGGGGTAATAGGGTAGAGAAGTTCTGTTGTGACCTACTCTGCAACCCACTATTCATTAATTCTCACAATCCCCTTAGATCATTGAGATCAAGAATACTTAAAAGTAGTCTTTCAAGTACTGTTGAATCCCCACAGGTTTTACCTATACTGTGATGTTGTATTTTTTTAAGAACAACTTTTCCTTTCACTTTCCTGCAAAGTTTAATTCTTTTATTAAAAACACAAGAAAGCCCTCACTGTGGATATACATGCATATAGCCATTTTAACATTGTAAGGATGAAAGTTCAGGCTTAGTTTTCGCAGCTGGAGCACTTGCATCCAGAATGGGAGAGAGGCTGATGCTCTAAGTCTAGAACACTTTCTATAACAGTCTTTCACATGGAGTTGTGTCATTTTTTACTTCAAATGTGAGCGTTTAAACAATTTAGAGAGTTTAGTTAAAATGTCTGAATGTTAAGGGTTTAAATTGTGAGCATTAATACAATTCCAGTGATTCCAAATCAATGATGCAAATATATCATTAACTTTGCAACTTAAATTTGGCTTATTATATTATTGTGATTGCCTGGACACTTATATTTTACATTTTCTGTTTATTTTAACAAGGAAGAGACTTGTCCTGAGTGGATGCAATTATGGCCAGTTTCTGGTTTCTCATTACCGTCTAGAAGTCATCTCCTCTTGCTAGAAGTGCGAGGTTCATAAGGCTACATTGCAAAGCTTCTGGCAGTCTAACTACCTAAGAGGATTAGAAAAGGAGTCTGGGCTTGCTGTAGTTTCAACCCACCCAGGTAATGAGAAATTGCGGTACACGATCACATGCTTACAAACTCAAATGGATTATTCGTGACATGGATCCTTTCTACAAGTTCCACTCCTCAAAAACTGCTATCTTTCCTAGTTCACCCTCCCTGCAGTAAACAGAGAAAGAAACAGACTCTTAGCCATCATTTATATGTTCAATTTTCAGTTTAGAAAATATGTTTAAAATCCAAAGAAGTCTTCCCTAAATAGTAATTATAGGGACCCTTTCATTTTTTAATGAAAAAGATTAACAAAATGTCTAGTAATAAAGCATAATTAAGGTGAATATCATAGACTTATAATATACCATAAGTTCCCAGAGCTTCTCCAATTATTGCCCAATATCACTTTGGAGATAGAATATTAAAAATAGATTTAGGAAAGAATAAAAAAGATAAGTGGTGGAAAGTCCAACCTAAGATATACTTTTCTCAGATTTAATAAGCAGTTTTGTTATATTTTGGTCCTAAAGTTACAAATCCAAGTATTACCAGAGGAATTGAGAAAAAAGGTAAGCCTGATGCTTAGAGGAGAATGTGTTTGCCTTGTCATGCTCTTTACTCACTTTGGAGAATGGCCTGGTGACATTCATATTCTAACTAGATGTCTCTGCCAAAAAGCTCCCAAAATCTGTCTATAAATGATTCCCAAAGAAAATGACTTTCAGGGGTGTTTTCTATCTTGTGGCTCTTGGGGGAATAAAAGAGCCCATTTACGGTATTTTTTTCAAATCAGACCAAAGTAGTTATTTGTTGTGAATGATGCTTTTAGAATTCCACACTGGATTGCTTAGTATCACAGGACATAGGACATAGAGAGCAGTAGAGCAAAAAGCAACAAAAATAAAGAAAATAAAGATGCAGAACTGCAGGGCCACCGTAAATAGTACCATCCCTTTTGGAACACTGGCAGGCTCTGTAGGGAAAGCCATAGAAACAGAACTGTTTCCACAAATGTGCAGGTTCTTGGGGAGGCAACAATTGGGAGGTCTTCCAAAAGCAAAAAGTCTTCTTTTGAAGACAATGTCTGTGTTTCAACTCCAGAATGGCTCGTTGAAGAGAATAAACCACAAATTTAAAGAATTAAACATTGTTTTCACAGATGTCATTATTGTGTTTCACAGTAGAGTAAATATATCTACTTTTTCTAAGGTTTTTGCCTTGGAGAAATACAAGAAAGCAATATTTTTAAAACCATGATTTTCAAACTTTAATGTAACCTGCCCAGGTAATTCTGATTCAGAAGAATTAATTTATTGCTTCTTTGGTTGGGATTTTTGTTTGTTTGTTGGTTTTTTATTGCCATTATTTTTATCTAAATGACCATTGCCTACATGGAATATTGAATTGATTTTCAAGTTCTTCTGCCTGATGCTCTTTTGCTGTTCAATTTGGGGCCTAGATATTGCATTTTTATAAGCTCCTAGAAGATGTTGGAACGAGTTTGAGTAGCAAGACCAAAAGGTCTTAGTGGTTAAAATTAGGTGCTGCTTAATGGACATAAAATTTCAGTTATGCAAGATGGAAAAGTTCTAGAGTTCTTCTGCACAACATTATGCTTATAGTTAGCAATACTATAGTGTACACTTGAAATTTTGTTGAAAAGACAGATCCCCGTTATTATTATTATTTTTGTCACAATAAAAAAAAGAAATAAGTGAGCTGCAGGTCATCTTCTCTATGGCTACAACTACCTATCAATGTCTTACCTGTTCTTGGAACTTTCTTTTAGACTGCCAAAGTGAACTGCACTTTTGTAGAATAGCTCTGTGTC
The DNA here is from genome assembly GCF_002288905.1 of Enhydra lutris kenyoni. Classification (NCBI taxonomy): domain Eukaryota; kingdom Metazoa; phylum Chordata; class Mammalia; order Carnivora; family Mustelidae; genus Enhydra; species Enhydra lutris. Next base: position 1,292,771 of record NW_019154147.1, read on the forward strand.
CTATTGACTATTTCCTAGAGGATTTCTTAGAAATCTTCAGGCATAAACAAAAGAAGTCATAAGATTTCAATATGGTAATTTAATCTGGGAAATATCCTTGCCCACTTCTTGCCTTTTTTCTTCTTCTTCCCCCTCTGCCCCCCGCCCAGCTTGACTAGTGTCCCTTAGGAACACAAACCCTGACCATGTTGGTCGTGGAGGTAGGATCTATAGATCACATGTTGATACAGATCAGAGTTCAAGTTCTCTATTTGGTGAGTAGCAGATTCACAAAACAAATTTGTTGGCTCATTTGTTTTAAAGGAAGATTTCCTAGATGGGCAAAATCCTTCCAACCTGTACAGAAAAAAAGGCCAGTCTTGATATAACCTTAAAATGATCATGATAGAGAGAGTAGATAGCTTCTTTTTGTTTTGTTTTTTTTTTTTCATTTTTTGAAAATTTAATTCCAATATAGTGAACATACAATGTTATATTAGTTTCAGGCGTACAATATAGTGATACAACAATTGTATACATTGTTCAGTGCTCATGATGATAAATGTACTCTTAATCCCCTTCTCCTACTTCGCCAATCCCCCCACTCACCTCCCATTTGGTAACAAACAGTTCTGTACAATTAAGAGTCTATTTTTTTGTTTGTCTCTTTTTTACTTTGTTCATTTGTTCCTTAAAATTCCATATATGAGTGAAATCACATGGTATCTGTCTTTCTCTGACTGACTTATTTCACTTAGCATTATACTCTAATAGATCCATAAAAGTTGTTTAAAATGGCAAGATTTCATTCCTTTTTTTTTTTTTTTTTGGTGAGAGAGAGTGGGAGCAAGAATATGAGTGCACATGGGAGTGGGCATGGGAGGAGAGAGGGGTGGGGCAGAGGGAGAAGGAGAGAGAATTTTAAACTCCACTCAGGGCATAATCTCAGGATTCTGAGATCTTAACCTGAACCAAAATCAAGAGTCAGATGCTTAAACAACTGAGCTGTTCAGGTACCCTGATTTCATTCTTTTTTAAATCAATGTTCTATTGTGTATTGTATATGTATATACATTCTGTTTAAAAAGAATGAAATCATATATATATATATATATATATATATATATATATATATATGTATATATGAGACACAGTCTTTATCCATTAATCTATCAATGGACAGTTGTGTTGCTTCCATATCTTGCCTATTGTAAATAATGCTGCAATAAACATAAGGATAAATATATCTTTTTGAAGTAGTGTATTCATATTTTTTGGGTAAATAGCCAGTAGTAGAATTACTGGATCACATGATAATTCAATTTTTAACTTTATGAGGAACCTGCATACTGTTTTCCAAAGTGCCTGCACCAGTTTGCATTTCTACCAACAGGGCATGAGGGTTCCTGTTTCTCCACATCCTCACCAACACTTGCTATTTCTTATGTTTTTGACTTTAGCCATTCTGACAGGTATGAGGTGATACCTCATTGTAGTTTTGGTTTGCATTTCTGTGATGATGAGTGATGTTGAGCATCTTTTCCTGTATCTGTTGGCCATTTGTATGTCACCTTTGGAGAAATATTTATTCATGTCTTCTGCCCATTTTTAACTGGATTATTTTGTGTGTTTTGAGTCATATAAGTTTTTTCTTATATGTTTTGGATACTCAGCCTTTACTGGATATGCTGTTTGCAAATATCTTCTCCCATTCAGTAGGTTGTCTTTTGTTTTGTTGATTTTTGCCCTTGCTGTGCAGAAGCCTTTTATTTTGATATAGTTCCAATAGTTCATTTTTGCTTTTATTTTCCTTGTTTCATGAGACATATCTAGAAAAATGTTACTACGGCTAATGTCAGAGAAATTACTACTTGTGTTCTAAGATTTTTACAGCATCAGGTCTCACATTTAGATCTCTAATCCCTTTTGAATTTGTTTTTGTGTACACTGTAAAAAGTGGTCCAGTTTCATTCTCTTGCATGTTGCTATCTAGTTTTCCTAACACCATGTGTTGAATAGACTTTTTCCCATTGCATATTCTTGCCGCCTTTGATTTGTAGTATAACTTGAAATCTGAAATCATGATACCTTCCATTTTGTTCTTCTTTTCCAAGATTGCTTTGACTACCTGGTGTCCTTTGTGGTTCCATACAAATTTTAAAATTATTTGTCATAATTTTGTGAAAAATACTGCTGGTATTTTGATAAAGATTGGATTAAATCTGTAGATGGCTATGAGTACTATGAACATTTTAACAATACTATTCTCTAACCCATGAGCATGGAATGTCTTTCCACTTGTTCCTGTCATCTTCCATCAGCAGCAGCAGCAGCAGCAGCAGCAGCAGCAGCATCTTTCATCAATACTTTATAATACAGAGTACAGGGCTTTTATCTCCTTGATTAAGTTTATTCCACATTTATTATTTTTGGGGCAATTATAAATGAGATTGTTTTCTTAATTTCTATTTCAGGCACTTCATTATTAGTATTAGATATGCAGTGGATTTCTGTGTTTTGATTTTGTATACTGTAACCTTGCTGAATTAATTTATCAATTCCAGTAGTTTCCTGGTGAAGTCTTTAGCATTTTCTATATAGAGTATCATCTCATCTGCAAATAGCGAAAGTTTTATTTCTTCCTTACCCATTTGGATACCTTTTACTTATTTTTGTTGTCTGATTGCTGTGGCTAGGACTTCTAGTACTATGTTGAATTAAAAGTGGTGAGAGTGGGCATCCTTGTTTTGTTCTTGATCTTAGGAGAAAAGCTCTCAGTTTTCTCCCCATTGAATATGATATTAGCTTGGGTTCTTCATAGATGGCCTTTATTATATTGAAGTATGTTCCCTCTAAACCTTTTTTGAGGGTTTTTAATCATGAATGGATATTGTACTTTGGCAAAACACTTTTCCTGAACCTACTGAAATGACCATGTAGTTTTATCCATCCCTTGTTTTTATTTATTTATTTGAAAGGGAGAGAGAGAGAGCGAGCACCCAAGAGCAGAGGGAAGGAGAAGCAGACTCCGTACTGAGCAGGGAGCCCCACACGGTGCTTATTTCCAGGACCCTGAGATAATGATCTGAGCTCAAGGCTGATTCTTAATCCACTGAGCTACTCAGTCACCCCTTATTTCCTTTTCTTCTACTACTTTGGGTTTTTATTTGTTCTTTCCTAGCTTCTTTAGGTGTAATGGTAGGTTATTTATTTGAGATTTTTCTTGTTTCTTGAGGTAAACCTGTATTCCTATAAACTTCCTACTTAGAACAGCTTTTGATGCATCCCAGAGATTTTGGAACATTTGTGTTTTCATTTTCATTTGTCTCCATGTATTTTTTTTTTATTTCCTCTGATTTATTGGTTAACCCATTCTATACTTAGTAATGTGTTATTTAACCACCATCTATTTGTGTTCTTTCTAGATTTTTTCCTGAGATTGATTTTTAGTTTCATAGAGTTGTGGTTGGAAAACATGCATAGTATGACTTTGATTTGAATTTGCTGAGACCTATTTTATGGTTTTACATGCGATGTATTTGGTAGAGTGTTCCATGTGCACTTGAAAAGAATGTGTATTCTGCTGTTTCAGGATGGGATGTTCTGAAGTTATCAATTAGATCCATCTGGTCCAATGTGCCCTTCAAAACCACTGTTTCCTTGTTGATTTTCTGTTTGGATGATCTATCCATCAACGTAAATAGGGTGTTAGAGTCTCCTGTTCTTATTGTATTGCTATGAATTACTGCTTTTATATTTGTTATTAGCTGCTTTATGTATTTGGGTGCTCTCGTGTTGGGTGCAAAAATATTTGCAATTGTTATATCTTCTTGTTGGATTGTCCCCTTTATGATTATATAGTGTCCTTTCTCTCTCATTATAGTCTATTTTTGTCCAGTATAAGTATTGCTACTCCAGTTTTCTTTTCACTTTCATTTGCATGATAAATGCTCTTCCATCCCCTCTCTTTTAATTTGCATGTGCCCTTAGGTCTGAAATGAGTCTCCTGTAGGCATCATATCAATCTTGCTTTTTTTTTTTTTAAAGATTTTTATTTATTTGACAGACAGATCACAAGTAGGCAGAGAGAGAGAGGAGGAGGAGGCAGGCTCCCTCCTGAGCAGAGAGCCTGATGTGAGGCTCGATCCCAGGACCCTGGGATCATGACCTGAGCTGAAGGCAGAGGCTTTAACCACTGAGCCACCCAGGCACCCCTAAATCTTGCTTTTTTATCTGTTCAATAACCCTGTGTGATTTGACTGAAGCATTTAGTCCATTTACATTCAAAGTAATTATGGATAGGTTCCTACTTACTGCCATTTTGTAACTTGTTTTTGTGGTTGTTTTGTAGTTCTTCTGTGTTCTTTTCTTGCTTTCTTCTCCTACAGTTTGCTGGGTTTCTTTAGGGATATACTTGAATTCATTTCTCTTTATTTTTTGCATATTTGTTACTGGTTTTTGATTCGCTGTTACCATTAGATTTGTATATAACATTTTACGCCTGTAGCAGGTTACATTAAGTTGATGGTTACTTAAATTCGTACCCATTTTTTCATGATTCTGACCCACCCCATTTTAGCTATATGGTTTTATATTTTACAGCTTTTTATTTTGTAAATCCCTTGACTGATTTTTACAGATTACTTATTTTTACTGCTTTAGTGCTTCCTACTATTTTTACTCCTACCTATGGGCTTTCCTTTCTACTCAGAGTCCCTTTAACATTTCTTGAAGGACTGGATTAGTGGCCATGAGTTCCTTTAACATTTTTTTTTGTCTGAGAAACTCTCTCTCTCTCCTATTCTGAATGACAACCTTGCCACATAGAGTGCCCTTGGCTGCAGGGCTTTTTGTTTGTTTGTTTGTTTGTTTTTCTTTCAGCACTTTGAATAAATCATGCCACTCTCTTCTGGCCTGCAAAGTTTCTGCTGAGAAACCAGCTGATAGCTGGATGGGGTTTTCCCTGTAACTATTTTTTTTTCTTGCTTTTTAAAACTTCTCTCTTTATTCCTACTTTATGCCTTTTAATTACTGTGTGTCTTCATGTGGACCTCCGTGGGTTGATCTCGTGGGAGGGGATCATCTTTTTTAGACACAAAATGGCAAAGCCACTTTTAAAAAAGACAATTGAAAATAATAAAATTTAATAAAATTTTAAATTACCAGTCAAATACATACTGCAAAAATTAATTTAAAAAGAAAACACAGGACATGAATATGTATACATGGAGGTTTTAAACAACATCTATTTAGAGGCTAGCACTGTATATGTGTCACACATGATGCTGAGTGGGAAATCATTATAAAGATATCCATCCAGGATTGTTGTGGCCAAAAGTCTGTTTAATGCTATCATACAAGTTCTATAGAACTTGCAATAGTTTCCATGATTCTGGCCAATTGGGAAAATCAGTTTTCAATCCGGATGCCAATCAGGAAGTTAGCTGGTTCTCAAAATATTATAAAACATAGCTTCCTTCCCAGTAGTATGATCAGAATCATAGATTAGGAAACATTGAGATAGAGGAGATAGACAGGCAGGAAGCCAATATGCCTCATAAACACAAGCAGAAAAGCACAAGCCAGCAGAAATGAAACCAGTGTGAGACACAGAAAGAAGACAGAAGAACTTGGAAGGAAGCAGCAGAATATGCATGGAACAAGAATGGAAAAAATATTCCCAGCACTAGTCACCTATGCTAAGTTTTTAGTGAGTGACTCAAAACAGAGATTGATATTAGGACTGAATTATTTAACAGTCAAATTATGTTAAGTACACTTGTGCTTAAATTAATTGCACCACTATATATATATATGTATATATATACATATATATATATATATATAATCACTCAGATTAGATCACTTATGTTCATTTACATTCAGAAAGTTTTGACAAAGTAATCTCATGTAATGTATGCATATTAATTATCCATTAGATAATTTCATGTAATGTATATATATTAGCTATCTATTAGATATTGTCCACCTTTAGCAGTTGAAATTTTTAAAAGATTTTATTTATTTATTTATTTATTTGACAGAGAGAGAGAGAGAGACCACAAGTAGGCAGAGAGGTTGGCAGAGGGAGAGGAGGAAGCAGGCTTCCTGCTGAGCAGAGAGCCCAGTGCAGGGCTCGATCCCAGGACCCTGAGACCATGATGTGAGCCAAAGGCAGAGGCTTTAACCCACTGAGCCACCCAGGCACCCGAGCAGTTGACTTTTTGTAGTAGAAATTAAAAGCTTTCTGTACAGAATGTTTTTTCTATAAATTCTGATTTGTAATTTCTGCTTTCATATGTTACCACAATAAGGTAAAAATTACAGTTTTGTGAAGATTTTTAGATTTTCCTCTACTGTTGATGTATTCCCAGGTTTAGCTGTGCTTTCTTTTTGAATCTAAGGAGAGAGCTTCCTTACCAGTTATTATTTCTGATTAGGTAAATTAAAAAAAAAAAAAACCTCACTTATATTGTGACTCTTACATTATACTCTTGCTCTCAGTAGACATCTTGAAGTTGATAGCACCGGTACTAAAAATATGCTTCCTCCAGGAAATTTTCCTAGATTTGTAAAGCCTGGCCTTACCCCAGATTTGCATAAAATGCATCTTAATCTTTTCCTTTTATCTTCATGTAATCTTGTCTCACTGAGAAAAAGGAGCTGTCACTTCCACCTCATGCCCTTCCTACTCCATTGTCTTTTTGAGGTCATTATTCCTGACAATGGAAATTTTATGTACAGAACTATAGGAAATACTGCTCTACAATATCAATCCACTATTCTTATACTGATGAATCCATATGAAATTCCTCAAAAATATTTTCTTTCAATCACAAAGCAAAAAAATAATAATAATAAATAAAGTAACTAAAAATAATCAGAACAAAATAAATGTACAGAAAGAAAGTGTTCAATAGGCTTACCTATACAGAGTGTAGACAGCTTTATGTGTATTAAATAGGCCTATGTACTATATACATATACATTATACACTAAAAGTGTAGGGAGGTTTAATGACATTGAATTTATAAAATTGACAATCTCCTTGAAAACAAATAGTAGGGTGACCAGCTGTCCTATCTTGCTCAGGACTGACAGTGTTTCTCAGGACATAGCACTTTCAGTTGAAAATCAGTATAGTTCTTGAGTAAGCTAAGAGAGCTGGTCACCAAAATGGGTATGAGTAGTTTGAATTTCTGAGGCTGTTTTCCTTACTTACATTTTTAGCAGGTAAAGTATATTTTTCTAATTTTGAGCTCTTGTTCCATTTGAACAAAAGGAAAAGACTAGGATAACTAATGATTTACTTTGGAAAGTCAAAGAGAAGGAAGAGAAATATTTGAAAATCCCATCAGAGTGACTCATTCAGTTTTTGTGTCTATTGTGTTGGTGTTTTTTTGACTATGTTAACAGGTTTGGTTCTATAAGAACTAAATCACTGCATTTATCTGTAAGGATTAATTACCTTTTATCAAGAAGAAGCCCTGCTGTTAGGGCATCTGGTCAGTCTCTCATCTTTATAAGCAAAGGGAATACAGGATTCCAGCTACACATCTTAGGGCCCAGTTGGTTCACTAACCTGGCATTGCCATTCTCCACAGCAACTGTGTTGCTTTGTAATTAAAACTCCGGTGAATAAGTCTGTCAGGCTCGGTAACTTGTAGATCATGAAAAAAAAAAAAATCGAGAAATTTGCTTCACCACATGAGTCGAATAACTAAGAAAGAAATAGAACAAAGATGTAACTGTGAAAGTGTACTTACCTTTCAATGTTGTTTCTTAGAGTCACAGTGATTTATTTGAGTTTGCCAGGATGTTCCTTTTTTAAAAGACCTAATTTACTAACAGTGTGGGATTTTCCAAGTTTTTCACTCCCCTCAGATTGCATTTTCATTTGCTCTAGCAATAAAGATCTCTAATGCAAAGACATCACAATTGAGCTCAGTGTGGGAGTCTCTCCAAGGCAGAGAAATTCCCATATATCTTTTTGTCTCGTATGGAACTTTTTCAGAGTCTTCAGGTCCTAAAAATGGAGAACAGTTTGGCACTCATTGCAATTTATTATTGCTATTGACCTCCTTTGCTTTTTTTGGTTCAGTTGAGAAAGCTGTGTGTAACTGGTTTTATTTATTTATTTATTTATTTTTAAAGATTTTATTTATTTATTTGAAACAGAGAGAGAGAGAGATCACAAGTATGCAGAGAGGCAGGCATAGAGAGAGAGGAGAAAGCAGGCTTCCCGCTGAGCAGAGAGCCCGATGCGGGCCTCGATCCCAGGACCCTGAGATCATGACCTGAGCCGAAGGCAGAGGCTTAACCCACTGAGCCACCCAGGCGCCCCACTGGTTTTATTTTTTAATAGACCAGGTTAAATACTGATAATAACTCATCAGTAAAAATCTGTAATTGGGGGCGCCTGGGTGGCTCAGTGGGTTAAAGCCTCTGCCTTCGGCTCGGGTCATGGTCCCAGGATCCTGGGATCGAGCCCCGCGTTGGGCTGTCTGCTCAGTGGGGAGCCTGCCTCCCCCTCTCTCTCTGCCTGCCTCTCTGCCTACTTGTGATTTCTGACTGTCAGATAAATAGATAAAATCTTTAAAAAAAAATCTGTAATTGGACTTCAGGCTTTGTTTGTCACTCTAGATCCTGATGAGGTAAATTTTATTTCTTTATTTTGAACTTGGGGAACCCTGACATTTTAGACCTGGATGCAAAGCTTCAAGCAGGATAGCCCCACTAGAAATAGGGGCACTATATAGTTTATCATTAAGAGTGAAACAGGACATTATTAATAATTATGCCTGGATACCTGGTGAAAACCACATTTATCCCAGACAAACTTGAACTTGTAGCCATACTTAAGAGTCTCTAGGAAGAGTATCATGTGCTCAATTCCAAACTGGATTAAAGTAGGTACCAAGAAAAGAAAGGAGAGTCAAGAAATCAGTCTACCCAGTCTATCCATAAACCTGACCCTATGAGGTAGGGTTACACTGGAAACTCCATCTTCAAAATACTCTCAGCTGCAAGGAATGAAGGAAAAAGAAATGTTCGTGTAACAAATATTTACCAGTTACTTTATCATGTTCTGGAATGGGACTATTATTGTGAGCCAAAACAGAGTCCTTGCCTTCACAGAGATTATAATTTTGTAAGAAAGACATGAATTCATGAAACATTCACAAAAATAAATGTATGATTACAAAATAAGTTTTAAAAATATAAATAGCAGTACACTGTCAGAGAGAGCCCCAACAAATCTGGTGTTCTAGGAAAGGTGTTTTTTGTTTTTTGTTTTGTTTTGTTTTGTTTTAATTGGAGTCAAGTGGTTGAGGAGGTAATCATTTTGGTGAGAACAGCAGAGGCCTTCTTGGCCAGGCTTGGGTTCTGCTCACTGGGAGTAGCTCCCCTATCCATTCTCCCCCATGGCTCTGGGTTCTGCTCACTGGCTTTTCAATTTTCCTTCATGCCTATGTCTGAAGGTAAATTAGAAAATATGTCTTCCTCCAGGCCTAAGCAAATTTCTTAGTCTGCTTTTAGCTAGTACAAGGTTGAGAATACAAAAGTCATTTGGTGAGTTAATTAGTCTTTTCGCCTGATGGTTCTTTTGACCATGCAGTTCTCTTATGATCTTGAGTCAGCTTTTTATTTATTTAGTTACAATCAGATCTGCATATAAATGGCCCAAATCCACATTTTTAATAAGACAAGCCTCTGTCTGTCTCTCTATATTTTGCTCAAGATTTAAGTCTATCAATTTTCTTAAGATAGTTATACTTACAGTTTCTGAGTTGAGCCATTTTAATCAAATTAATCAATTGAAAAGATTCACTGGATGCCTAGATTCCTAAGGATTTTCTTTTCTTTTCTTTCTCTCTCACTCTCTTTTCTTTCTTTCTTTTCTATTTTAAGTTTTACAATTATGCCATTGTTTTTCAAAGGACTTAGTTTTATGTTTTACTTACTGGAAGTGACAACTAGTTGTATCATCTATACTACACTTTCTGGAATTTCAGGACTTTCTCAATTGTCTTCTAAATGCGTGTAAAATCTGATAAAGTCGTTCTTGAACTCATTTCATTTTGTAGTGCCTTGTCAAATACAACCAAGTCAAGCTATTAATATCTTATTTTCCCATTTCTACAACAAAAGCTGAAATGTACATTAGGTACACTATCTGCTTTCTAGGATATGGCACATGATAGTTTTACCAATTGTTTTTGCCACTGCAAACATATATCAACATCTTTCTAGCCTTTGCTAATAACTTCCTCACTACCCAATGACAGTCCAGAGTCAATATTTCGTTTTTGTTTTCATTAGAGGAAAATTTCACTTTTGGATACCACCTTCTGCCTAATCAACATAGCTGAATTCGGCTGTGATAATAAATGATATCTCAAATCTCAGTAGCTTAACAGCAGCCATTTATTTCTTACTCATGCTACTTGTCCATTATGGGTCAGTTCAGTTCTTCACTCCAGAGACCAAAGTAATGGAGCATTCCTTATCTTGGATATGGACAAGTGGAATGATAGATTAACCAATGGTTCTTTTTTGTTTGTTTGTTTATTTTTTATTTGTTTAAAGATTTGTTTGTCAGAGAGAGAAAGAGAGACAGAACAAGGAGGGCGAGCAGCAGGCAGAACAGGCAGAGGGAGAAGCAGGCTCCCTGCTGAGCAAGAAGCCCCATGTGGGGCTCGATCCCAGGACCCTGGGATCATGACGCCAGCCGAAGGCAGCCACTTAATCAACCAACTGAGCCACAAGGTGTCCCTTACCAATGGCTTTTAAAGCCTCTCTGGGAAGTGTCACACGTCACTTCCTCTCATATTTCACTGACCAAATCAACAGAGTGGGGTGATTATTTCATCAGAAAGGAGCTTCCAAAAAAAAAAAATCTTCAAATTTTAGAAAAATCAGGTCACTAAGTATCCTTACCCTCCCAAACTTCTCCAGGTACTTATTTCATCCCATGCTCTTCCTTACGGAAATTTCCCCACTCTGTATTTGTTGTTCAATAAGATAGTTTCAAAATATTATGGACAGGTTATAAATGAATATATTTAATATATAAAAAAGTCACCATGTCTATTTACCAGTACTCCAGCTTCCTATTAAAAGATAAAGAACTAGAAAAGTTAAGTGGGTTAATATTGTTTTATTCTTTTTCCACAAACCGTATAGGCTCTAAATGACTGGGTAGGTTTATACGTTTAACATATTCTTAGAGAAAAACAAATATGATTCAGACATTTTGATAATGAAATATAAGTAAAAGGGAAAAAAAGGAATATAGTTAAATACAGTATGAACCATATTTCATCAAATGAATAACAATGTATAATTGTATACATATATTTGTATCAAAACTATTTCCATCACTTTTAAATTAATGGGAGACAATGCAGCATGACACAAGTGTTTGGATTTGGAATCATAGGGTTGTAGAACTCAATCCTAGCTTTTGTATTTACTAGCTGTGTACCTGGGATGAATTATTTGTGAAACCAGTATGAACCACTACACAAATTGAGGTTGAGAGAAGGGATAAGAATTTTCTTAAACCTCATTCATTTCATTGTTCTAATTAACCATTTAGTTCACCTTACATTTTTATCAGGATGCTACCTTTGAGCCGTTACTCCTCATCTTTCCCAGTTACCAGTCCGAAGAATTTCCACATTAATTTTACAGGGAACTAGAATCTAGTCAGCTTCCTAGTGTTACCACTCTTGAAGGTCTTCCCCTAATTATCCAATTGGTGATGTCTTTCCATGATTCTTAAAGGTGCTGTTAACTTAGAGACCTTCCCAGAGCTCACTGGTCCATCTGACAGCTATCCCACTTCCTCAGGACTAAAGCCTGATCAAGAGGGACTACACTTGGATCCTAGAGTCAAAACTCTCAGTTCACATACGTTGCACCTATTAGGGAATCCACCAGCCATGAGAGTGTGAATTTTGGACAAGTTCCAGCATCCTCTACCTCAAAGACAGACTTCAATCCCTTTGTTTCCCTGAAAATCAATTCACTTCAGAGATAAGAAAATTTCTTTCTTTCTCACTTTCCTTTTTTACAAAGGAATCAAAATGAAAACTAAGAGGTTTTGTTATTATTTCTTTTCTGAAGACTCCGCGGAAGTTTAAAGATGATTTTGTACCTTAAGATTGAAAAACTTGAACTGGCAATTTTCTCACTAAAGAAGAGAGAAAGAAAATTAAACTCTGGTAAAATACTCTTCCATTTAAGTACTACATTATTTTTAGTCACTTTGACCATCAGTTTCTCACTATAAAAAATGGGAGTGAAAAATTACTTTTTATTATAAATTTAGAATATATAATACCTGTAAAGCACACAGTTGCTGTATAGTTCATTTTGATTGCTCAAGAATTTTTAGAAGGTATTGTTTCAATAAAGTTCTAGTTGTAAAGATACACATGTATGAAAGTCAAATAAATGATAAATATTCAGGGAAGGTTAGAAATGTAATAATTCCAGGCCACAGAAGAAGCAGAACCCAGGAAAAATTCAAATACTGTCTTCCTATGACTCACATACTGTTTATATAAAGTTTCTTTATTCTCTACTTGTCCTATTGCTACTGGATACCTTACTATATCTCTTAATTTTGTGTAACTTGTCTGTACCTTTGAGCTTCTTCTTCCTCAGAATTGCTACTTCTTCTTTCATATATACCTTTATTCTTTGTAATTTCATCATTCAAAGATGCTACATAGCCATGGAATAGTTTTCATGGCATTATTAAGCTCACAAATTTTCTATCATTCCTTTGATTTATTGCAAAATCCCTGGAAAACTCTGCATTAACTTCTCCAATAATATCTTCACCTCAGAGTTCTTTATACCTCCACCCTGGTAGTGGCCATCTCATACTTTGGGCAAGTCTAATGTAGGTACAAGATTAAAAGACAATGTCTGGAACATTGTAAGTGGTCAGCATCTGTTTGTTAATTGAAGGACATTTTGGGGGGGAAATTTTTCTTTCTTCTTGGACCAAAGAGATAGATAGAGAGAGAGAGAGAGAGAGAGATGGGGCATCTGGGTGGCTCAGTTGGTTAAGTTTCTAACTCTTGATTTTGGCTCAGGTCATGATCTCCTGATTGTGGAATGGATGGGCTCTATGCTGGGTTCAGAGTCTGCCTCGGATTTTTTCTCCCTCTCCCTCCCCTCTGCCCCTCTCCACTTACTCACATATTCTCTTTCTCTCTCAAATAATTTTTTTTTTTTTTTTTTTTTTTTTTTAAGGAGGAAGAGGCAGGGGTCAGGAGGGTGATGAATGAAAAGACTATAGAATCTCTACTTGTATCCTATTTCAAAAACAGGAAGAATCAGTGTAACTGGGCAACATAGAAAGAAGGAGGATTGGAAGACTCTTTGGAAATGCCACAGGAATAGAGCCATGGGAAATAGCTTTTCCAAGTTTTCCAGAGCATGATACACACTGCAGAAGCTGAAATCTGGGATTTAAGCAAAAGAAGAATATAAGAAGCTTGGCACAAAGGGATTCATGTTAAACATACAGCTGGTCTTCACTAATGAGATAACATTTTAGGGACTTATTGGTTGGCTAACAGCCAGGCAGTGATAGGTCACTGAGAAAACTAACACTCAGGGAGTAGGGTCCTGACAGGTTTTGTTTGTTTGTTTTTAATGCAATAGTAGAAAAACACCTTCTCTTTTTTTGTGGAGAGTACCCAGTGGCAGAGACAAGTTGGAAATCATATATCTACAAGATGAAATAGTTCCGCATTTGACATTTTACAGCATCTCCTCTCCCTTTCCTCACCATGCTTCCTAGAAGCAACTCCAGCTCACAAGAAGGGGAGGTAAATGTGTGGAGTGACATGCAATTTCAACTGAAGAGGCACCTTATAAATAAAAGCATAAAGTTGCTCAGCAACCTAATTTTATTTTGTGGAACTAGAAGTCAGTTTTGAACTCATAAAAGAGAAGACTTTAGGCCACCCTCGATATTTCTTCTTTTGTTTTTCTCATGTAAAATAGTGCCATGTAGAATTTTGCCAGGAGCTTTAATCAAGCAGTTTTTGGCAATTTCCAAAACTGATTCTTTGCTGTCATTGAAAAACCAGGGCACAGATGAATGTTTCCAGTCCTCTGGCATGTCTCCATTCGGTAAGCATTTTATTCATAGATTCTTTTAAGTCCCTAGAAAATAATTTGGGGAGGCTTTAAAGTATCCAAATGACTCTTTTATGGTCTCAAGGTCTATCTTGTTTCTGCTTTTCTTTTCCTTTCTCTTTTATGTTGCTCTAATGTCTAGATTATACATGCCATCTTCCAGTATATACATAGACACTTCAGTTAAGAAGTCATGTTAAGTTTTCTACATAAACCCATTCTTTTCTTTTATATAAAATAAATAATATAGTATTGGCTATTTATACATTTCACAATTCTCCGTGTGCATCTCTGTGTGACTTCTATGCATCTATCAAACTACTTAAGTATAACTTATTTCCTATCAGAGAAGTGCTTCTCAATCATAACTTATTGTGCAGCAATGACTCAGTCACAGAAAGACTATCAGATGGCTTTCGTTCTTGATTTTGGTTTTGGTTTTGTTTGTTTGTTTTTAATCCCTGGGACTATCCCAGACTTGACCCTCCATTCTTGTGTTCGAATTTTTTTCTTAGTTTTAGTAGCCTGTGCAAATTAGATTCTTGATGGGTTGGCAAACTCCTACTAGAGGAGTTAGGATTTGCTTCCTAGCAGTACTTTGTGAACAATATGGGTATCCTGAAGTGGGGAGAGAGTGAGCTGGTGGAAGGAGGAGGTGGTATTTGTCAAAGAACAGTTTTCCCTGGAGCTTACATGCTGTTTCCCATCAGTGCTTAAAACCAGCAGGGTTTTTAGAACTAGTTACAGTGTTGCAGATGTCTCCAGCCATTAACATATGGTTCAAATACCATTGTGGTAAAGATTTGCTACAGATATATTTTTGTCTTGCAAACTGGAAGTTAAATGTCTTTCCATTAATCCACCAATGTGATATTTATTTGTCCCCAGAAAAACCAAAGATTTAGTTTGCTACACTTTGTACTCAAACACAGAGAGGTGACAAGGTATGACACGTGTCAGTTCTTTCCACACCAAGTATGTGAGAAGATTCCCCAGGAAATTGTTAGCTGGGTACTACATCTATTTGTGAAGTGGATGATAAACTATTGTTCCTCTTGTTTCATAACCACTAGGGAGATGAATGCAATTTGCACAGTGCAATGGTAATAACTAATGTGACATTTTCAAAGGAATCTAATCATGGATTCTAAATATTCATACCCAGGGCCTCTGCTGAGACTTTTTTTTTTTTTTTCTTTGAAAAAGTGCTCTTTGAATAGACAAACACATTATATGCCTTCAGATAGGTAAATACTACATTTTTAAACATATGATTTGTGGAGCACTCTTCCTGTAAGTTACTTTGGAACATTTAGTGCTACTCATGAAAACTTTATAATTAGGTGACCATACAATTTATTATGCAACCGTTTGAGAGTAAAAGATAGCATTAATAATTACACAGAAACAAGAATCTTAAACTGGTACTGTCTTGGGTAAACTAGGAAGTATATTCAGTCTGCACATAGCAGATTTTTAAAATTATTAACATCGTAAACTAATTATTTTTGGAAGAAGAGAAACTCATAAATTACCAGAGAGCTAGAAATTCATTGTGATATGGTGAGCAGAGGTAAAATCCCAATTTTGCATTTATGGGATCCCATTGGGAGAGGAAGCTTTATAATATTAACATCTCCTTATAAGTGCTCTAAGGAATTTCATTGGTATTTCAGACTGGAGTCTTTATGTTTAGGATCTTTGATGGGGTGAGATCATTCCACTCTCCTCACTGTCCTTGGCAACTGGCTATCAATATGAAACTTAGTGGATATTTTCTGTCTCAAGGCATTTTATTTCCAGAGATTTGTATGCTAGACTACTCAAAGAAAAAAAAAATTAGGAAACAGTATTGACATGAAGGAAAAGATGCTTTCCAATTACTTCCTTCATCTTATTTTTTTTTTTAAGTTTATGTTATGGGAGAATTTGAATTTTTAATGTGACTTAACCCGAAGGAATCCTGCCTAGGAGATAGCCAGGGGGTGTGTGGTGTTTGTACAGGTTATTTAGTATCAAGAAGGGCAGTGTGTATATCCTGACCTAGCTCTACTAATTTGCCTTGAGGCTAGTCAAGAGAATATGCATTTGAAGGAGATAAAAATATCCTCTTCCAGAGTCATTTCAGATTAAGGGACGTGCCCAGTTTCAATGAGACGAAAGAAATTGTATTGTAATCAAGGTACAGTGCAGTTCTTGGGTTTGCTAATGATTGAGAGGGAGAATAACGGAAGGGTGATGGGTGGACATAATGGGATAGCCACAATCTACAAAGGGGAGAATAAGAGTCCCTGATAATCAAGTTGGGGAGTCAGAACTGTCAATTGGTTTGATGTAATAGAAGTTAAGGGAATAAGAATAGAGAGAAGCTGGCATAAGCTAAATAAGATGAAATGCTTAGTGCAGGAAAGTGGAGCATGTTGCTAAGAGCCCAGAACAAGAAAGTTAATTTATAGTGTTCCTTTTGGAACATTTGATAAGATGCTAGCAATTTACAATGCAAGTAGCTGCAAGGACAGCAGTTTTGACTTGAGCAGAGGCATGGCTCTGTAATCCAGACAGCAAGGAACTTCTAAAAAATTCCTTCCAATTTATTATATTACTTCTAAAAAATTATAAAGTAAGGGAATTTGTTGAACTTCAAACTCAAAGTGGTCTTTATAATTATTCTTTCATCTTTATCTCCAAAGAAAAATGTATGATGTCTAGTGTCCAGTGCTAACATTCCTTCAGTCTCCAAACAGGCATTGAGTTGATACAATGTGCTGGGCATTGTGTTTTCTTTGTGAGGTTCATGCATTCTTTCCTCCTGTGTTCCTTGTCATCTTTAACATCTCTTTTTCTTATCATTTCTCTGTCTTTCTTCTGACTTGTGCATACCTGTCACATATTGACTGATCCTGCACATGTCCTGCTGATTTTTAAGCAACTTCTATTGAATTTAGCAAATATCATGTTTTTTTTTTTAATTTTTCTTAAGTACTTATTTAAATTCTATTTAGTTAATGTACACCATAATAATAGGTTCAGGTGTGCAGTATAGTGATTCAACATTTCTACATCACCCAGTGCTCACCACAAATGCCCTCCACATCACCTATTTATTTAACCCATCCCTCTTCCACCTTCCGTCAGTAACCATCAGTTTGTTCTCTGCAGTTATAAGTCTGTTTGTCGGTTTGCCTCTTCCCCCCCGCCTCCACTTGTTTGTTTTGTTTCTTAAATTCCACATATGAGTGAAATCATATGGCATTTGTCTTTCTCTGATTTATTTCATTTAACATAACGCTCTCCAGCTCCTTCCATGTTGTTGAAAATGGCAGGATTTCATCTTTTTATGGTTGAGTAATATCCCATTGTTTATATATAGATAGATAGACACACACACACACACACACACACACACACACACACCACACTTCTTTGTCCATTCATCAGTCAATACGGATACCTGGGCTATTTCTAGAATTTAGCTATTGAAGATAATGCTGTTATAAATATCAGAGTGCATGTATCCTTGTGAATTAGTATTTTTTCATTCTTTGGGTAAATACTAAGTAATGCAATTGCAGATCATAGGGTAATTCTTTGTTCAACGTTCTGAACCTCCATACTGTTTTCCAGAGTGGCTGCACCAGTTTGTATTCCCACCAACAGTGCAAAAGTGACCCTTTTCTCCACATTCTTGCCAACACTTGTTGTTTCTTACATTTTTTATTTTTATTTCAGTCATTATGACAGATTTGAGGTGATATTTCATCATAGTTTTGATTTGTATTTCTCTGATGATCAGTGATATTGAGCATCTTTTCATGTGTCTGTTGGCCTTCTGGATGTCTTCTTTGGAAAAATGTTTAATCAAGTCTTCTGTCCTTTTTTTTTTTTTTTTTTAATTTTATTTTTTATAAACATATAATATCTTTTTATCCCCAGGGGTACAGGTCTGTGAATCGCCAGGTTTACACACTTCACAGCACTCACCATAGCACATACCCTCCCCAATGTCCATAACCCCACCCCCCCCAACCCCCCTCCACTCATCAACCCTCAGTTTGTTTTGTGAGATTAAGAGTCACTTATGGTTTGTCTCCCTCCCAATCCCATCTTGTTTCATTTATTCTTCTCCTGCCCCCTTAACCCCCCATGTTGCATCTCCTCTCCCTCATATCAGGGAGATCATATGATAGTTGTCTTTCTCCGATTGACTTATTTCGCTAAGCATGATACCCTCTAGTTCCATCCACGTCGTCGCAAATGGCAAGATTTCATTTCTTTTGATGGCTGCATAGTATTTCATTGTGTATATATACCACATCTTCTTTATCCATTCGTCTGTTGATGGACATCTAGGTTCTTTCCATAGTTTGGCTATTGTAGACATTGCTGCTATAAACATTCGGGTGCACGTGCCCCTTCGGATCACTACGTTTGTATCTTTAGGGTAAATACCCAGCAGTGCAATTGCTGGGTCATAGGGTAGTTCTATTTTCAACATTTTGAGGAATCTCCATGCTGTTTTCCAGAGTGGTTGCACCAGCTTGCATTCCCACCAACAGTGTAGGAGGGTTGCCCTTTCTCCGCATCCTCGCCAGCATCTGTCGTTTCCTGACTTGTTAATTTTAGCCATTCTGACTGGTGTGAGGTGATATCTCATTGTGGTTTTGATTTGTATTTCCCTGATGCCGAGTGATGTGGAGCACTTTTTCATGTGTCTGTTGGCCATCTGGATGTCTTCTTTGCAGAAATGTCTGTTCATGTCCTCTGCCCATTTCTTGATTGGATTATTTGTTCTTTGGGTGTTGAGTTTGCTAAGTTCTTTATAGATTCTGGACACTAGCCCTTTATCCGATATGTCGTTTGCAAATATCTTCTCCCATTCTGTCAGTTGTCTTTTGGTTTTGTTAACTGTTTCCTTTGCTGTGCAAAAGCTTTTGATCTTGATGAAATCCCAATAGTTCATTTTTGCCCTTGCTTCCCTTGCCTTTGGCGATGTTCCTAGGAAGATGTTGCTGCGGTTGAGGTCGAAGAGGTTGCTGCCTGTGTTCTCCTCAAGGATTTTGATGGATTCCTTTCTCACATTGAGATCCTTCATCCATTTTGAGTCTATTTTCATGTGTGGTGTAAGGAAATGATCCAATTTCATTTTTCTGCATGTGGCTGTCCAATTTTCCCAACACCATTTGTTGAAGAGGCTGTCTTTTTTCCATTGGATATTCTTTCCTGCTTTGTCGAAGATTAGTTGACCATAGAGTTGAGGGTCTATTTCTGGGCTCTCTATTCTGTTCCATTGATCTATGTGTCTGTTTTTGTGCCAGTACCATGCTGTCTTGATGATGACAGCTTTGTAATAGAGCTTGAAGTCCGGAATTGTGATGCCACCAACTTTGGCTTTCTTTTTCAATATTCCTTTGGCTATTTGAGGTCTTTTCTGGTTCCATATAAATTTTAGGATTATTTGTTCCATTTCTTTGAAAAAAATGGATGGTACTTTGATAGGAATTGCATTAAATGTGTAGATTGCTTTAGGTAGCATAGACATTTTCACAATATTTATTCTTCCAATCCAGGAGCATGGAACATTTTTCCATTTCTTTGTGTCTTCCTCAATTTCTTTCATGAGTACTTTATAGTTTTCTGTGTATAGATTCTTAGTCTCTTTGGTTAGATTTATTCCTAGGTATCTTATAGTTTTGGGTGCAATTGTAAATGGGATGGACTCCTTAATTTCTCTTTCTTCTGTCTTGTTGTTGGTATAGAGAAATGCAACTGATTTCTGGGCATTGTCCTTTTTTAATTAGATTATTCTTTTTTGGAGTTTTGAGTTTTATATGTTCTTTATATATTTTGGATACTAACCCTTTATCAGATATGTCATTTGTAAATATCTTCTCTCATTCCACAGGTCACCTTTTAGTTTAGTTTAGTTTTTTTTTTTAATTTTTTTTAAGATTTTATTTGTTTGACAGAGAAATCACAAGTAGGCAGAGAGGCAGGCAGAGAGAGAGGGGAAAGCAGGCTCCCTGCTGAGCAGAGAGCCCAGCGCAGGGCTCGATCCCAGGACCCTGAGATCATGACCTGAGCTGAAGGCAGAGCCTTAACCCACTGAGCCACCCAGGCACCCCTGCCTTTTAGTTTTGTTGATTATTTTCTTCGCTGTGCAGAAGATTTTATTTTTATTTATTTTATTTTTTTAGATTTTATTTTGATGTAGTCCCAAAAGTTTATTTTTGCTTTCATTTCCCTTGCCTCCAGAGATCTATCTAGAAAAATGTTGCTACAGTCTGTGTCAGATAAATTACTACCTGTGTTCTTCCCTAGGATTTTTATGGTCTCAAGTCTCACATTTAGGTCTTTAATCCATGTTGAGTTTATTCTTGTGTTTCATTCTTTTAGATGTAGCTGTCCAGTTTTCCTAACATTTTTGTTAGAAGAGACTAACATTTTTGAAGAGCCTTTCTTTTTTCCATTGGATATGCTTTCTTGCATTTTCAAAGATTAATTAACCATATACTTGTAGCTTCATTTCTGGGTTTTCTGTTCTGTTCCATTGATCTTAGTGTCTATTTTTATACCAGTACCATACTGTCTTAATCACTACTATTATATATATAAATATAAAATGTATTTGAAGTCTGGAATTGTGATTCCTTCAGCTTAGTTTTTCTTTTCATGGTTGCTTTGGCTCTTCAGGGTCTTTGTAGTTCCATGCAAATTTTAGGATTTTTCTAGCTCTGTGAAAAATGCTGGTGGTATTTTGATAGGGATTGCATTAAATATGTAGATTATTTTCTGTAATATAGACATTTTTAAAAGATTTTATTTATTTATTTGATAGAGATCACAAGTAGGCAGAGAGGCAGGCAGAGAGAAAGGAGGAAGCAGGCTCTCTGTGGAGCAGAGAGCACGATGTGGGGCTAGATCCTAAGACCTGGGATCATGACCTGAGCCGAAGGCAGAAGCTTTAACCCACTGAGCCACCCAGGTGCCCCTGTAATATAGACATTTTAACAATATTGTTTTTCCAACCCATGAGCATAGAATGCTTTTACATTTCTTTGTGTCATCTTCAATTTCTTTTCATCAGTGACTTGTAGTTTTCAGAGTACAGGTATTTTACCTCTGTGGTTAGGTTTATTCCTAGGTATCTTATTGTTTTTGGTATAATTGTAAGTGGGATTGACTCTTTATTTTTTCTTTCTGCTGCTTCATTATTATATAGAAATGTAAGAGATTCCTATACATTGATTTTGTATCCTTCAACTTTACTCAATTTATGTGTCAGTTCTAGCACATTTTGGGGGAACTCTTTTGGGTTTTCCACATTGAGTATCATATAATCTGCAAATAGTGAGTTTAACTTCTTCCTTACCAATTTGAATGTCTTTTGTTTATTTTTGTTGTCTGATTGCTATGGCTAGTACTATAGTACTATGTTAAATGAAAGTGGTGGGAGTAAACATCCTTACCTTAGAAGAAATCTCTTGGCTTTTCCCCATCGAGTATTATGATAGCTGTGGGTTTTTTCATATATGGCTTTTATTATGTTAGGTATGCTCCCTCTAAACCTACTTTGTTGAGGGTTTTTAATCATGAATTGTTGTATTTTGTCAAATGCATTTTCTGTACCTATTGAAATGATCATATGATTCTTCCTTGAATTTTTAAATTTAAATTCAATTAATTAACATATAATGTATTATTAGTTTCAGAGGTAGAGGTCAGTGATTTATCATTCTTATATTATACCCAGTGATCATTACATCATGTGCCATCCTTAAAGTCCATCACCCAATGACCCCATCCCCTGACCCCCCTCCCCTCCAGCAATCCTCAGATTGCTTCCTATGATTAAGAATTCCTTATGGTTTGCCTCACTCTCTGATTTTGTCTTGTTTTATTTTTTTCCTCTCTTCCCTTATGACCCTTCTATTTTGTTTCTTAAATTCCACATATGAGTGAGATCATATAACTGTCTTTCTCTGATTGACTTCCTTCACTTAACATAATACTCTAGCTCCATCCTTGTCATTGCGAAAGACAAGATTTCTTTCTGGTTTTTTTGTTTGTTTGTTTGTTTGTTTATTTTGTTTATTTATTTATTTTTTTTGATGGTTAAGTAGGATTCCATTGTATATACATATATATATATACCACATCTTCTTTATCCATTCATCTGTCAATAGATATCTGGGCTTTTTCCATAGTTTGACTATTGTGGACATTGCAACTATAAATATTGGGTGCAGTTCCCCTTTGGATGACTACATTTGTACCTTTGGAATAAATACCCAATAGTGCAGTTGCTGGGTCATAGGGTAGCTCTATTTTTAACTCTTCGAGGAACCTCCATTTTCAGAGTGGCTTAACTAGCTTTCATTTCTACCAACAGTGTAAAAGGATTCCCCTTTCTCCACATCATTGCTAACACCTGTCATTCTTCAGTTGTTAATTTTAGCCATTCTGACAGATATATGGTGATATCTCATTGTGGTTTTGATTTATATTTCCCTGATGCCAAGTGATATTGAACATTTTTTCCAATGTCTGTTGGCCATTTGTATATCTTCTTTGAAGAAATATCTGTTCCTGTCTTCTGCCCATTTCTTGATTGGATTATTTGTTCTGTGGGTGTTGAGTGTGATAAGTTCTTTATAGACTTTGGATACTACCCTTTATCTGATAAGACATTTGCAAATATCTTCTCCCATTCCTTTGGTTGTCTTTTTGTTTTATGAATTGTTTCCTTTGCTTTGCAAAATCTTTTTCTCTTAATGAAGTCCCAAAAGTTCATTTTTGTCTTTGTTTACCTTGCCTTTGGAGACATGTCTAGCAAGAAGCTGCTGTGGCTGAGGTCACAGAGGTTGCTACCTGTGTTCTCCTCTAGAATTTTGATGGATTCTTATTTTGCACTTAGGTCTTTTATCCCTTTTGAGGCTATTTTTATGTATGGTATAAAGAAATGGTCCAGTCTCATTCTTCTACATGTGGCTGTCCAATTTTCCCAACACCATTTGTTGAAGAGACTGTCTTTTTTCCATTGGATATCCTTTCCTGTTTTGTCGAAGATTAGTTGACCATAGAGTTGAGGGTCCATTTCTGGGTTCTCTATTCTGTTCCACTGATGTATGTGTCTGTTTTTGTGTCAGTATCATACCATTTTGATGATTATAGCTTTGTAATAGAGTTTGAAGTCCAGAATTGTGATGCCACCAGTTTTGGTTTCTGTTTCAACATTCCTTTGGTTATTCAGGGTTTTTTCTAGTTCCATACAAATTTTAAGATTATTTGTTCAAGTTCTGTGAAAAACTTGGTAGCATTTTAATAGAGTTTTCACTGAATGCATACATTGCCGTAGGTAGCAATATGTTTTTCATAATATTCTCTTACAATCTTTTGTATTTCTGTGGTAGCGGTTGTGATTCCTCCTCTCTTATTTGTGATTTTATTTATTTGGATCTTTTCCTTTTCTTTTTGAATATTCTGGATAAAAGTTAATTAATTTTATTACTACATGAACTCCTCTCCATAAGATCATTACTTTCAGGACCAGGAGACATGACTATCTTTTCTAACACATAGAAGAAGGCTGAAACTTAGACAAAATGCCAAGAAAGAGGAATTTATACCAAATGAAAGAATGAAATAAGGCTACAGCCAGAGTTCTAATTGAAACACATATAAGTAGCATGAATGATGGAGGATTTAAAACAATGTTCATAAGGATACTCATTAGGTTTGAGGAAAGAAGACATCAATGAGACCCTTACCACAGAGATGAAAGAGTTAAAAAGGAATAAATCAGAGATGAAGAATGCAGTAATTGAGATTGGAAGTAGTTTTCATACAATGAACAGCAGGTTGGAAGAAGCAAAGGAAAAAAATTAGTGACCTAAAAGACAAAATAATGGAAAACAATGAAGCTGAGCAAAAGAGAGAAAAGACAGTTATGCAACACAAAAATAAACTTATGCAACTCAATTGAGTACATCAAACAATAACATTCATATTATAGGAGTCCCAAAAGAAAAAGAGAAAAGGGGACAGGAAATTTATTTTAAGAAATAATAGCTGAAAATGTCCCTAAACTGGAGAAGGAAGCAGACATCCAGTTCCAGGAGGCACAGAGAACTTCCATCAAAATCAAGTAAAGGAGGCCAACACCAAAACATTGTAATTAAATTTGCAAAATATAAAGATAAAGAAAAGAAGTCCTTAACTTACAAGGGAAAACCCATAATTTTAGCTAGAGATTTCTCAACAGAAATTTGGCAAGCCAAAAAGGAGTGGCAAGATAAATTCCCAAAGTACTGAATGGGAAAAATCTGCAGCCAAGAATATTCTATCTAGCAAGGTTATCATTCAGAATAGAAGGGGTGATAAATAGTTTTCCAGATAAACAAAAAACTGAAGTTGTTTGTGACCCTTAAACCAACTCTGTAAGAATTCAAGAGGACTCTCTGAGAACAAAGGAGAAACCAAAAAGTGACAAAGACAATAGATATATATCTCTCAGTAACTGCTTTGAATATAAATGGACTAAACACTCCAGTCAAAAGGGGCACCTGGGTGGCTCAGGGTTAAGCCTTTGCCTTCGGCTCAGGTCATGGTCTCAGGGTCCTGGGATCAAGCCCCGCATCGGATTCTCTGCTCAGCAGGGAATCTGCTTCCCCTTCTCTCTCTGCCTGCCTCTCTGCCTACTTGTGATCTCTCTCTCGGTGTCAAATAAATAAAATCTTAAAAAAAAAGACATAGGGTATCAGAATGGGTTAAAAACAAAAAACAAGACCCATCTATATGTTGCCTATAAGAGACTCATTTTAGACTTAAAGACACCTGCAGATTGAAAGTGATAGGGTGGAAAAACATTACATAAATGGATGCCAGGAAAAAAAAAAAAGCTGGAGTAACAATACTTATATTGAACAAACTAGACTTTAAAATATACACACTGAAGAGGGGCAAAGAATAACATCATATAATCACAAAAGGAACAATCCAACAAGAAGATACAACAATTGTAAATATGATGCACCCAACCTGGGAGCACCCAAAGATACAAAACACTTAAAAATATATATATAAAGGAACTAATTGACATTAACACAATAACAGTAGGGAACTTTAATACCCACTTACATCAATGAGCAGATCACCTAAAAAGAAAATCAACAAGGAAACAATGGCTTTGAATGACACACTGGACCAGATAAACTTAACAAATATATTTGGAACATTTCATCCTAAAACAGCAAAAGTCACATTCTTTTCAAGTGAACATGGAACATTCTCCAGAATAGATCACATATAAAAGAAGCCTCAACAAATACAAAAAAACTGAAATCATACCATACACCTTTTCTGACCACACTATGAAACCCAGAGTCAACCATAATAAAGAAATCTGGAAAGAACACAAATACATGGAGGTTAAACAACATGCTACTAAACAATGAATGGGTCTAACAGGAAATGAAAGAAGAAATAAAATAATACATAGAAACCAATGAAAATGAAAGCACAACCATCCAAAACCTTTGGGATGCAGCAAAATTTGTCCTAAGAGGGCAGTATATAGCAATACAGGCCTACCTCAAGAAGCAAGAAAAATCTCAAATGAAAAAAATCTAACCTAACACCTAGAAGATCTAGGAGAAGAAGAACGAATGAACAAACAAACAAACAAACAAACCAAAAAATCCCAAGCCAACAGAAAGAAGGAAATAATAAAGATTAGAGAAGAAATAAATGATACAGAAACTATAAAAGAATAGACAGATCAATGAAACTAGGAGCTGGTTCTTTGAAAAAAATAATAAAATCAATAAACCTCTAGCCAGATTTGTCATGTTTACTTAATGAATACGTACTGACTATATACTTTGTACCAGATACTGAACACAGTTGCGAACAAGTAAGTGCTATTTCTGCCCTCATGGAGTGTGCAGTCTAACTGAACAACCAGATGAATTAAATAATTACAGAAATCAATGCAATGTTATGATGGCACTCACCTTAATCAGAAGTTTGGTACTGTAAGCACCTATATAATCGGAAATAAAAGTTGAAGTGAGAGCTCATGGAAGAGATGTCATGGATGAGTAAAGAAGACAAACATCTAAAAAGAAGAACTCTTTCATGCATGAACATATGTGGGCAAGTGTGAGAATGTAGAGAATGAACAGAAAGCAAATGAGACTTGAACAGAGAGAGGCCACAAAAATGAACAAGGGTCGGTTCAGTTAGATTTCTTATAAACCTATTAAATTTTGTCTGTTCAACTTTTAACACATGGTTCAAGGAAGCCATTGAAACATTATGTGGAGATAAGAGGATTGGATTTGTATTAAGGCCAAGAAAAGTCACAGTGATTACAATGTGAAGAATGAATTAGAGAATGTGACAGATGGAATAAATGCAGGACAATTGGCATGTTAAATGAAGCGCTCTAGGTTGAGAGATAATTTAGCTTGGTCCTAGAAGGATTTGGCAAACTTGGAGTGAAGTGGAATTAGCAGAGAGAGATTTAGGAGGTAAATTCAAAGGACTTGAGATTGGATGTACCCAGGTAGTGATGGAGAGGAAGGAGCCAGGGAGGTATCCATGTTTCTATCTTAACTGCATCGATATGACTATGCCTTTTATTGGGCTAAGGTCTTCTGGAAGACTAACACTGTGTTGTGATAAACCTCAAAGTTTAAATATGTTTTTGAAATTCATTTAAATGACCCCAAAATAGATCTCAAATAAATGGTTGATATATCTGGAATGCAGAGTAAATAAATGTTCACACTGAAAACATAAATTTCTGAGTCAATTGTATTTAGTTATAATCTAAGGTCTTGAGCAACTCTAACAGTTTAGAAAAGAAGTTTAGATGTGTGAAGGGAACAGAGGAATAGTCAGAGGAGGAAAACTAGGAGTGTTATACCTTGAAAACCAACAAAAGAGGTTGTATCAGGGGTGAGTATTTAAAAAGTTTGCAAACTGCTGAAAAGCTATGATAAAGATAAAGAGCTGAAAGTCATTGGAAGCCTTAGCAAAAGCTTTGTATGGAGGGATGTTTGGTCATTATAGCTCTGTTAGAGGAGGCTGAGGAATAGGGAAAAAAGTTGTAGGGGGAAAAAAAAACCATATATCTAGACAGTCCCACTTAGTCTTTCTATAATTAATAGTTCATAACATATGGCTGAGCTTTTGCTATATGCCAGGAAATGGCTAAGAACTACAAATTCATAGATTAATAAAACAGTATCTGTCCCCAAGCAACTCATAAACTGGTCAAATTTCTTAAGTGAGTGAAACTTACTACTACATTTGCTTCTTCATTAACTCACAGATTTCTAGAATCTGACGTCAGCTTCCAACAAATTGGTGCAACCATTTTCTGAAGTTTCCAAAGACCTTCTAGTTATCACATTCCATTCTCCTTGTCATCTGGGAACTTAATATTGACCACAATCTCTTTCTAGACACTCTCTCTTAGCTATTACACTTTTATTATTTTCCTCCTCTTTCTGTCAATAACTTGTTTGCTTCTTAGCCTCTGTCCTTCCCTTATCTGCAAGTGGCATATAAAATTTAGTCCTTGATCCTTTGCTGATGTCCCAATAAATATTATTCCTTGGGGAACATGCCCATTTTGTGGTTTTAATTATGATACGGGGACATAAGGGAAAGCACAAATGCCTATCAATAGTAAATCTTTCTCTCTTTTGATCTTAGATCCTTACCAGATGTAGTTTCCTTCCTGAAGTAACAATACAATCTGTGAGAGTAAAATAGTTATTCATTCATATGCTAATTTTCATTTCCCTGATTACTAGTGATGTTGGACATAATTTTTAGTGGTTTATTGGCTAGTGTCTCTTCTGTGAATTATGTATTGTGTCCTTTGTAATTTTTATTTCATTAGACCAATAAGAATATCCTAAAGATAACTTTTGCCTCAGGAATAAAAATATATTATTGTCA
The DNA here is from genome assembly GCF_002288905.1 of Enhydra lutris kenyoni. Taxonomy (NCBI): domain Eukaryota; kingdom Metazoa; phylum Chordata; class Mammalia; order Carnivora; family Mustelidae; genus Enhydra; species Enhydra lutris. Next base: position 1,320,887 of record NW_019154147.1, read on the forward strand.
CATGAGGACTGAATGAGAGAGTCCACCTGATAATATATCTCTCATGTGACCTGGAAAATCCTCAGCTATTATCTCTTCAAATATTACTTCCCTACAATTTGATTTGTGTTTGTTTATCTCGCTAGTCTGTATCTTAGCTTCTCTTTCATATATTTCATCATTATCTTTTTGTACTGCCTTTGACCATAAAATCTTTAGGCATATTTTCCCAATTCACTAGTTCTCTTTGCAGTTCTGTTGAGTTTAGAATATATCCTGTATATTCAATATTTTGATAATTTTAATAAGTACTTTCTTCAGTCTTTCAGATGTAGGAACTTTTTTTTTCTTTTTTAAGTAGGCTCCACACCCAACATGGGGCTCAAACTCATGACCCTGAGATCAAGAGTTGCACACTGTACCAACTGAGCCAGGCATGCACCCCTTCAGATCTGGGAATTCTAAATGGTTCTTTTTTATGTCCGTCTTCTTAATAGCATCTATCTGTTTTCATTTATTTCCTTTTTTTCTTCTTTTATTTATTTATCTGAGAGAGAGAGGGAGAGTACAGAGGGAGAATAAGAGAAAGAAGCAGACTCTTTGCTGAGCAGAGAGCTGATGTGGAGCTCAACCCCAGGATCCTGAGATCATGACCTGAGTGAAAGGCAGATACTTAACCAACTGAGCCACCCAGGTGCCCTTGCTTTTTCCTTCTTAACTTTCTAATGAATAATTACTTTGAACAAAAATTTTAAGAATTATTTTGGAAGTATTTTATTATTTAAATTTCATCAGAACTGAATTTATTTTTTGATTGTTAAGTTTGATGGATGTGCTTCCTAATATAGTTCTCCCTCCCTCCAGTGCAATGGCATATTTGTAAGTTCACTGAAGGTGACTATTTCTCTTCCTGCACTAGTTTCTTTTCTTTGGTAGTCATTTTGCCTATCTCTACCTGGTCCCAGGAATCTTGAGGGCAGAGCGACAGGATGGCTTGTCTCAGGTATTAAGAGGATTTCTTTGTTTCTTTCCCCACAGCAGCATTCAGGGAGATTTTTGGCTTTGTTTTGTGGGCTCCATAGCTCTTTCAAGCAATAAACCTGTCTCTGCTTTCCCTACACATATAGAGAGTCAAACTTCCAGTCACTTCTACTGTTAGGTCCTAGATGTTCTTGGCATGGGTCCCTGTGTAATGCTTCGTGTTACTACTCTATTCTAGAATTGTAAACCTCACTCTTTGAATAAGGTTGCATATTTCTAATGTTCTAAAAATATTATCCATTATTGGTATGGTTAAAGTTGAGGAAGAAATTCAAGTCAGTCTTGACATAAAGTCTTCTGGTATTCCTTTGAAAACAAAATACTTACACTTGCTGATTGCTACTATTGTTTGGGATGGCCTTTCACACAACAAAATTATAGTCAAATCAATTTCTTATAGTTCTTTAATGACTTTGTTGAAAACTTTAAATTATTTAATCTATGTTGACTATAACTTGCCTGTATGTTATTAAAAAATTTGGTTATTTTTTTTTCCAAAAGCCTCACATATCTGAACACTATGTCAGTGTTTCTCATTGATATGCAAAATACCATTTAAAAAATTCTAATTAAATATAAGTACTATTCCACTGATCTGCCTAATTATTTATATATCAGTACTACGCTGCTAATATTACTTCTTCACAATTTTTTGCTTGCTTATTTTTTGGTAAAAATAATTCCAAGTGTTTTGTCCTTCACAGACTCATTTTTCAGATATCTATTGGCTTCCCTCACCTGTTTATCCTTCTAATATTCTGCCGAGGAAAAGGAAGAATAATTTCCCAAATTCCAAATGGATTAAATTGAGATTACTTAATTACATGAGTTAATTTTGATAAAGTAATCTTTAGTATTATTTAAGCTTCCCATCTAATAAAATGGTGTATTTTTTTCTGTATTGACCTATGGTAAAATTATTTTGTTTTTTTAAATATTCTTTCATTTTACTAGCAATTTTACACTATTTTTGCTTTGGTACCAAATACTTTTGGTTATACTATTATAAGGACATATTTTATAAAGTGCAAATGCTTATTAAAGATTAAACAATTTAAAAATTAAACAACACAGAAAACTATTAGTTCGAGCAGGCAGGGGTAAGGAACCATGGAACCCGCAGAACTGCAGCGAGCGGAGACTGTGGGGTAGTTCGAGAGGGCAGGGGTAAGGAACCATGGAACCTGCAGAACTGCAGCGAGCGGAGACTGTGGGGTAACACAGAAAACTATTAAAAAGTAAACAGACACTACTAACTTACCACAAATACCAACCACTCCAAATATTTAGTAAGCAATACTGCAGCCATTTATCTCTACAAACTTACATAAATGTTGACAGGCAGACATGAAAACCAAATTAGTAACATAAGAATGGCAGCATGCTATGGATTTTGATGAAAATATCACATTTAATTTAATTTTTATTTAAAAGAAAATAAAAGACATAGATATGAAGCTGAAAAAACCTATGTATCATTTTACCAAGAAAATATATGACCATCTAAAATATTTATCTCAGGTTAAGTAAAAAAAAAAAAAAAAAATTAAAAACATAAAGTTTGAAATAATTCTACTTTTCTTTTCAGTACATGTATCTTTTTTGTGTTAATTGATCTTTTGCTCACCAAGACCAATCTCTAGTTCTTGGATTCTTCATCCCTCTCTCCTTCCCCAATCCGGATATATAATGATTTTTCAAAATGTATCATATCTAGATTTGTTCTGCAAACACAACATCTGTTGTTTTATTTACGTTCTATATTTAAAATGCATCTTAGTTTCACACTCAGCTTTTATACCATGGTTTCTTCTTTTCTGAGTTATATATTTTGATTCATCTATTTAACTGACTTATTCTTGCCAAGTGGTTTTTCAATAGGGACCCTTGGGTGGTATTTCCCTGAGTTATTTCATCTTTAGGATGTCTGTCTGTTGATTTGTACCCTGAACGACAATTTGACTGAGCCTAATGTTCATGGATCAAATTGTCTTCTCAAAACTGGGAGACATTGTTTAGTGTGTTCTTTGGCCCAGAAAGTTGCTATGCCAAAATATAAAGCTAACTCTATTTTCTCTTCTTGTAGCTGATCTTTTTTTTCTCCAGATCTCTGTTTCTATTTAGATCTCTAAATAATTTCCTTTAATCTTGAATTTGAAAAACAACTGGGATATGTCTCCTTATTAATTGTTTTGTATTTTTTTCTTTTCTATTTGAATGTGAATTATTCTTTACATATTCAAATTTGGCACATTTCATTCTTTCTCTATTTAAAGGAAACATCACTCTTGTATGCCTCTAGATATATTTCCTGTTCAAAATGTGAGTTTCCTGTTGTTTTCATCATTATGTCTCCGTCTCCCACTCTCCACACTCACAGTTACATGTTTATGTATATACAAATGTTCACATATATGTACATGAACAATACACATATGAATATGTCCGTGTCAATAATCTTCTGTTAATATTTATATATTTGTACTTTTCTTCTATGTTCATTATGATTACTTCAAGCTTTTTGTCTATGTGTATAATTTGAATTTTTTTTTTTTTTTTTAATTTTATTTTTCATAAACATATAATATCTTTTTATCCCCAGGGGTACAGGTCTGTGAATCGCCAGGTTTACACACTTCACAGCACTCACCATAGCACATACCCTCCCCAATGTCCATAATCCCACCCCCCCACACACCCCCCATTATCCCTCAGTTTGTTTTGTGAGATTAAGAGTCACTTATGGTTTGTCTCCCTCCCAATCCCATCTTGTTTCATTTACTCTTCTCCTACCCCCTTAACCCCCCATGTTGCATCTCCTCTCCCTCATATCAGGGAGATCATATGATAGTTGTCTTTCTCCGATTGACTTATTTCGCTAAGCATGATACCCTCTAGTTCCATCCATGTCGTCGCAAAAGGCAAGATTTCATTTCTTTTGATGGCTGCATAGTATTCCATTGTGTATATATACCACATCTTCTTTATCCATTCGTCTGTTGATGGACATCTAGGTTCTTTCCATAGTTTGGCTATTGTAGACATTGCTGCTATAAACATTCGGGTGCACGTGCCCCTTTGGATCACTACGTTTGTATCTTTAGGGTAAATACCCAGCAGTGCAATTGCTGGGTCATAGGGTAGTTCTATTTTCAACATTTTGAGGAACCTCCATGCTGTTTTCCAGAGTGGTTGCACCAGCTTGCATTCCCACCAACAGTGTAGGAGGGTTCCCCTTTCTCCGCATCCTCGCCAGCATCTGTCATTTCCTGACTTGTTAATTTTAGCCATTCTGACTGGTGTGAGGTGGTATCTCATTGTGGTTTTGATTTGTATTTCCCTGATGCCGAGTGATGTGGAGCACTTTTTCATGTGTCTGTTGGCCATCTGGATGTCTTCTTTGCAGAAATGTCTGTTCATGTCCTCTGCCCATTTCTTGATTGGATTATTTGTTCTTTGGGTGTTGAGTTTGCTAAGTTCTTTATAGATTCTGGACACTAGCCCTTTATCCGATATGTCGTTTGCAAATATCTTCTCCCATTCTGTCAGTTGTCTTTTGGTTTTGTTAACTGTTTCCTTTGCTGTGCAAAAGCTTTTGATCTTGATGAAATCCCAATAGTTCATTTTTGCCCTTGCTTCCCTTGCCTTTGGCGATGTTCCTAGGAAGATGTTGCTGCGGTTGAGGTCGAAGAGGTTGCTGCCTGTGTTCTCCTCAAGGATTTTGATGGATTCCTTTCTCACATTGAGATCCTTCATCCATTTTGAGTCTATTTTCATGTGTGGTGTAAGGAAATGATCCAATTTCATTTTTCTGCATGTGGCTGTCCAATTTTCCCAACACCATTTGTTGAAGAGGCTGTCTTTTTTCCATTGGATATTCTTTCCTGCTTTGTCGAAGATTAGTTGACCATAGAGTTGAGGGTCTATTTCTGGGCTCTCTATTCTGTTCCATTGATCTATGTGTCTGTTTTTGTGCCAGTACCATGCTGTCTTGATGATGACAGCTTTGTAATAGAGCTTGAAGTCCGGAATTGTGATGCCACCAACTTTGGCTTTCTTCTTCAATATTGCTTTGGCTATTCGAGGTCTTTTCTGGTTCCATATAAATTTTAGGATTATTTGTTCCATTTCTTTGAAAAAAATGGATGGTACTTTGATAGGAATTGCATTAAATGTGTAGATTGCTTTAGGTAGCATAGACATTTTCACAATATTTATTCTTCCAATCCAGGAGCATGGAACATTTTTCCATTTCTTTGTGTCTTCCTCCATTTCTTTCATGAGTACTTTATAGTTTTCTGTGTATAGATTCTTAGTCTCTTTGGTTAGATTTATTCCTAGGTATCTTATAGTTTTGGGTGCAATTGTAAATGGGATGGACTCCTTAATGTCTCTTTCTTCTGTCTTGTTGTTGGTGTAGAGAAATGCAACTGATTTCTGGGCATTGATTTTATATCCTGACACTTTACTGAATTCCTGTACAAGTTCTAGCAGTTTTGGAGTGGAGTCTTTTGGGTTTTCCACATATAGTATCATATCATCTGCAAAGAGTGATAGTTTGACTTCTTCTTTGCCAATTTGGATGCCTTTAATTTCCTTTTGTTGTCTGATTGCTGAAGCTAGGACTTCTAGTACTATGTTGAATAGCAGTGGTGATAATGGACATCCCTGCCGTGTTCCTGACCTTAGCGGAAAAGCTTTCAGTTTTTCTCCATTGAGAATGATATTTGCAGTGGGTTTTTCATAGATGGCTTTGATAATATTGAGGTATGTGCCCTCTATCCCTACACTTTGAAGAGTTTTGATCAGGAAGGGATGCTGTACTTTGTCAAATGCTTTTTCAGCATCTATGGAGAGTATCATATGGTTCTTGTTCTTTCTTTTATTAATGTGTTGTATCACATTGATTGATTTGCGGATGTTGAACCAACCTTGCAGCCCTGGAATAAATCCCACTTGGTCATGGTGAATAATCCTTTTAATGTACTGTTGAATCCTATTGGCTAGTATTTTGGCGAGAATTTTTGCATCTGTGTTCATCAAGGATATTGGTCTGTAGTTCTCTTTTTTGATGGGATCCTTGTCTGGTTTTGGGATCAAGGTGATGCTGGCCTCATAAAATGAGTTTGGAAGTTTTCCTTCCATTTCTATTTTTTGGAACAGTTTCAGGAGAATAGGAATTAGTTCTTCTTTAAATGTTTGGTAGAATTCCCCCGGGAAGCCATCTGGCCCTGGGCTTTTGTTTGTTTGGAGATTTTTGATGACTGTTTCAATCTCCTTACTGGTTATGGGTCTGTTCAGGCTTTCTATTTCTTCCTGGTTCAGTTGTGGTAGTTTATATGTCTCTAGGAATGCATCCATTTCTTCCAGATTGTCAAATTTGTTGGCGTAGAGTTGCTCATAGTATGTTCTTATAATTGTCTGTATTTCTTTGGTGTTCGTTGTGATCTCTCCTCTTTCATTCATGATTTTATTTATTTGGGTCCTTCCTCTTTTCTTTTTGATAAGTCTGGCCAGGGGTTTATCAATCTTATTAATTCTTTCAAAGAACCAGCTCCTAGTTTCGTTGATTTGTTCTATTGTTTTTTTGGTTTCTATTTCATTGATTTCTGCTCTGATCTTTATGATTTCTCTTCTCCTGCTGGGTTTAGGGTTTCTTTCTTGTTCTTTCTCTAGCTCTTTTAGGTGTAGGGTTAGGTTGTGTACCTGAGACCTTTCTTGTTTCTTGAGAAAGGCTTGTACCGCTATATATTTTCCTCTCAGGACTGCCTTTGTTGTGTCCCACAGATTTTGAACCGATGTGTTTTCATTATCATTTGTTTCCATGAATTTTTTCAACTCTTCTTTAATTTCCTGGTTGACCCATTCATTCTTTAGAAGGATGCTGTTTAGTCTCCATGTAATTGGGTTCTTTCCAAATTTCCTCTTGTGATTGAGTTCTAGCTTTAGAGCATTGTGGTCTGAAAATATGCAGGGAATGATTCCAATCTTTTGATAACGGTTGAGACCTGATTTAGGACCGAGGATGTGATCTATTCTGGAGAATGTTCCATGTGCACTAGAGAAGAATGTGTATTCTGTTGCTTTGGGATGAAATGTTCTGAATATATCTGTGATGTCCATCTGGTCCAGTGTGTCATTTAAGGCCTTGATTTCCTTGTTGATCTTTTGCTTGGATGATCTGTCCATTTCAGTGAGGGGAGTGTTAAAGTCCCCTACGATTATTGTATTATTGTCGATGTGTTTCTTTAATTTTGTTATTAATTGGTTTATATAGTTGGCTGCTCCCACGTTAGGGGCATAGATATTTAAAATTGTTATATCTTCTTGTTGGACAGTTCCTTTGAGTATGATATAGTGTCCTTCCTCATCTCTTATTATAGTCTTTGGCTTAAAATCTAATTGATCTGATATAAGGATTGCCACTCCTGCTTTTTTCTGATGTCCATTAGCATGGTAAATTCTTTTCCACCCCCTCACTTTAAATCTGGAGGTGTCTTCAGGTTTAAGATGAGTTTCTTGTAGGCAACATATAGATGGGTTTTGTTTTTTTATCCATTCTGATACCCTGTGTCTTTTGATTGGGGCATTTAGCCCATTAACATTCAGGGTAAGTATTGAGAGATATGAATTTAGTGCCATTGTATTGCCTGTAAGGTGACTGTTATTGTATATTGTGTCTGTTCCTTTCTGATCTACTACTTTTAGGGTCTCTCTTTGCTTAGAGGACCCCTTTCAATATTTCCTGTAGTGCTGGTTTGGTACTTGCAAATTCTTTCAGTTTTTGTTTGTCCTGGAAGCTTTTAATCTCTCCTTCTATTTTCAATGATAGCCTAGCTGGATATAGTATTCTTGGCTGCATGTTTTTCTCGTTTAGTACTCTGAATATATCATGCCAGCTCTTTCTGGCCTGCCAGGTCTCTGTGGATAAGTCTGCTGCCAATCTAATATTTTTACCATTGTATGTTACAGACTTCTTTTCCCGGGCTGCTTTCAGGATCTTCTCTTTGTCACTAAGACTTGTAAATTTTACTATTAGGTGACGGGGTGTGGACCTATTCTTATTGATTTTGAGGGGGGTTCTCTGAATCTCCTGGATTTTGATGCTTGTTCCCTTTGCCATATTGGGGAAATTCTCTCCAATAATTCTCTCCAATATACCTTCTGCTCCCCTCTCTGTTTCCTCTTCTTCTGGAATCCCAATTATTCTAATGTTGTTTCGTCTTATGGTGTCACTTATCTCTCGAAATCTCCCCTCATGGTCCAGTAGCTGTTTGTCCCTCTTTTGCTCAGCTTCTTTATTCTCTGTCATTTGGTCTTCTATATCGCTAATTCTTTCTTCTGCCTCATTTATCCTAGCAGTGAGAGCCTCCATTTTTGATTGCACCTCATCAATAGCTTTTTTGATTTCAACTTGGTTAGATTTTAGTTCTTTTATTTCTCCAGAAAGGGCTTTTATATCTCCTGAGAGGGTTTCTCTAATATCTTCCATTCCTTTTTCAAGCCCGGCTAGAACCTTGAGAATCGTCATTCTAAACTCTAGATCTGACATATTACCAATGTCTGTATTGATTAGGTCCCTAGCCTTTGGTACTGCCTCTTGTTCTTTTTTTTGTGGTGAATTTTTCCGCCTTGTCATTTTGTCCAGATAAGAGCAGATGAAGGAGCAAGTAAAATACTAAAAGGGTGGCAACAACCCCAGGAAAATATGCTTTAGCCAAATCAGAAGAGATCCCAAATCGTGAGGGGGAGAAAGGGGATAAAAAGAGGTTCAGAAAGAAGGAAAA